>NC_080730.1:5041340-5371340 GCF_019097595.1 Hemibagrus wyckioides | reverse complement strand
GTGTGTGTATGTATGTATGTATGTGTATTAGTGTACAGCGGTGTGTGTGTGTGTGTGTGTATGTATGTGTATTATTGTACATCAGTGTGTAAGTGTGTGTGTGTGTGTGTGTATGTATGTGTATTAGTGTACAACGGTGTGTGTGTGTGTGTGTATGTATGTGTATTAGTGTACAGCGGTGTGTGTGTGTGTATGTATGTATGTATGTGTATTAGTGTACAGCGGTGTGTGTGTGTGTGTGTATGTATGTATGTGTATTAGTGTACAGCGGTGTGTGTGTGTATGTATGTATGTATGTGTATTAGTGTACAGCGGTGTGTGTGTGTGTGTGTATGTATGTATGTGTATTAGTGTACAGCGGTGTGTGTGTGTGTATGTATGTATGTATGTGTATTACTGTACAACGGTGTGTGTGTGTATGTATGTATGTATGTGTATTAGTGTACAGCGGTGTGTGTGTGTGTGTGTGTATGTATGTATGTGTATTAGTGTACAGCGGTGTGTGTGTGTATGTATGTATGTATGTATGTGTATTAGTGTACAGCGGTGTGTGTGTGTGTGTGTGTATGTATGTATGTGTATTAGTGTACAACGGTGTGTGTGTGTGTATGTATGTGTATTAGTGTACAGCGGTGTGTGTGTGTGTGTGTGTATGTATGTATGTGTATTAGTGTACAACGGTGTGTGTGTGTGTATGTATGTATGTATGTGTATTAGTGTACAACGGTGTGTGTGTGTGTATGTATGTATGTATGTGTATTAGTGTACAGCGGTGTGTGTGTGTGTGTATGTATGTATGTATGTGTATTAGTGTACAGCGGTGTGTGTGTGTGTGTGTGTGTATGTATGTATGTGTATTAGTGTACAGCGGTGTGTGTGTGTGTGTGTGTGTATGTATGTATGTATGTGTATTATTGTACATCAGTGTGTAAGTGTGTGTGTGTGTGTGTGTGTATGTATGTATGTATGTGTATTATTGTACATCAGTGTGTAAGTGTGTGTGTGTGTGTGTGTGTATGTATGTATGTATGTGTATTATTGTACATCAGTGTGGAAGTGTGTGTGTGTGTGTGTGTATGTATGTATGTGTATTAGTGTACAGCGGTGTGTGTGTGTATGTATGTATGTATGTGTATTAGTGTACAGCGGTGTGTGTGTGTGTGTGTATGTATGTATGTATGTGTATTAGTGTACAACGGTGTGTGTGTGTGTATGTATGTATGTATGTGTATTAGTGTACAGCGGTGTGTGTGTGTGTGTGTGTGTATGTATGTATGTGTATTAGTGTACAACGGTGTGTGTGTGTGTATGTATGTATGTATGTGTATTAGTGTACAGCGGTGTGTGTGTGTGTGTGTGTGTATGTATGTATGTGTATTAGTGTACAACGGTGTGTGTGTGTGTATGTATGTATGTATGTGTATTAGTGTACAGCGGTGTGTGTGTGTATTAGTGTACAGCGGTGTGTGTGTGTGTGTATTAGTGTACAGCGGTGTGTGTGTGTCTGTGTGTATTAGTGTACAGCGGTGTGTGTGTGTGTGTGTGTATTAGTGTACAGCGGTGTGTGTGTGTCTGTGTGTATTAGTGTACAGCGGTGTGTGTGTGTATTAGTGTACAGCGGTGTGTGTGTGTGTATTAGTGTACAGCGGTGTGTGTGTGTGTGTATTAGTGTACAGCGGTGTGTGTGTCTGTGTGTATTAGTGTACAGCGGTGTGTGTGTGTCTGTGTGTGTGTGTATTAGTGTATAGCGGTGTGTGTGTGTCTGTGTGTATTAGTGTACAGCGGTGTGTGTGTGTCTGTGTGTGTGTGTATTAGTGTACAGCGGTGTGTGTGTGTGTATGTATGTATGTGTATTAGTGTACAGCGGTGTGTGTGTGTGTGTGTGTGTGTGTATGTATGTGTATTAGTGTACAGCGGTGTGTGTGTGTGTGTATGTATGTATGTGTATTAGTGTACAGTGGTGTGTGTGTGTGTGTGTGTGTGTATGTATGTGTGTGTGTGTATTAGTGTACAGCGGTGTGTAAGTGTGTGTGTGTGTGTGTGTACAGATGTGTGTGTTGCACCTGCAGTTTAAGAAGCCCTCAATGTAAAGGAGGACCAATCATATTTCTTATCATACTTCACCCCAAATATGTGGTAAAAGTCATTGGAAACTGCCCCGGTCAGCATGCTGTTCATTTCAGACCGGTCAAGCAGTGATAGATAAGTGGTAAAAAAGATACATGTTGTCTTTTACAGTGTAGTCAAATGTAACGTATCAGCCTTATTAAAGGGAATAAATTGATGAATGTTCTTGTAATGATGCTGGATATCAGCTTTTAAATCCTAAATCTCTACAATCTTCAATTTCTTATTCATATTCGATTGACCACAAACACAATGATACAGAGACCTGCTTATTACGAGTTTTATTTTTTTTAAAAATCATCATATAGTATACGGTCGAAAAGAGGGGATTAAAAAGAAATAAAATAAAAAAGAAGTGAAAAATAATAAACAATAAAGTGAAATAGCTGTGCAGAACAGAGAGGCAAGTGAAATAAAGTGGCATTAGAGTGGAAAAGAGTGGAAAAATAACTTAGATAAAATCTCTAATAAAAATGCAGCATATGAAGCGATACAGTGACTGATGAAATGCGGTGTGTGAATATAAGATGATTGTTGTGAGTAACTGTTCTGGATAAAGTGCATGTGTGGAATTATGTACAGTGTTTGTGTAGAAAACATGTAGGGTGCTAGGCAAAAGAGCTCATTTCTGCAAAAAAAATAAACCCCACAAAGTTGTATTGGGACTTCCTGCCAAATCTATAATATCTATTCTGTCCTATCAAATATATGGAGTATTTTATTTATTAAGCCATTTTGACAAAATCAGAGCAGGAGGCAGGATTGTAGTGTAAGTAATGGCTGAGAAAATCATTCAATCTGACAGAAAAAAAGCAGCATGAGGAGAAAATACACCTAATAACTTCACTTCATGTGATAACTGTTCATAGAAATCAGCTAATCGTGACATTCACTCAGATATGTAGGCTGGGATTAAACCATTAAGACACCAGTGTGAACATGTTTTAGTACAAAACTGAGTGAGGCCTCATGGGGCTGAGTCACTCATATCTTAAAATCCTAGTCAGGATATTATCATTTGAATCTAATATAATGATTGGCATGTTTTGTTGTGGTTGTGAAGATAAACACATGGTTCCATATGTTGTTAGTGTACAACATTGAGGGTGCAGTGGGAGGAGTCATGTGACATCATGAGGTGTCACAGAACAAAACGCGGAACAGAACTCGGAATTCCACTGGTCACCTGCTAAAAAAAAAAACTGACCATCTATTCACATTCACACTACACACCTTGACACCGTGAACAAGCTTCAGAGAGCCAGAGAGCGATTTTACACTTTTCTAACAAAACACTTTACTTTTCTCACAACACACTTTACATTTAACACAAAACACTTTACATTTAACACAACACACTTTACATTTAACACAACACACTTTACATTTAACACAAAACACTTTACATTTAACACAAAACACTTTACATTTAACACAAAACACTTTACATTTAACACAAAACACTTTACTTTTAACACAAAACACTTTACTTTTCTCACAAAACACTTTACTTTTCTCACAACACACTTTACTTTTCTCACAACACACTTTACATTTAACACAAAACACTTTACATTTAACACAAAACACTTTACTTTTCTCACAACACACATTACATTTAACACAAAACACTTTACTTTTCTCACAAAACACTTTTCTTTTAACACAACACACTTTTCTTTTAACACAACACACTTTTCTTATCACACACACGTCACACCACAGAGTTTGGAAAATGGTAAGTTTCCTCATTATGATTTTGTTGATTATCAGGATCCATTTATGGAAATGTATAGTCTAATATTAAGTTTGTATTGTTTAATATTCACTTACATTAATATTAATTTGATATTAAACAGTAAGACAGTAAAGAGTATTGTCTTAGTGAGCACTAAAGCCTTGGACATGATGATTTAACACAGAAGCTGAAGATACAGTACAATAAGAAATAAATCCAGATCTGTTTCTGTCATTATTTTTACATCAGTAAGCCTCAGTATGAACCTGTTCATTTCTTTTTGTTCTTCTGAAAGAATGTGTTTCTCTAAAAGCCAGCTCTGTCTCTACTTTCAGTTCCAGCCTGAAGAAACGGTGTCCTGTACATCCGACGTCCACACCCCTGTCTACTGCCCTGTGTACTGCCCCGTCAACTACCCTGTCTACTGCCCTGTGTACTACCCTGTCTACTGCCCTGTGTACTACCCGGTGTACTGCCCTGTGTACTACCCCATGTACAACACTGTGCAGTACGCTGTGGAGAACCCTGTGGACTACCAGATGTACAGCCCTGTGCAATACCCTGTGGAGAACCCTGTGGACTCCCAGATGTACAGCCCTGTGCAATACCCTGTGGAGAACCCTGTGGACTCCCAGATGTACAGCCCTGTGCAATACCCTGTGGAGAACCCTGTGGACTCCCAGATGTACAGCCCTGTGCAATACCCTGTGGAGAACCCTGTGGACTCCCAGATGTACAGCCCCGTGCAATACCCTGTGGAGAACCCTGTGGACTCCCAGATGTACAGCCCTGTGCAATACCCTGTGGAGAACCCTGTGGACTCCCAGATGTACAACCCTGTACAGTACGCAGTGGAGAACTTTGTGCAGAACCCTGTGCAGTACGCTGTGTCCGACCATGTGGACATCACCAGGCACGAGCACATGCATGAACTTAGAAATATCCAAGAATCTATGGAAGCTCTGCCTGCACCCGAGGCTCTCTCTGCACCGGAGGCCCTGCCTGCACCCGAGGCCCTGCTTGAACCCGAAGCCCTGTCTGCACCCGAGGCCTTGTCTGCACCCGAGGCCCTGTCTGCACCCGAGGCCCTGCCTGCACCCGAGACCCTGTCTGCACCTGAGGCCCTGTCTGCACCTGAGGCCCTGTCTGCACCCGAGACCCTCTCTGCACCTGAGGCCCTGTCTGCACCTGAGGCCCTGTCTGCACCCGAGGCCCTGCTTGAACACGAGCCACTGCCTGCACCCGAGGCCCTCTCTGCAGCTGAGGCCCTGCCTGAACCCGAGGCACTGCCTTCACCCGAGGCCCTGTCTGCACCCGAGGCCCTGCCTGCACCCGAGGCCCTGTCTGCACCCGAGGCTTTGTCTGCACCCGAGGCCCTGCCTGCACCCGAGGCCCTGTCTGCACCCGAGGCTTTGTCTGCACCCGAGGCCCTGCCTGCACCCGAGGCCCTGCTTGAACCCGAGCCACTGCCTGCACCCGAGGCCCTCTCTGCAGCTGAGGCCCTGCCTGAACCCGAGGCACTGCCTTCACCCGAGGCCCTGCCTGAACCAGAGACCCTGCTTGAACCCGAGCAACTGCCTTCACCCGAGGCCCTCTCTGAAGCCGAGGCCCTGCCTTCACCCGAGGCCCTGCCTGCACCTGAGGCCCTGCCTGAACCAAAGGCCCTGCTTGAACCAGAGACGCTGCCTACAGCCGAGGCCCTGCCTGCACCCGAGGCCCTGCCTGAACCCGAGGCCCTGCCTGCAGCCGAGGTCCCATCTGTACCCAAGACCCTGCCTGTACCCAAGACTCTGCCTGTACCTGAGACTCTGCCTGTACCTGAGACCCTGCCTGCACCAGTGTCTCCTGAGACACAGAAGGAGAAGGCAGAGGATGCTCAGGAACAGATGAGGCAGAAACAGCTGGTAAGAAATAAAAAAACACTACTTTAAAAATGCTTAATTCTTATAATGGGGTTTTCATATATTAACTCCAGATGTTTCACTCCTAATCTGTCTCTAGAACATTCACAATTTAACTCCAACTTGTATTTCCTACAGATTAAAATTCAGGACCCCAACAATGGTGGCCGAAAAATCAGCAACCAAGAAGATGACAGCTCACCAAACATCACGGTACAGCATTAAAGTCTGTCTGCAGATTGCAGACCTGAGAGGGCCTTTGTGTCCATATATGGACATGGGGCATGTCGCTAATGTCCCACAGTAAAATCTGATTATCAGAGCCTCACTTTTACTCTCATGCTGCTTTGTGATTTTCTGTTTATTTGTAGGTTTCTTTTCTTACAGTTTGAGCTTTCTGATTGGCTTATTTAATGCAATGTATGTTAACTGGATCCTCTGTTATCCCTCTGTTTTGCAGGGAGTTGAACTATTCGTTAAAGACGTGGACCCCAGGATCAGTGAACAGCGCCTCTTTAATGAGTTCCTCCCGTTCGGAGACATCATCAGCTTTAAGGTTAGCTACTAATCCCTCCAGTTTCTTCCTTTCCCAATACACTGTGTTCACTTCATCGTACTCTCTAAGTTAGGAGACGAGTGTATAGTGGGGTGTTTTTTCATACACTGTATTTTGTATAGCTGCTGTCTGAAATGACCTTTAACACAGAAGACATACATATGGACTATAGGGGGGTTCAATCCCAGTTCACAACATAGCTGCTCTGTTTCTATGTACGTTAGCGGGAGTGTAATGCTATGCTTTCCATATCTCCTCGTACAGCTGATGATGGAAAACGGGCGCTCAAAAGGATATGGCTATGTGACATACTCCAATGAAGCAGAGGCCAAAACAGCCATAAGCGAGCTAAACGGGAAGATCCTGGGAACCAAGGTTCTGTTCATCGCGCTGTCAAAATCCAAAGAGGAACTGGCCAGGCTGAAAAATCGAAGAAACTGGACACGCAAGCCGTGTTACAAGAAAGACACGAAGAGGTTCTGGCCACAGCGTGAGTCACTGCCGTGTTTGTACTTAAAATGTCTTACAGTATGAGGATTGTTGTGCACTACCTAGGGAGCTTCCTATACAATACATATGAATGTAACAATATAATCTAGAGGAGTGTAAAGCTCATACCGTTACAAAAGATTAGACAATTATTGTTATGTATAAGAAGAACCGATACCTGTGAATCACACACACACACACAGTAACACAACTCTTCTTTTCTCTTTCAGGTCATTAATCTGCTGTACCAAACTGCCAGGAACCCTACAGAGACTCAATAAAATTAAAAATCTTTACAATAAATTCAATTCAATTCAATAAAATGTTCCTATTGCTACTGAAATGGTCTGAGTTTTTAATCACAGTAAATAAATGCTGGTGAAAACGCCTCACACAGCGGCAGCTTTAAAATAATCCGCTAAAAATTTCCACCTCAGGAAAATAGAATTAATTAATGACTGAACCTCAATTATGAACTATGTAATAACTGAGTTATATAGCATATTTCCTTTGCTCTTTTCGGAGAAAAAAGTCAGAAGATCTTGCTTGATGAGGTCACGTGGCCGAGAAGCCAGAGATCGATTTCGGATGATGAAGCTGCTGAGATTTGAAGCCGCACAAACAAGCGAGAAAACACACAAGCCATCCGTCGCTGTTTATTTCTAACATCAAACCTAATCGATCCACGTGTTTATTACTCCATAACAAATTAGAAAAAAATAAAATGCTATTAGAAAAGAAAATCACACATCAAACCTCGTCTGCAAATTCAGAAACACATCGACGTTCACTGAAAACAGAAAGTCTCGGTCCTTATTGAACATCACCAGCTCGTTACAGTCAGTCGCTTCACAAGTAACTGGTTTTGTTGACCTTTAGGAGGGTTTTGAATGACCTCTGAACTAACCTGAGGTCAACACACAATCTTTTAAAAATAAACGCTTTTTATGTTGCTTTTTAATTAAGACAACCATCATAATTACAACATCCTTAATCATCAGCACACAGTAATGATCCACCCTGAGCAATCTTTTTATTTATTTAAAGGTGCAGAAGGTAAGATTTATTTTTCATAATTAGCACTCCAGATCTTAAGTGGGTTTGACGTTTGAATAGTTCCCGCCCATATTAATGAAGCCACGCCCCCAGGATCTTACGTGACCTGTAAAGTAACTGACAGGAGGCGCATCCAAACGTAAACAACAAGCATTCTTGCCTTATTAACATTCAATATATATTCCAATCATGTTATATTACATTATATTATGAAAACAGAACATGATAGACGAATTTTCCCCAAAAATGAGTGAAATAAACCCTGAAAAATATCATATTAAATATAGAAAATAATATTAATCCTCCATGTATTAACGTCAGATAGGCTATTTCTACATTCTATATAGATCTGTAGGTCAAACATTTAGTATGGACAATTATTATGAGAGAATTCTTGACTAAAATCGTCCCGGCTCATAGTGTGAAGACTTGAGATATGAACAGTACGTAAGGGTTAAAGAAAGATGTGGGATTGTAACTCTGCCTTGCATCCTATCACAGCAGGCCCTAAGTGTTTTATTCCATAATTATACAAATGTTAAACATGACCTCAATACTATTACATTAGTCCTGTGCACCTTAAACTTCTGAATATTGTGTGTAACTGTAACAGGAACATCAATAATAGCCTTTACCTGTAACAAGCTTGTCCTTCTAATCTCCTGAGACAGCTCTCTCCTTAGCTTTCTGTGCTCCATGTTCACCATGATAACGAAAACACAGTGTCCACTTTTCACCCTTTATATAGACACACTGACTGGGTACGAGTCTGAAGACGCCTGTGATGCTAATTACAGGACACACTTTAGTTTAACGTGTCCCTGTGGTCAAATTATGGCCCCTCTTCTAGGGGTACCATCATGCCAGTTTCATTAGTTTTTCCTCCTTCGTTTTTAATAAATTTCGTCCACATGAAAACGCAAGACCGTGGTCTGAAGCGCTGTGAAGAGCATGCAGAACCAACAGGTAGCAATATAATCTCAACCGTAAAGCCATGCTGGCCAATCAGAAGCCTGAGACTTCACAAGCAGTGTTGCCAGATTGGGCGAGTTTCCGCCCTTTCTGGCTTCTTTTGGTCACGTCTCACCGCGAAAAAGTGCATTGGGCGGGGTGATAAAATCTGGGATGGTTTTTATTTTTGACTATAAACATGATATTTCATTCATTTTCTATTCAAACGAATAAATAAAGTGTAATATGTAATGTTGACGTTTTGATTATATGCTTCAGTTTAGCCAATAAGGTTCAGGAGAGTCCTGTCCAGTCAGACTTCAGTCTCGATTAGCGGGTTGTTGTAATCGTTCTGCTCGTTAATGTCACAAAGTTATTAACTGTTATAACTGTTTGTTATTGTATTAGTTATAACAGTATGCATATTTGACTGGTTTTTATTTAAAGTGGCAGGTTTTAAGCTGTAGTTGGGAGGGAAATATTTAGGCCAATCTGGCAACCCTGTTCACAAGCCAAATAGCTTTACGCTTCTGTTGAACCCCAATACAAAAGCAATGTCTGATTTTCATTAGTCAGTTTTCTGTACATTTTTATTCATTGTTGCTTTTATCAGTTTCAAGTTATTTATTTCACTGACCATTGTGTGGGGTTTTCTTTCTTTAATGGGAATTATTTCACTGACCATTTTGTGGGCTTTCTTAATGAAAGGGCACCAACAATTTTGTCCACGTGTCTACATGAAGTTATTAACTGATTTTAGAGGTTGTGCAGTATAAAGGCTACGCCTAAAATTTCATACATAAATTTCATTATTATAACCTTTGCCATCTTATAAGCAATCAGGCTTTTTATTGTGCAAATCTTTTGCTTAACTCTAGAGACACTATGCAGCTTTTACATAACATTTGATATTAGTGTGTTTTGTTGTTCAAAGATATTTCAGTGACCATTTCAGTTTTACTTCATCGTGGTGTTTCCATGAAGCTAGATGGGATTTGTTAAGCAAATAGTCTTGGTTTAAAGAATGCATAAGAGAAAGGAAAACATAAAATGCCATGGGTGCCAATACTAATGAGGAGGCTGACTTCAAGTGCAAATTAACAATAATTGTTTTTAATGTATTGCACTCATACAGTAGAAATACACATAGACGGGTATGATACATTTGATTCAACTAAAATATAAAGGCACAGTAAGATATTCTCAAATAAAAGTAAATACATACTGAGAGATATTTACAAAAAAGATAAACTTCTCAAAGTGCTCATGATCAAGGCAAATATACATAGTACATACTTTTGCATAAGGTTATAAATAGCGTGAGGTTTATGTTTATCGTTTGGACATCTGATCAACCGTCCAGTCCAATCCTTCATATAAACCTGTTCCGATTACCGCACAAGTTGACTGGACGTACCACTGAGAAGAAAGAAGAGAAGATAGAAAACCTTTTAAAAGACGTTAATGCTACAGAGAAATCTTGTCACTTCAATCCCACTGAATGTCTTTAGGATAAGGTCAGGCACTCACCCCGGGCACTTTCCCGACTTCAGAGGCTACTCACCAGACATCGGTGCCTGATGTCTTGTAGTTGCATGAACACAAATTCACACACCCTCACTTCAAAATCCAGTGGAAAGCCTTCCCAGAACACTGGAGCTTATTATAACGGCAAACAGAACCACTTGGAGACTATCGTGCCATCTTTGAACTGCCATTGCAGTGGTCAGCTTGTAGTCGGCTCTTCATCAGTGAACGTTTGAAGTCTTCGGTAGGAAGGAATAAGTGTTAAGTCTATAATGAACTCAGAAATTACACCTATTAGTTGCCCAGGAGCTCTTGGTTGCACAAGTCTACATGACTATAAAAATCTGGAAAAAGAAAATTATTTACATTTACATTATTTACTGTCCAGTGTCACCCAAATGAATGAGCAATTAATTAAATTAAATTACGGAGCACACGGACCAGGCACAAAAAGATAAATAGTAATAAATAAATAAATTAGACAACAGACTAATATTAAATAATTAATTAATAAATCTAATATTAAAAGCTGAATTCATGATTTTTATTTTTTAATCAAGACTGGGTGAAATTTTTTTTACCTAAGAATGCCAAACATGCTAAATAAAAAATATGCGACACTTTTATTCAAAAAACAACAACAAAAAAATCTTACGGTTGTGTAGTCTGTCCTTTTGAGTAATTTGTTCTAATATATTGGAAAATATGCTACATTTAGTTTCTCCAGTGGCATTATGGAGAAAAATGTTGAGTAAAATAATCCACCTCGTTCGTGTTCTTCTGAGAAAATGTTTGTGGAATTCAACACACTGCATATTCATAAGGAGCACCATCTAGGAGGGAGACAAACTCGAGCTGGCCAGTGGGGAGCCACTAAAAGAAGGCGGACCCCGTTGTGGCGCACTCTGGCTAGGGCTTGGGAGAGCAGAGCTACCCAGGGAAAGGCATACAGATGCAGCCTCAGCCAGGTCTGTACCAGAGCATCCAGGCCTGGGACGTTACCCTGATGGCATCGCAGGAAAGCCTGCAGGGGTGGAAGCCCACTCCTCTGAGCCAGAACTGGATTGGCCTCATGTGCAGCAGACCCAAAGGGATCACGTTGGGCGCTGCCTCTGTGAGGCCGAGGACTCTCTGCACCTCGGCAACAGAGAGGCTCTGGTCTAGCTGAACAGAATTTACTGCTGACAGTATGGAGGCCACCCGAGCAGGAAATAGACATGCCTGCATCATGGTGGAGTCCCAAATCACCCCCAAGAAAGTGGTTCTCTGAGATGGAGAAAGCACACATTTCTCCGGGTTGATCCTGAGGCCTAGAGACCTCATATGGGCAAGCACCGAATCCCGGTAACTGCCTCCCATGGCCTTGGAGTGGGCCAGGATAAGGCTTCCTCCATGCTGCTGATGCAGGGGAGAGATAGCCCGCAAGCTACTGAACATCTCAAACGAGCATCTACCTCTGAACAACAAGGTAAATTAACCTCCTATGACCTGAGCTTGCATTTTAGATTTCTTCTACCTATTTGGGGTTAGGAGGAACCAATAAATATAATAACCAGGTATTATCTTTGAACATGAAGCCACTTCTTTTGTGTACAACAGGTTCCAGTTACAAAGAATTAAGTATTATGGTGCACACAACCAAAAATGTGATGTCCACGTATGCGGACACCAAGTTGTAGGAGGTTCAGATCCTGCTTCATTTCAGTGTTTATAATGACCTGCTTTCTACTCAATAACTCTTCACAGTTCAAGACGACTAAATGTTCTCTCTTTGTTATTCACAGCTGAGGAAGCCGATGGTGGAGAAGATGCGCAGAGATCGTATCAACAGCAGCATTGAGCAGCTGAAGTCTCTCCTGGCTCCAGAGTTCCTCAACCAGCAGCCTGACTCCAAACTGGAGAAAGCAGATATCCTGGAGATGACAGTCAGCTTCCTGAGACAACAGCAGCAGCCTTCATTCTCCTCCAGCTCAACAGCTGTCAATCAAGGCTTCTCCAGATGTGTCCATGACATTGTCCACTTCCTGTCTAAAGAAGAGGTGAAGACACAGAGCCAGAGAAAACTGCTGAACCACTTCCAGAAAGTGTTGTGGTTCAGCTGAGCTCTACAGAGCAGCAGATCATCAGCAAAGAGAAGAGTTCAGTTAAGAGCTCCCTCTGGAGGCCCTGGTGAAGAGAAGATCAAGACTCAAAGCTGGAAACACAAGTCTATGTGGACTTTATAGATTTTTTCAGATTACTGAGTTGTTAAACTAAATCTTATTATGCATGTTTATGTTAAACATGAATAATATAGAAAAACTGTTTTCAGTTTTTAGAAAGAAAAAAACACTGTGTGTATTGTTCTTTATAAGAACTATAATTCGTGTTATCTTTAATTTCACTATTACACTTGATCATATATTTCAGTTTTATTTGATCAAATTTCCACTTATTTAAAATGGGATTTCAGTGTCAGTTTATCAATATGCTTCATATTGATTATTCATCCATTTAATTTGAGAAGTTTCACGTTCTACCTTTGAAAAGGTTTATTTTATACCATTTGTGTGGTAGTCTTAATTATGAAACAAACATTTTGCCTTGACGGTATCTGTTTAGACATATTATGACCCATTTATTTATTAATTTTCTTTTTAGAAATATTATTTTTTTAAGACAGATTTTAGCTGTCGGAGATGTTTTGTGTGTCTTTTGTAAAGACAAACTGTTTAAAGCTCTATTATGAGCACCATGTGTATTGAAGAATTCTTCAAGTGACTGTTGTGATATATTATCGCATATTATCTTGCCTTAACTCTAACACAAAAGTGCCCCAGAAAGAAAAAAATATATATATGTTTAAAGTACATGTTTAAATCTATCTATACACACAAACACAGGCACACCCAGAGAGACAGTAATAATAAATTAAAGTAATCATAAACTAAAATTAACTAATGAAAATTAGACATTTCTTTTTGCATTGCATACCTTAATTGTTGTTGCCTTCAAAATGGTCACTGCAAAGACTGTGGTTTGTTTAATTAATTGGTTTGATAGACCACTGACCCAAAAGCTGCCTAAATGCCTGTGCTGTGTTTGGTGTTGGTAGCTTGAAGGTTCTAGGAGGACTACTGTTTAGATATTTTGGGTCTTAATAATAATAGCAATGTTATGATATAATAATGCTAGAAGAGAATGTTTTCTTAGTCACATGAACATCATGTAAAAATGTAGCCATTTTCTATATTTTTCATGTATAGGAAGTGGGAAGGTCCTCAAGAAATGGCTTTCAGAAAAAAGAATGTACACATGTTAAATGTAATTATGATAAATGATCTATAACTTAAAGCTAAGAGCCCCCTTCTGAAATTTAATCCTAACCCAGTGGAATGAATTCACTGTCCAAAGCATGTCATTATTTTAAGTTTTATTGATTAATTTATTTTTTCCCCACATTCTATAAAATGTTGTTTTTAGGACATCCCTTGTGTGTTAGGGAATTAAGAGACACATAGATACAGTTCACTGGTGTACCATCTACGTAAGTGGAGGAAACATTTAATTCTACATGAAGCTCAGTGTAACACAACACAATTTGGCACATGCAAATTTTTATTTAAAGTCAGAAGCAGAGGTCAATTTCATTCACTGAAATCTTTACAGATTAAAAACAAGCAGAAGAATCATCTCTATAGCAGTAAGTTAACAAGTGATACAGTAAGAAAGAAAATTTAGAGCAAGCTACATCATACTAAATATGCAAAATTATCACTTGAGATTTGTTTCATTTCTCAGAATGGTTCTTAATAAATCGTTTAACAATCATAAGATGTGCTTCTGCACCAAGCTCTTTCTAAAGATGTGGCATTTACAGGCTTTTTTTTTTTATTCATTCACAATTATTTTTGCATCAGTGTAACTCAGCCCTTTGTAGGTTCCACTGGTTTTAAACTCCAGCACACTGTTATTGTAGCAGGTAATCTGGACCGTACCATTGTAGGGGAGATCAACTGTAGCCCGGCCGATTGTAATGTCCACATCCACGGTTTTCCCTGGAGGGACTTTGACAGGAAAAGAAAACCGCTCAGATCTCTCCTCAGTGTTCTCCAAACCATATGAGCTCTCGCTTCCCACTGTGAGACTGAATCCAGCTGTTACTTCCACAACCTCTGGAATTCCTGCTTTCACTTCCATGTTAAAGGAGGTTTCCAGCTTGTTGGTAACAGACCAGGATGACTTTCTGGTGATTGTTTTGGAGGTTTCTAATTTGTATTCTTGAGTTTGACTGGTATTATTTCGGTAAGTCGTGGATTTGATTTCCTCAACAGCGACATTAGGTATCACACTATGAAGCGTGGGATACTGAACATTTGTTAGCTTAGTAGATTTGACGGTGTTGATGAATATGAAGCATAAGGAATCAATATCTGAACCGGCACGGCCTGCAATTCCCATGCAGATCCCAGATCCCACATCAATTGGATATTCTTTTTTCAGCCCCCAGTCTGTCATGTGTGCGAAGAACTCACGTGTTGTGTTTTTATAATTCGTCTTGAATTTGATGGCACCCAGACGTGTTCCAGCTCCATTTCCCCAAAGTGAAAGGGAAGTGAAATACTCTCCATCTTCAAATGTAAATTCTGAATACTTCCCATCAGAGTTACCAAATTGCCTGGACTGGCCGTCAGTTAGCCAAACCTTGATGGCTTTTATCTGCCAGCCGCCGGCCCAAACCCAGATCTTTTTCAGTGTGGCTCCGTTTCCAATACCATTAAAATCAAATTCACTTCCTCCTTGCCCTCCAATTCTAAGGACTGGTGCCAAGTATGACATGATTTTGCACTTAGTGTGCACCTTAAAAAGACAAAAACAAGTTTAATATGTTAAAATGAAAATGAATATTCTGAGGAACAGGCAAGAATTATGGCCAATAATAGTAAACATTGTTTACCATTAAGATACTGAAATATCTGCAATGTTATTTTGAGCTGCTGGCTGCATTACTTGCTGATTGAGATCATAAAGCGTTAGCAAGAAATCATTGCAGTCTGTTATTTGTTAATACTGATAGGGTAACCTTTTACATTAAGGTTTTTTTAACGTTCTGTTATATTAAGTTATATGACATAATATCTAACACTTGTGCTAATTGATAAATAGTGACCAATGTTTATAAAGTCTGTGATTAGAATGTAGTCCATAAGGAACTGGCAGAACTGAGGCTGAAGCAAGATCCAGTATTTACAACTTAGACAAGTGCTAAATTAGGAACATGAAAACCCAAAACAGCTAATCATTACTAATGTGGTAAATAATGTTATTTAAAGGGAAGCATAAAGCATTAAATCATATAGATATTTATAATCTCTCTTCCTCTTGAAAATATTGAACACATTCCTAAACTTAAATTCAATAACATATAATACAAACAAGACTCACAGCTACACTTACAGAAGCAGGTGAGAAGCAGATCGCAAGAAATGTGCTCCTAAAGAGAGTCGTGTTAAGGAAGTAAGTTTACTGGATACGACAGAAGGTTTATATTGCCTCCTATAAGCAGAATTGGGACTTTTAGTCCAACCTACTAAGTTCCTAAGAAACAACAAGACAAGAGAGAACTTGTATCTAGTTGATCACATCTCTATAATAGCACTACTATAAAAAAAAGTAGGTTGACAAAGCCATCATAAAAACACCCACAGTGCTTTACTGGATAATGAGGCAGGTTTTGATGCAGTGCTGTATTTGTTTGAGTTTTTGTTGCCAAGCAAAAAGAATTTGAACATGCTTACACATGATTCTTTCTCAGTGTCCATTCTCACAGTTCCTAAGATGCATCTCTTCAGCTGCATACCATTTGTTATGCAAGTTTGAACAGCAAGGCAGAAATATCCTTATTTCCTTATAAGTCCTTGAAATATGAGTTAGAGTTTTGGGCAATGCCCTTGTTCCAAAGAAGAGCCGTGTGCAGAAGTATGGCCCAAAACATATAAATTTCCGAATTTCGTCAGAACCCGAAATTAGAGTATCGTGCAAATGTGCTGTATTTTTTGTTTTATATTTTTCTGAAGCCTGTGTTTTTTCACATGTAGCTTATGTTATCTGAAAATGCGCTACTGATCAAATAAGAGCAGAGTTTCTGAAGCTTAGACTCACGAGGTGAGACTGAAAATTAAACACACTTAGATTTTAAACTTATTTTAGCTGACTCTTCAATACGTGGTTCACGATGAGCTCAAAGCTACGCTCAACATGTGGTTAATCAACGAGTCCCAACTGATTGGAGTAGCCCCGTGATCTTGGTGCCCAAGGCAGACGGGTCGGCCAGTTTTTGTACGGTCAGTGTGGTGTCTAATTTTGATGCATACACAATGCACAAGGCAGATTCCTAAGACTTCAAGAAAAATACGAGAAAAGAATATCTGAGAGAGAGAGAGTAACCAAGCTCATGGTGTTGACACATACACACCACATTCACACACACTTGTTGAGAAAGCACTAAAATGTGGTTGTTGGAGCATGCATGGACATACAGGGTTCTGCACTCTGTTATGTCATTGCTCAAGTTTCTGTAAATCTGCTGAATGGATCAGTGGGCTTTTGCCCAAAAAGAACGCTCTTACAGTGTCATCAACCGGACCATTTTCTCACACTCCCCCCCTTTTAGTGAGGTTTTCAGTGAAATCTGAAAAGTTAGCTACTAGGTACTTTTTAGGTGCCTAAAAAAGAGATCTTTTCCCACTGACTCAGTCATATTGTTGAAATTCACATTCATTTACGATCAACTTCAATTTAATTATTTTTCCTAACCTTACAATCATTCTTTTCTTCACACAGCTTAACAGAGAAACAGATTTCTGATGTCTGATCCTGAGCAGCAACACTGACTCACACCAAAAAGGAAACCGGAAGGCATCGTGTGCAAGACCTCAAAAATATTCGGATATGATCGAAAAATTGCTGTTAATTTAAGGCGGAATTTTATCAGTATAATCCTGTTATGTTCAAAAGCAGTGCATTACTGTTTTGGTATTGTATTTTACCGTATTTATTTCACGAAGGAAAGAAAACAGTACTTTTTGGAACAGAAAGCGAGCATGTGGATTTTCGTCCTGCGACTTAACCGGTGAGTGCACATTTGACTTGCGTTTATTTTACACAAAATAATTGCAAATAACTGTGCTGTAATAATTGTGGATGCTGATTGTGTAACTGTTTTACGTTCATTTCGGTGCTAAACCCGTAACGTGCCAACGGCATCATAGAGTGGAGCTGGATTTGATTCAGATATTTCCCGGATACAAGGCAAGTTCAAATAAACATGATAATATAATCTCTTCTGCAAAGTAAGCCTTTAAATACTGTAGCATCGAAGTCAGATTGATGTCATATAGCACGCTGAAATTATCATCATCTCGCTTGCTAATTTTAACTTGCTATCTTTTCACATACACTATATTGCCAAAAGTATTCGCTCACCCAACCAAATAATCAGAATCAGGTGTTCCAATCACTTCCATGGCCACAGGTGTATAAAATCAAGCACCTAGGCATGCAGACTGTTTTTACAAACATTTGTGAAAGAATGGGTCGCTCTCAGGAGCTCAGTGAATTCCAGCGTGGAACTGTGATAGGATGCCACCTGTGCAACAAATCCAGTCGTGAAATTTCCTCGCTCCTAAATATTCCACAGTCAACTGTCAGCTGTATTCTAAGAACGTGGAAGTGTTTGGGAACGACAGCAACTCAGCCACAAAGTGGTAGGCCACGTAAACTGACGGAGCGGGGTCAGCGGATGCTGAGGCGCATAGTGCGAAGAGGTCGCCAACTTTCTGCAGAGTCAATCGCTACAGACCTCCAAACTTCATGTGGCCTTCAGATTAGCTCAAGAACAGTGCGCAGAGAGCTTCATGGAATGGGTTTCCATGGCCGAGCAGCTGCATCCAAGCCATACATCACCAAGTGCAATGCAAAGCGTCGGATGCAGTGGTGTAAAGCACGCCGCCACTGGACTCTAGAGCAGTGGAGACGCGTTCTCTGGAGTGACGAATCGCGCTTCTCCATCTGGCAATCTGATGGACGAGTCTGGGTTTGGCGGTTGCCAGGAGAACGGTACTTGTCTGACTGCATTGTGCCAAGTGTAAAGTTTGGTGGAGGGGGGATTATGGTGTGGGGTTGTTTTTCAGGAGCTGGGCTTGGCCCCTTAGTTCCAGTCAAAGGAACTCTGAATGCTTCAGCATACCAAGACATTTTGGACAATTCCATGCTCCCAACTTTGTGGGAACAGTTTGGAGCTGGCCCCTTCCTCTTCCAACATGACTGTGCACCAGTGCACAAAGCAAGGTCCATAAAGACATGGATGACAGAGTCTGGTGTGGAGGAACTTGACTGGCCTGCACAGAGTCCTGACCTCAACCCGATAGAACACCTTTGGGATGAATTAGAGCGGAGACTGAGAGCCAGGCCTTCTCGTCCAACATCAGTGTGTGACCCCACAAATGCGCTTCTGGAAGAATGATCAAAAATTCCCATAAACACACTCCTAAACCTTGTGGACAGCCTTCCCAGAAGAGTTGAAGCTGTTATAGTTGCAAAGGGTGGACCGACGTCATATTGAACCCTATGGATTAGGAATGGGATGTCACTTAAGTTCATATGCGAGTCAAGGCAGGTGAGCGAATACTTTTGGCAATATAGTGTACCTTCAATGTGTAACGTTCTGCTTGCGAATTTGAGTAAGCTTGTTCTAATTAGTACATAATTATTCTGCGGGGAGTTTTTTTCTTTTGTTTCTTTAATGTTGGCTGTATTTTGGATTGCTTGGATTCAAGTTCGTTAGAATAAGTTAAGTGATAGAATACTCAGTAAGAATAATTCCTGTTCGAAATTTTTAGTGTTGTTTTGTATGTTTGCTTGTATTGGAATGTTACTTTTTGTTTTGTTGGAGATTTTTTTAGTTAACTTTTTAATCCTCAAAGACTGTCCACACAGAGTACATGCAGAGCTAGACAAGACGAACATTTGAGCTTAAAAAGTATATAAAAGGTAATTTTTAAATTATAACCAATCATTTTGCGAGTTAAGAGCCTTCTTCCTGGGCTGGGATGGAGGTTTAGAGCCCTTTGATGCTGCATTTAATCTGCATTCAGGAAGGTCAAACTCGTGGGCACCATAGAAGTCCACTATATGGAGAAGAAACCTGAAATGTTTTCCTCAAAAGACATCATTTCTTTACGACTGCAGGAAGAAAGACATGAACATCTTGGATGACAAGGGGGTGAGGGGATTATTTGTAGATTTTTGTTCTGCAAGTGAACTTCTCTTTTAAGACTTTCGTTCATCTTTGGAAAGCAAATGCATATATTGTGAAAATTCCTTCATTATTTTTGTTCATCAGCTGAACGTCCAAAAAAAAATTCAAAAAGGTTATGAAGTTATTGTGAATGTATGAATTTCATTTTGTTTATTCACGTATAAATATTCATCATTGAGCATACATGGAGCAAACATGCTTGCTTGACATGTGAGAACAAATGAGGCTTGTTCTTGTCTGTCAGGCTAGCGCGTTTGAGTTTCCTTTTACCATGGATTTGCAAAAATATCGAGTTAAATAAGTCATAAAAATGGCAATAACAATTTCACAAAACACAGCATATACAAGTGTTGACTGTCCAGACCAGTCCACAATCAAGATTTTGAAATGCATTTATTATGTTAAAGTAACAGGGCTCTGTGACTAAGTAAAATGATTTCAGTTTCCCTTGCATTCATTTGCAATCCTGCAGTAGAAAATGAATATGTTACATGACTACTGACATTGTTTTTTCTTTGGAATGCTTTAGGTGAAAAACCAGGAAGCTGCACTGATGAATGGATGATCAGTTTTGAGGGGCAAATAATCTGTGAGGGCATCCAGCCAAGTTTTCAGTCTGGGCTTGCTGCTGTGTTTTCGAGGTTAGATGCTTAGATTAAAATATTAATTTCTGTTCACATTCTCGTTATGTAAACTTTTACCCACACTAATTCTGAATGTACGCATTTGTTTTTTCATTGGTATGAATCCCGAAAAAGGCACCAAGGGTGGACATGTCCTGTCAAAGCGGACAAGGAAGGTCACCCACAAAAAGAAATCAGTCAACACTCGGGTTGCCAGTCTACTTAAAAGACTAATGGACTTTGAGTGGGACTTCATATAAGTGAACCCACTCATTCACTGACATACCACACACACACACACACACACCTTACACATACTCTTCACACACGACATAAACCTGCTTTTATTTAAATTTTGATTTCATTCTTCCTTCATTCAGTAATTCCTATTCACTAAGTAGTTAGTCACTCATTTAGTTTTATCTAATGTTACATAAATGTTTTGTTTATTCAGTTAAACATGTTTATTCTGAAGCTTAAGTTTATTTAGTCATTCCACTTGCCACTAATTTTCAGAACATCTTGTGATTAAAGTGGATTTTGTTTGTCAGGTTTTGCAAAGGTGTAATAAAGCACGCTTTGAAGTTACACTGCATTGTGTTAAATGTTTTAAAGTCTACATTTGTAAATTGTATTAAACATGTTTTTATTATTATTATAATGAATTAAATAATTTAATTTCATAAAAATCAAAGAAATATCTAGAAAAATAAATCATCTTTTTTTTTTTTAGCAGACCATTTCTCAATATAATAACATTTGTAGCTTACAGTAAATAAAAAAGTGCAAATGAACATTAATTTACTGTTAATGCTTTTGACAGTAATTTACTGTTAATGTAGAAAATAACAGCTTTATGCTGTATTTCCAAAAACAGTAACAAACTGTAAATTTCAACAACAGCAAGACACTGTTAATTTAACAGTAACTTGCTGGCAACTCTGCTGCCAGTAACTTACTGTTTTTTAACGGGACAATTTTTAACAGTGAACAGCCTAATATTGTGTTGGTCCCACTTTTGCTGCCAAAACAGCCCTGACCCGTCGAAGGCATGGACTCCACTAGATCCCAGAAGGTGTGCTGTGGTATCTGGCACCAAGATGTTCGCAGCAGATCCTCCATGGCCCTCACCTCGCAACTTACAGGACTTAAAGCAGCAACCACCATCAGTGCTTTCTGTTTAATCAGGGTGAAATTCGAGCAACATGTTCAGACTTTTCCCTCCAGATGGTGAGTGATGTGAAGGTCCAGTCAGGTCTCTAAAGCTTTTGTACTCCATTGATCTCAGCACAGTGGACTCAGTGTGGGAAACTCAGACAAACTCTAAACTCACACTGACTGACAAAGACATGACACGAGACACATCTGTTACATCTGGACTGTCTGTTAACAAACTTTAAGGCACTTCATATAACTCAAATATACCCTTTTCAGCTGTATTATATACTGCAATACATCAATTCATATCAATAATATTGGTAAATCCCCTAAAAGTAATAAAAAATCTCACTATAATAAACTGTAGAGATATTTGCCTTGAACAGTGTACTGTATTTAAATTCTTAATTTCTTATATTTGTATCAGATATTTCTACATTCCAGGCTAAATGGTTCTCTAATTAAAGCTGACAAGAAGGTCATTTGAGTTGTGACTCCACACGTGTGAGCAGTAATGATGAGCGTGTGCTCTGTCACTGAGACTGATCCCAACATCAGGCAGCAGATCTGATCTCTTTACAGGGTCACCACTTTCCCAGATTCACTCAGTGTTCTCTATGAGTCCATCTCCATCACCCCACCCCTCCACCTGCTCCCCTGAGACATGGATATTGTCCTCTGCTAGAAGAACACTGAGCATGTGGCAGCCCTACATTCCTCATTGTGTGTCCAAGCTCTCCCATTGGCTCCAAAGTGTGAGAACCTCCAACAAGCCCAAGACCCACACATTCATATGGAGATTTGGGAGTATAAATAGAGGAGCTGCAGCCAGTACAAATCAGACCCACTCTACACAGAGAGATCTACAGCACAGAGACACAGCCATGGCACCAACCATCACTTCAGCACTGAACATCTCAAACGAGCACCTACCTCTGAACAACAAGGTAAATTAAGATCCTGCTTCATTTCAGTGTTTATAATGACCTGCTTTCTACTCAATAACTCTTCATAGTTCAAGACGATTAAATGTTCTCTCTTTGTTATTCACAGCTGAGGAAGCCGATGGTGGAGAAGATGCGCAGAGATCGTATCAACAGCAGCATTGAGCAGCTGAAGTCTCTCCTGGCTCCAGAGTTCCTCAACCAGCAGCCTGACTCCAAACTGGAGAAAGCAGATATCCTGGAGATGACAGTCAGCTTCCTGAGACAACAGCAGCAGCAGCAGCAGCCTGCATTCTCCTCCAGCTCAACAGCTGTCAATCAAGGCTTCTCCAGATGTGTCCATGACATTGTTCACTTCCTGTCTAAAGAAGAGGTGAAGACACAGAGTCAGAGAAAACTGCTGAACCACTTCCAGAATCTGCAGCCATCTTCAGACGAGAACAGGAGGGAAAGTGTTGTGGTTCAGCTGAGCTCTACAGAGCAGCAGATCATCAGCAAAGAGAAGAGTTCAGTTAAGAGCTCCCTCTGGAGGCCCTGGTGAAGAGGAGATCAAGACTCAAAGCTGGAAACACAAGTCTATGTGGACTTTTTAGATTCTTTCAGATCATAACTGAGTTGTTAAACTTAACATCTTATTATTGTCTTATGGCAATAGACTGATACCTTTCTACTTCAAGAAAGATTCCTGAAGATTGTAGTAGAATCCAGTTTGGAGCAATGTCAAGAACTACAGTCTTGACAATGCATGTTTATGTTAAACATGAATAATATTTAGAAACTGCTTTCAGTTTTTAGAAAGACAAACACTGTGTGTATTGTTCTTTATAAGAACTATAATTTGTATTATCTTTAAATTTCACTATTACATTTGAGAATATATTTTGATTTTATTTTATCGGGACTGATCACATTTTAGAGAATTGGTCACCAATTACACTGTGAAATACATGTACTATGTACATTCTGGATGAATACACTAGCTTTATATAGTGGTCTATAAGCATCAAATGCCTTCTGTGAAGGTGATCACATTCTGATTAATACAGAATTATTAAGCGTTAAATTTCCATTTATTTGAAATGGGATTTTAGTGTCAGTTTATCAATATGCTTCATGTTGATTATTCATCCCTTTGAGAAGTTTTACATGTTTTTACCTTTGTAAAAGGTTTATTTTGTACCTTTTGTGTGGTACTGTTTATTATGAAACATACATTTTGCCCTTGACAGTATCTGTTGAGGCATTTCATGTTTAATTTCTATTGATTATTTCTTTTGAGAAATATTAATTTTTATTTTTTTAACAGATTTTAGCTGTCGGAGATGTTTTGTGTGTCTTTTGTAAAGACAAACTGTTTAAAGCTCTGTTTAAAGCTCTATTATGAGCACCATGTGTATTGAAGAATTCTTCAAGTGACTGTTGTGATATATTATCGCATATTATCTTGCCTTAACTCTAACACAAAAGTGCCCCAGAAAGAAAACAAATAAAAATATCTCTGAAGAACTTTCTTCTCTTTGTAATGCATTCCTCTGAGTGTTCAGATGTCTTTGAGGGTCAGAGTGCAAAACAACTCAGGAGATAAGAATCAGACTCTGTGGTCATTAATGTCCTGAACTCCACCAGCTGTTGAGGATTTTGTTGCACACAGAGAAAGCAGAGGCACTGGATATGAGGGTGAACATTACAGTAGAATTAGCATAATCATGGACCTGCAACCTCAAACAGTGTGTTTGATATAAACACTCACAAAGAGAACAGGAATTTTAGATACAGATACAGATTGAGAAGAGGAAAACAGTTATAGGAATGTTATTGAAGATTATGATGAGAATATTGAAGGTCAACACAAAGATAGATCAGAGATGATCGCTGTAGTTGTTGGATATATTGACCTCATAAATTAACAGATCAACAATTAACAGATAATATTAATCCATTTTAGACTTTTGAAATGAAAAGTAATCTAAATTAAAAGACAACCCCAAGACGTGTCTTGTTATTAAAAACAACAACAGTGATATGTGGAATGTAAGTGGTCAGGATCAGTCCATAAAAGTTCAACTTAGAACCCTAAAAAGGAATGTTTCTCAATTATAAAGATACCAACAAGTCATTTTTAGGAACTTTTCCACCTTTCACTTACTGAAGAACTTTTGAGGGCTTCTCATATATTCTTGTGTTTTTAGTTAAAATAGCTTCATCCAAACAATTATTATTATTAATTGTTTTTTGTACAAAGAAGGAACTATGAAACAAGCAAAAAACAATAAAAATATGTGAATATTAACAGGACATTTCAGCCAATAAGAATCTTTCCCTCCAGATGGTGAGTGACGTCAGACTCGGTGTGTTTGGTCATCAGTAATGGTTCATTCAGGACTCTGAAGCTTTTGTACTCCATTGATCTCAGCACAGAGGACTCAGTGTGGGAAACTCAGACGAGCTCTAAACTCACACTGACTGACAAAGACATGACAAGAGACACATCTGTTACATCTGGAGGCTCAGTATTGATGGAAGAAAAAGCACAGAATGCAAGTTTAGGCATAAAATGTCAGTTTCAATATGTGTATATATATATTTTTTAAAAACATTCCATCTAGCAAAATTATTTTGCATGTGGACTTAGAATAGAATTAATAGAAAGAATCAAAGAATAGAAAGAATCCACGAAATGAGCTACAATAGTGAATTTAATTTCCCTAAACCCCTCAGTAATGGATAAATAATTCAATCATTGTTTTATTGGAAGTTGAATTCTGATACCCTGACCCATGATATATTCAACAACTATGTAGATTATCAATTAAACAATTTTTTGATATTTATATATAAAAAAAATAAATAAATAAAAAAATTCAAATTATTATTTGTGGAAGAAAATTTGGAAAAAAATTGGAAAACAATTCCAAAAAAATCAAACTAAATCATTTTCATTATAAAAAAAACGAATGACTGATCCATAAATGTGAAAATGATAACACTGACAAAGGTCTGTGTCCTGATGATTTTTAGGATATAAACAAAAGATTATATGGTGCTAAATTTATCCAGGAGATTTTTATATTTTTTTTATAATCTAACAAATATAATAATTTTAGGTTATGTGTCTAAGGTAATTAATTAAGTCTAAATGAAATCTGAAATCTGAGATAAAGTTACAAATGAAGAATTCTAAAGCTCATGTTATTGAGACCTGTTGATAAGGAATGACAGCAAAAATGTAACACCTTGTAATGAAAGTAATGTATTAAGTGTGTGCAGGAAGAAGGGTAGAGCCCTCAGGGGCAATAGAGGAGGAACTGCCCCGTCTTTTCTAAAGATTAGCCTGAAAGATATATTAGCATGTGAATAGGCACACTTCTATTGTTTCTGGCTCACTCTTTCAATAGTCAGAGTGTGGGAAAGCTCAGGAGGGAAGAGTCACAGTCTATCGTCATTACCATCCTAAACTCCACCACCCACTGGATATTTGGGTTCACACAAGGGAGTAGACACACTTATGGATATGAGGGTGAATTTTACCTTACAGTTATCCTCTTGACATTACTATAGGAGCAGTTAAATATAATGTAGAAAATGATGCAGCCAAAAGTAAAGATCATAACTGTAATGATTAAGAGCTAATCATTATTGTTAAGATCAAGGATTACCAGGACACCTGGGGTAACTATCAACAACCGGTGATCATTTCTTGATAGGCAATATGATTATTTTAGAAATTAGCCATAAAAATTGATCTAAATTAATAATTAAAATAAGTGTCACCACCACACGTGTGAGCAGTAATGATGAGCGTGTGCTCTGTCAGTGACACTGATCCCAACATCAGGCAGCAGATCTGCTCTCTTTACAGGGTCACCACTTTCCCAGATTCACTCAGTGTTCTCTATGAGTCCATCTCCATCACCCCACCCCTCCACCTGCTCCCCTGAGACATGGATATTGTCCTCTGCTAGAAGAACACTGAGCATGTGGCAGCCCTACATTCCTCATTGTGTGTCCAAGCTCTCCCATTGGTTCCAAACTGTGAGAACCTCCAACAAGCCCAAGACCCACACATTCATATGGAGATTTGGGAGTATAAATAGAGGAGCTGCAGCCAGTACAAATCAGACCCACTCTACACAGAGAGATCTACAGCACAGAGACACAGCCCTGGCACCAACCATCACTTCAGCACTGAACATCTCAAACGAGCACCTACCTCTGAACAACAAGGTAAATTAAGATCCTGCTTCATTTCAGTGTTTATAATGACCTGCTTTCTACTCAATAACTCTTCATAGTTCAAGACGATTAAATGTTCTCTCTTTGTTATTCGCAGCTGAGGAAGCCGATGGTGGAGAAGATGCGCAGAGATCGTATCAACAGCAGCATTGAGCAGCTGAAGTCTCTCCTGGCTCCAGAGTTCCTCAACCAGCAGCCTGACTCCAAACTGGAGAAAGCAGATATCCTGGAGATGACAGTCAGCTTCCTGAGACAACAGCAGCAGCCTGCATTCTCCTCCAGCTCAACAGCGGTCAATCAAGGCTTTTCCAGATGTGTCCATGACATTGTTCACTTCCTGTCTAAAGAAGAGGTGAAGACACAGAGTCAGAGAAAACTGCTGAACCACTTCCAGAATCTGCAGCCATCTTCAGACGAGAACAGGAGGGAAAGTGTTGTGGTTCAGCTGAGCTCTACAGAGCAGCAGATCATCAGCAAAGAGAAGAGTTCAGTTAAGAGCTCCCTCTGGAGGCCCTGGTGAAGAGGAGATCAAGACTCAAAGCAGAAAACACAAGTCTATGTGGACTATTGTATGTTTTTACTTCTGTGTGAACAGGACTATATTGTTAAAACTTAACATCTTATTATTGTCTTATGGCAATAGACTGATGCCTTTCTACTTCAAGAAAGATTCTCCATGAAGATGCTGGTAGACTCCAGTTGGGATCTACAGTCTTGATAATGCATGTTTATGTTAAACATGAATATTATAGAAAAACTGTTTTCAGTTTTTAGAAAGAAAAACACTGTGTGTATTGTTCTTTATAAAAATTAGAATTTATGTTATCTTTAAATTTGACAATTACATTTGAGAATATATTTTGATTTTATTTGATCGGGTTTGATCACATTTTAGAGAATTGGTTGCCAGTTATACTGTGAAATACATGTATTATGTACATTCTGGATGAATACACTAGATTTATATAGTGGTCTATAAGCATCAAATGCCTTCTGTGAAGGTGATCACATTCTGATTAATACAGAATTATTAAGCTTTAAATGTCCATTTATTTGAAATGGGATTTTACTGTCTTTTTTGTCAGTATGTTGATTATTCATCCCTTTTTTCTCATTTCATATGAGAAGTTTTACATCTTTTTACCTTTGTAAAAGGTTTATTTTGTACCTTTTGTCTGGTACTGTTTATTATGAAACATACATTTTGCCCTTGACAGTATCTGTTGAGGCATTTCATGTTTAATTTCTATTGATTATTTCTTTTGAGAAATATTAATTTTTATTTTTATTTTTTAACAGATTTTAGCTGTCGGAGATGTTTTGTGTGTCTTTTGTAAAGACTAACTGTTTAAACTCTGCTCTATTATGAGCACCATGTGTATTGAAGAATTCTTCAAGTGACTGTTGTGATATATTATCGCATATTATCTTGCCTTAACTCTAACACAAAAGTGCCCCAGAAAGAAAACAAAATAAAAATAATACGTCAAAAATGCTTCCTTCTCTGTGATGGATTTTGTCATTAAACCAGAATACATGAATAAATGTGGACAGTACAAGAAGTACAGAAAGGAAATATGTAGTAATGATGATTCAAATCTGAACATGTTAATGTCTTTCAGTGGGCAGAGGATTAAAAAAATCCCCAGGAGAAATGAATCAATGTCAGTTGCCATTAACGTCCAAAACCGCATGGTTTATTATCAAAAATGAAAATATAAAGTACCAACATATACAATGAAATTAAAAACGTAGAACAGAAACGTAGCAATAAAAATTCAGAAAATAATCTTTATTCAGAGTTGTATGATAGTATTACACCAATAAAAGTTTCACAAACTGGAAAACAAATCAAATGTTGTATTTAATTTTACAGTAATCCGGCATTGAGTGGCATGATGGGGGAATAAAAGCTCTGATAGCGTGGACTATTTTATTGGCGAATTAAATAAAAGTCACGAGACAATTATTCAGAATGTTGGAAAAATAATGACTCCATCTCGATTAAGATGCGGTGTTTATGGCTTTTCAGCACGCTTGTGAAGAAATCTGTCAGGATCTGGTTACCCAGAGAGTCATTAGTATCTGAATGGACACACGTCTATTGTTCATCTCAATGGGAAAAGTGTGGGAAAGCTCGGGAGAGCAGAGTCACACTTCTTAATGGCGTCAGCATGCTAAACCTGACTGGTCCCTAACTGTTTGACAAATTAATAAATCAGACCTCAGCTGAGAAAACAAATACAAACCATGTGTATCTGATAATATTGATCTTCAGTATATTAAAAGTTTTTAATTAAGGTTAGGAGTTTTAAAAGTAATGACCATGCAATGTATACCTAATAGAAATGCATTGATATGGCAGAGGAATGGTAATGTTCAGACTTTTCCCTCCAGATGGTGATTGACGTCACTTTACAATCCACCACTCAGTGTTTGGTCATCAGTAATGGTTCATTCAGGACTCTGAAGCTTTTGTACTCCATTGATCTCAGCACAGAGGACTCAGTGTGGGAAACTCAGACGAGCTCTAAACTCACACTGACTGACAAAGACATGAGGCAAAGACATGACACGAGACATCTCATGAAACCCAAATATTATAAAAAATAGTCCTTCATATTCAAGATAAAAACATTCATAAATAGCCTGTGATTAATAAGATTGTATGGAAGAAGAGGAATGATATGTGTTTTCAGATTTACAAACAATATTTTCACATTTAATGGAAATATTCTCAGCTGAAATGCCATCACTAACACAACTGTGGTGTGGTTCCACACGTGTGAGCAGTAATGATGAGCGTGTGCTCTGTCAGTGACACTGATCCCATCATCAGGCAGCAGATCTGATCTCTTTACAGGGTCACCACTTTCCCAGATTCACACTATGAGTCCATCTCCATCACCCCACCCCTCCACCTGCTCCCCTGAGACATGGATATTGTCCTCTGCTAGAAGAACACTGAGCATGTGGCAGCCCTACATTCCTCATTGTGTGTCCAAGCTCTCCCATTGGCTCCAAACTGTGAGAACCTCCAACAAGCCCAAGACCCACACATTCATATGGAGATTTGGGAGTATAAATAGAGGAGCTGCAGCCAGTACAAATCAGACCCACTCTACACAGAGAGATCTACAGCACAGAGACACAGCCATGGCACCAACCATCACTTCAGCACTGAACATCTCAAACGAGCACCTACCTCTGAACAACAAGGTAAATTAAGATCCTGCTTCATTTCAGTGTTTATAATGACCTGCTTTCTACTCAATAACTCTTCATAGTTCAAGACGATTAAATGTTCTCTCTTTGTTATTCACAGCTGAGGAAGCCGATGGTGGAGAAGATGCGCAGAGATCGTATCAACAGCAGCATTGAGCAGCTGAAGTCTCTCCTGGCTCCAGAGTTCCTCAACCAGCAGCCTGACTCCAAACTGGAGAAAGCAGATATCCTGGAGATGACAGTCAGCTTCCTGAGACAAAAGCAGCAGCAGCAGCAGCCTGCATTCTCCTCCAGCTCAACAGCTGTCAATCAAGGCTTCTCCAGATGTGTCCATGACATTGTTCACTTCCTGTCTAAAGAAGAGGTGAAGACACAGAGCCAGAGAAAACTGCTGAACCACTTCCAGAATCTGCAGCCATCTTCAGACGAGAACAGGAGGGAAAGTGTTGTGGTTCAGCTGAGCTCTACAGAGCAGCAGATCATCAGCAAAGAGAAGAGTTCAGTTAAGAGCTCCCTCTGGAGGCCCTGGTAGTCCTCTAGGACAGAACCTGTCTCTGTTAACCACTGTTGACCACATTGGTCTGCTAATGTGAGAGTAATACCTATGTATTTTTTCTGTTGGGTAAAATTTACTCTTGTCCACCATCTTACTTGAATAATATTGTGTTATGTCACATGATTTCCTCTGCATCTACAAGACATGAGAGACTTATTTTTTCAATGCATTTATTTTTAATGCTATTGTATACTAAAAAAATATTCATTTCTAATGTTTGGAATGATGTAAAGTCAGTCATTAAAGTCTGACATCCATTTCCTATATCTGGTACAGGTACAGGTACAGAAGATTTGCCTTTTATAAAGGCTTTAATATTCTAAATCATATCAAGGACTTTAATTAACCTATAAATATCAGAAGCCTGAACTTCATAGTGAATATTGATCCTTTCTGGATGGCCTATTTTCTTTTCTGAATATTTCCTTCTGTGAAGGTAAAAGATTTTAAAAAATATTAATTGAATGTACTTGACTCATGTCATGGCGAAATAAAACAATCACTGAAAATTTCTGTCTTGTTTAATTTCCATTTCTGCACACTGACTGATCATATTTAGGAAAGTATATAGTGTTCTGTTGACTATACACTATATTGCCAAAAGTTTTGGAACACCCCTCCAAATCATTGAATTCAGGGGGTGGGCTCGGCCCCTTAGTTCCAGTCAAAGGAACTCTTAATGCTTCAGCTTCATACCAAGACATTTTGGACAATTTCATGCTCCCAACTTTGTGGGAACAGTTTGGGGATGACCCCTTCCTGTTCCAACATGACCGCACACCAGTGCACAAAGCAAGGTCCATAAAGACATGGATGAGTGAGTTTGGTGTGGAGGAACTTCCTTCGTCCTGACCTCAACCTGATAGAACACCTTTTGGATGAATTAGAGGTGAGACTGTGAGCCAGACCTTCTTGTCCGACATCAGTGCCTGACCTCACAAATGCGCTTCTAGAAGAATGGTCAAAAATTCCCATAAACACACTCCTAAACCTTGTGGAAAGCCTTCCCAGAAGAGTTGAAGCTGTTATAGCTGCAAATGGTGGGCCAATTCCATATTACATTCATGTGCATGTAAAGGCAGATGTCCCAAAAGTTTTGGTAATATAATGTATGTTGCGGGCTATTTTGAACGCAATGGCTTGAATATTTTAAAACATAAATTATGTAAAAGCAGACTCTCTAAATACTTAGATTTTCTGTGTTGGGGGTTGATGTTGTGACGCTAAGTGAAGTGCCAGTGGAATCTTTAAGTCTTGTCAACTGATGAACAGAAAACCACAGAAATTGCAGTTTATTCAGTTTATGACTAACTTCGGGAGACGCCGCCAGAGCATGGATCGAACCCTGATCTCTGAGGAAGTCACAACAGAGAACCAGACCCACATACATGATAAAAACTGAAGCACTGCTTGAAGACTTGAACATGACACAAAACAATGGCTGACAAAGAAAGGTACAACCAGGCAGAACATCAGAGTTGATGGAAACAGGTGAAAAGGCATGGCACAACACACACGTGGAAACAATACATGACAAACAAAATCAGGCTATGATTGAAACACCTGCCAGAACTCCCTCTAGTGGTCCGACAGGGAACTGCTGGAGAGTAGCTCATGACACTGAAAAATATACACTTTAGAGAAGCATTTATTTTAAGGTACATAAATGGTGTAGTATACACTTTACTGTAAATATGGAGAAATAAAAGTGTTAAAATAATGGTAAAAGATTAGATATACAGATTAAATGTGATGTGTCATATTTTTAATTAAATAAAATACTATTTGTTGATAAAGGAGGATTAAAACACTTTAGGAATTGATCCATTCCATTCCATTCCACTGTCTGTACCGCTTATCTGATCTATACTCGGGTCACGGGGAGCCTCAGGCTTCATCGGGGATCAAGGCAGGATACACCCTAGACGGAGTGCCAACCCATCGCAGGGCACACACACACTCATTCACTCACGCAATCACACACTACGGGCAATTTAGAGACTCCAATCAGCCTAGAAGCATGTCTTTGGACTGTGGGAGGAAACCGGAGCACCCGGAGGAAACCCACCAAGCACGGGGAGAACATTCAAACTCCACACACACAGCGAGCAGGATCGAGACGCGATGCTCAGTGTTTAACCTTCTATAACAGTGAACACTGTGTAAATCTGGGAAAGTGGTGATCCTGTAAAGAGAGCAGATCTGCTCCCTGATGTTGGGATTGATGTCACTGACAGAGCACACGCCCATCATTACGGCTCACACGTGTGGAACCACACCTACTTCAACGAATGTTCTGTGGCATTTATTAGTCTAGATTTAGAATAGTATAGATAGTATAGCGTGTTTAACCTTCTATAATAATCTATAATATTGAAAATATCAAGAGAAAAGATTGATCTCATACCAAAAACAACAAAAAAAAATCTGTACATGTGATATTAACTAAAGGCATCTTTCTATAGTCTACAGAATTATTTTCTATTAATGTATTAAAAATGATTAAAATCTGAAGTGATCTAAAAGTATTTATTATGAATGGGTTGTGGAAAAAACAGACAGTGGCCATGAAATATGATAAAATCATCAGTTTATTTCTTCGTATTTCTGTGCTTTGTGATAATATATCACAACAATTGCATGGGGGACAGAGCATCTTAAAGAGGTCTTTACAAAAGACAAATTTATATATTTATAAAAAACAAATAAATTGATCAAATATTTCTCAATATGAGAAAATCCTGATGAATCGAAAGCTCGAATCAAATGTTCAAATATTCAGTATGAATTGTGACCAATGATTAATAAAATCATCCACACAGAGGATGCATAAAACATCTGATACAGACAAAATAATTGTAGAACAATTTCTTGTTTACAGGTAAACAAAAAACTTTTTCAAGTTAAACACATTTAACTCAGAGTATTTTTCAGTTAAAATTTCCCCTATAAGAGGATAATGTTTAACTTCTACCATTAATTTTACAGAGTCTAGGCCTCTAGTTTTTACCAGGGCCAGAGTCTTTCTTGAAGTAGAAAGGTATCAGTCTATTGCCATAAGACAATAATAAGATGTTAAGTTTTAACAATATAAAATGAAATAAAAACATAAAAAGGCATAATCTGCAAGATTGCAGATCTTAACTGGGTTCTAACAGCATCTTCAATTAAAAATCTTTCTCAGAGTAGAAAGGAATAGGTCTATTGCCATAAGACAATAATAAGATGTTAAGTTTTAACAGTTCATTTATAATCCAAGTCCAGATAGAACTTGAAATAGAACTATAAAGTCCACATAGACTTGTGTTTCCAGCTTTGAGTCTTGATCTCCTCTTCACCAGGGCCTCCAGAGGGAGCTCTTAACTGAACTCTTCTCTTTGCTGATGATCTGCTGCTCTGTAGAGCTCAGCTGAACCACAACACTTTCCCTCCTGTTCTCGTCTGAAGATGGCTGCAGATTCTGGAAGTGGTTCAGCAGTTTTCTCTGACTCTGTGTCTTCACCTCTTCTTTGGACAGGAAGTGAAAATCCTCATGTACACATCTGGAGAAGCCTTGATCGACAGCCGCTGAGCTGGAGGAGAATGCAGACTGCTGCTGCTGCTTTCATCTCAGGAAGCTGACTGTCATCTCCAGGATATCTGCTTTCTCCAGTTTGGAGTCAGGCTGCTGGTTGAGGAACTCTGGAGCCAGGAGAGACTTCAGCTGCTCAGTGCTGCTGTTGATACGATCTCTGCGCATCTTCTCCACCATCGGCTTCCTCAGCTGTGAATAACAAAGAGAGAACATTTAGTCGTCTTCAACTATGAAGAGTTATTGAGTAGAAAGCAGGTCGTTATAAACACTGAAATGAAGCAGGATCTTAATTTACCTTGTTGTTCAGAGGTAGGTGCTCGTTTGAGATGTTCAGTGCTGAAGTGATGGTTGGTGCCATGGCTGTGTCTCTGTGCTGTAGATCTCTCTGTGTAGAGTGGGTCTGATTTGTACTGGCTGCAGCTCCTCTATTTATACTCCCAAATCTCCATATGAATGTGTGGGTCTTGGGCTTGTTGGAGGTTCTCACAGTTTGGAGCCAATGGGAGAGCTTGGACACACAATGAGGAATGTAGGGCTGCCACATGCTCAGTGTTCTTCTAGCAGAGGACAATATCCATGTCTCAGAGGAGCAGGTGGAGGGGTGGGGTGATGGAGATGGACCCATAGAGAACACTGAGTGAATCTGGGAAAGTGGTGACCCTGTAAAGAGAGCAGATCTGCTGCCTGGTGTTGGGATCAGTGTCAGTGACAGAGCACACGCTCATCATTACTGCTCACACGTGTGGAACCACACCTACTTCAACAAATTCAGCAAATGTCCTGTCCTGTGTATTTGTTAGTATAAAATTGTGAATATACTCAAGGATTTAGAAACAAGGAAAACACAGATCTTCAGCTAAACATCCGAAAGTCATTGTTTAAGCCTGGATCATGATGATCCAATATAATAATCAATAATATCACCATATTATGTGGAAACAATACAATCAGCAACTGTATTAATGATATTCTTCATTACTTCCTGACACATCATCATTAGAAAGACTCATGAGTAAATAGTCAACCATAATATTTATCAAAATTCCTTAAGTACTATTTCCCCTGTGACTGCATCATTGTTTAAAATAGCTAGAAGTGCGCCTATTCCCATGTGAGACTCTTTATGACGCGCTGATTCAGAACACAGTGCCATAATTATGCTAATGATGTCAACAAAAGTGTGTGTTAAAGTTCACCCTCATATCCATAAGCGTGTCTACTCCCCTGTGTGCGCCCAAAATATCCCTGTGGCTGGTGGAGCTTCGGATTGACTGTGAGTCTTCCTTCCTGAGCTTTCCCACAGTCTGACCATTGAAAGACAGGATCGGAAACAATAGACGTGTGCCTATTCACATGCTAATGTCTCTTGTAGAAAAGACCCTCAGGGGCTGTTTGTCATTTAGAGGAGTGACATGGTGAAAGACACTTAAATACTTCAGTATCCTAAATGATCTCAGGAACTGTTGAACTAATTCTTAAAACTTTCTCACATTTTGGGGCCATCATACACATGAAGCCAGATTTCAACAGGTCTGTGGTGCAATTTTACATTTATGTTATAAAAGTCCATGAATATTAATACACACTTTACCTCACTGTATTCTGATGTGTAAATAAAATGATGCGTCTTTTATTCTGTCCCTGATGGGGATCCGTGTGTAACAGATGTACCCCAAGGCTACAAAATTTTTGCCAACATGAGGAACAAGTGTGTCTGAGTTTCTCACACTGAATCCTCCGTGCTGAGATCATTGAAGTCCTGAATGGATCATTAGTGCCATTGCTTGTGGTTTAAATAAAGGAGCTCAACATCACTCACCATCTGGAGGGAAAGATTCCTGTTGGCTGAAATGTGCTGTCAAAACATTTATCCTGTTTAAATAGCAGTATACGTTACACCTTTAATTATTATTGTCATTAGGGGTCAGTTTTCATTCAGGAATTTAGGATCAGTATTATGAATAAGACATATTGTTACTAATTCCTGAGTGTTACATAAAATAGTGTTAAGATTACTCTTTACAATAATTCGGATAATTTTTTTGTTGCAGGAAAATCATGTATAATTTTTTTAAGTGGATGAATTGTCCAGCTTCATCCACAATGCTTAAGTGACATTTTTCTGCTGACCAATGTTTGTCCAAACTGACCATCTCCAATGTAGTATGATAAAGCTCTATATTGTATACTCTAGCACTATATATTATTACCAATATATTTAATAAAATCTGAAGTGATTCAAAACATAATACATGTAATCATACATTCAGTTACTAAGCAGGTCTTCAACCAGCAGCTTGGACATAACAGATGTGTCTCTTGTCATATCTTTGTCAGTCAGTGTGAGTTTAGAGCTCGTCTGAGTTTCCCACACTGAGTCCTCTGTGCTGAGATCAATGGAGTACAAAAGCTTCAGAGTCCTGAATGAACCATTACTGATGACCAAACACACTGAGTCTGACGTCACTCACCATCTGGAGGCAACAATCTGGATGTCACTATAAAATCTTTCCAGGTTTACGGAGGATACTAACTTGATGGCACTTCATTTAGAAACCCTTATGGAAAAATCACATACATTGCACATGATCATGTGAGTAAAATGTGAAAAAATAATAACAGAAAGAATATTTCAGTATGTCATGCCATCATACAAAATGTAATTTTATACTTCTCAAGATTCTTTTCTTTTAAGAACGTTAACCTTAGTCCACTTTGGACACAAACAGTCGGGAAACCTTTTATAAAATGCCAATAAAATGTCAGCTGACTGACAGACTATCAAAAATGAGTAGCGCAATTAAGCAGTGTGATTCTGCTCTCCCGCGCTTTCCCACACTTTTCCTATTGAGATGAAGCGCTGGACAATAGAAGTGTGTCCATTCAGATGCTAATGAGTCTGTGGGTAAACAGATCCTGACAGGCTTCTTCACAAGTGTGCTGAAAAGTCTTTATTATGTATAAGGGAAACACTGAAGCTTAGGCACTGTGGACTCGATGCTTTTACAAAGTCCAGAACTTTCTCTATAATGAGAAGGGTTTAAGTTTAAGCAAATGGCTATGGCTTGTATTAAGAAAAACAAGAGAGTAATTTCGACTTCATTGATTTATTAGTTCAGTATATGTGAACAACGTTCTCATAGTTGAAAAGAAAACAACAACAGGTGATAATATATCACAACTTTCACTTGAAGAGTCCTTCAAGACACGTGGCGCTCATAATAGAGCAGAGTTTAAACAGCTTGTCTTTACAAAAGACACCAAACATTTCCAACAGGTAAAATCTGTTCATTCTAAAGATAATATGTCTCAAAAGAAATAAAAGATCTTAACAAATACCTTCAATGACAAAGTTTAGGTTCCATATATAACAGTACCATACAATAGGTACAAAATAAACCTTAACTAAAATCAAGATATTATCATGATAAACTGACACTAAAATTACATTTCACAGAAATGAATAATTCTGTTTAAATCAGAATAATATAATGCCTTCATAGAAGGCATTTAGTGCTTATGAATTTCTTTTCTTTACTATATAAACATACAAGGTACATAGTACTGTATTTTCCACAAGTAGTGACTAATTCCCAAAAATGTGATCAGAATTTGGTAAAATCTGACAATAAAAATGTCAGTTCAATATAGAACAATTTTTTTCCCTAAAATGGAAATAGCACCATGAAGGACATTTCATTAATTGAAAACAATTAATCAATATTATTCATGTTTAACATAAACATGCATTGTCAAGACTGTAGATCTTGAAATTGCTCCAAAATGGATTCTACCACCATCTTCACGAAAAATCTTTCTTGAAGTAGAAAGGTATCAGTCTATCAGTCCATAAGACAATAATAAGATGTTAAGTTTTAACAATATAAGTTGAAATAAAAAACATAAAAAGTCCACATAGACTTGTGTTTCCAGCTTTGAGTCTTGATCTCCTCTTCACCAGGGCCTCCAGAGGGAGCTCTTAACTGAACTCTTCTCTTTGCTGATGATCTGCTGCTCTGTAGAGCTCAGCTGAACCACAACACTTTCCCTCCTGTTCTCGTCTGAAGATGGCTGCAGATTCTGGAAGTGGTTCAGCAGTTTTCTCTGGCTCTGTGTCTTCACCTCTTCTTTAGACAGGAAGTGAACAATGTCATGGACACATCTGGAGAAGCCTTGATTGACAGCTGTTGAGCTGGAGGAGAATGCAGACTGCTGCTGCTGCTTTTGTCTCAGGAAGCTGACTGTCATCTCCAGGATATCTGCTTCTCCAGTTTGGAGTCAGGCTGCTGGTTGAGGAACTCTGGAGCCAGGAGAGACTTCAGCTGCTCAATGCTGCTGTTGATACGATCTCTGCGCATCTTCTCCACCATCGGCTTCCTCAGCTGTGAATAACAAAGAGAGAACATTTAATCGTCTTGAACTATGAAGAGTTATTGAGTAGAAAGCAGGTCATTATAAACACTGAAATGAAGCAGGATCTTAATTTACCTTGTTGTTCAGAGGTAGGTGCTCGTTTGAGATGTTCAGTGCTGAAGTGATGGTTGGTGCCATGGCTGTGTCTCTGTGCTGTAGATCTCTCTGTGTAGAGTGGGTCTGATTTGTACTGGCTGCAGCTCCTCTATTTATACTCCCAAATCTCCATATGAATGTGTGGGTCTTGGGCTTGTTGGAGGTTCTCACAGTTTGGAGCCAATGGGAGAGCTTGGACACACAATGAGGAATGTAGGGCTGCCACATGCTCAGTGTTCTTCTAGCAGAGGACAATATCCATGTCTCAGGGGAGCAGGTGGAGGGGTGGGGTGATGGAGATGGACCCATAGAGAACACTGAGTGAATCTGGGAAAGTGGTGACCCTGTAAAGAGAGCAGATCTGCTGCCTGGTGTTGGGATCAGTGTCACTGACAGAGCACACGCTCATCATTACTGCTCACACGTGTGGTGGTGACACTTATTTTAATTATTAATTTAGATCAATTTTTATGGCTAATTTCTAAAATAATCATATTGCCTATCAAGAAATGATCACCGGTTGTTGATAGTTACCCCAGGTGTCCTGGTAATCCTTGATCTTAACAATAATGATTAGCTCTTAATCATTACAGTTATGATCTTTACTTTTGGCTGCATCATTTTCTACATTATATTTAACTGCTCCTATAGTAATGTCAAGAGGATAACTGTAAGGTAAAATTCACCCTCATATCCATAAGTGTGTCTACTCCCTTGTGTGAACCCAAATATCCAGTGGGTGGTGGAGTTTACGATGGTAATGACGATAGACTGTGACTCTTCCCTCCTGAGCTTTCCCACACTCTGACTATTGAAAGAGTGAGCCAGAAACAATAGAAGTGTGCCTATTCACATGCTAATATATCTTTCAGGCTAATCTTTAGAAAAGACGGGGCAGTTTCTCCTCTATTGCCCCTGAGGGGTCTACCCTTCTTCCTGCACACCCTTAATATATTGCTTTCATTACAAGGTGTTACATTTTTGCCGTCATTTTGCTGTGATTTTTTGGAATTTTTTGGAATTTTTTCCCCAAATTTTTTCCAAATTTTCTTCCACAAATAATCATTTTAAATTTGAGATTTAAAAAAAAAATCTTAAAAATTGTTTAATTGATAATTTACATAGTTGTTGAATATATCATGCAAGGATTCAACTTACTATAGAACAACGATTGAACTATTTATCCATTACTGAGGGTTTCAGGGAAATTAATTTCACTGTTGTAGTTTATTTTGTTGGTTATTCTAATTCCACATGCAAAATAATTTTCCTAGATGTAAAACGGACATTTTATACCTAAACTTGCATTCTGTCCTATTTCTTCCATCTCTTCCGAGTCTCCAGATGTAACAGATGTGTCTCTTGTCATGTCTGTCAGTCAGTGTGAGTTTAGAGCTCGTCTGAGTTTCCCACACTGAGTCCTCTGTGCTGAGATCAATGGAGTACAAAAGCTTCAGAGTCCTGAATGAACCATTACTGATGACCAAACACACCGAGTCTGACGTCACTCACCATCTGGAGGGAAAGATTCTTATTGGAGGAAATGTCCTGTTAATGTTCACGTTTTTTATTATTTTAAGATTTAATTTCATTTTTTAATATAATATTTTCTCATTATCCCACTGTAATCTCCAGAATCAAGGGGAAGGTGTACAAGGCAGTGGTGAGACCGGCCATGCTGTATGGTTTAGAGGCAGTGTCACTGAGGAAGAGACAGGATTCAGAGCTGGAGGTAGCAGAGCTGAAGATGTTGAGGTTCTCTTTGGGAGTGAGACGGTTGGACAGGATTAGGAACGAGTACATCAGAGGGATGGCTTATGTTGGACGTTTGGGGGACGAAGTTATGGAGGCCAGATTAAGATGGTTTGGACATGTCCAGAGGAGGGAGAGTGAGTATATTGGTAGGAGAATGTTGGACATGGAGCTGCCAGGCAGGAGGCAAAGAGGAAGGCCAAAGAGGAGGCACATGGATGGAATAAATGAGGATTATGAAGCTAGTGGGTGCAAGTGTTGAGGATGAAGAAGATAGGGATAGGTGGAGAGAGATGATTCGCTGTGGAGACCCCTGAAGGGAACAGCCGAAAGAAGAAGAAGAAGATCCCACTTTAATCTCCACATTTAATCTGAAATTTTATTAGTGTTTATAAATACGATCATTTTGCCAAATTAACCTACACATAATTTTTATAAGTATAACACCAAATGAGTGAAAGTTTGCAAGATTGTATACAGAATAATTTCTGAAAAATATTCACCAATTGTTGTATGAATTCATTTGTGCAACATAATCTTATTTCTTTTTACTAAAACGTTCCTACATGTTAGACTTAATGACAAAATGAAACAGTAGAAATGCTTAATTTTAACGGAAAGCTGCAGAGCAGAAGATCAATAGATTAAAAATATCAGTGAATAACTTTATACTGAAAATTGACCACAGTGAGCAAATTAGCCGTCACATGCACAATTTTTAATTAGACTGTAGTTAGAAAAAGAGTAGGTCTTATTTTTAATAATCATGCACTGACACTCTGCCACCAAAACAGCTCTACAAAAAAGAATATTAATAATAATTGTTTACTTGAAACTATTTTAACTAGAAACACAATAATATCTGAGAAGCCCTCAAAGGTTCTTCAGTAATTTAAGGTTAGAAAAGTTCCTAAAAATGTCTTGTTGGTATCTTTAGAATTGAGAAACATTCCTTTTCAGGGTTCTAAGTTGAATTTTTAATGGCAAATTCTGACCACTTACATTCCACATATCAGTTTCTTTTAATAACAAGACACATCTGGATGTTGTCTTTTAATTTAGATTACTTTTCATTTCAAAAGTCTAAAATAGATAAATGTTATCATGTATATATTTATGAGGTCAATATATGCATCAACTACAGCAATCATCTCTGATCTATCTTTGTGTTGACCTTCAATATTCTCATCATTATCTTCAATAACATTCCTATAACTGTTTTCCTCTTCTCTATCTGTATCTGTATCTAGAATTCCTGTTCTCTTTGTGAGTGTTTATATCAAACACACTGTTTGAGGTTGCAGGTCCATGATTATGCTAATTCTACTGTAATGTTCACCCTCATATCCAGTGCCTCTGCTTTCTCTGTGTGCAACAAAATCCTCAACAGCTGGTGGAGTTCAGGACATTAATGACCACAGAGTCTGATTCTTATCTCCTGAGTTGTTTTGCACTCTGACCCTCAAAGACATCTGAACACTCAGAGGAATGCATTACAAAATTCATCACAGAGAAGAAAGTTCTTCAGAGATATTTTTATTTTGTTTTCTTTCTGGGGCACTTTTGTGTTAGAGTTAAGGCAAGATAATATGCGATAATATATCACAACAGTCACTTGAAGAATTCTTCAATACACATGGTGCTCGTAATAGAGCAGAGTTTAAACAGTTAGTCTTTACAAAAGACACACAAAACATCTCCGACAGCTAAAAAAATAAAAATTAATATTTCTCAAAAGAAATAATCAATAGAAATTAAACATGAAATGCCTCAACAGATACTGTCAAGGGCAAAATGTATGTTTCATAATAAACAGTACCACACAAAAGGTACAAAATAAACCTTTTACAAAGGTAAAAAGATGTAAAACTTCTCAAATAAAATGAGAAAAAAGGGATGAATAATCAACATACTGACAAAAAAGACAGTAAAATCCCATTTCAAATAAATGGACATTTAACGCTTAATAATTCTGTATTAATCAGAATGTGATCACCTTCATAGAAGGCATTTGATGCTTATAGACCACTATATAAATCTAGTGTATTCATCCAGAATGTACATAGTACATGTATTTCACAGTGTAACTGGCAACCAATTCTCTAAAATGTGATAAAAACTGATCAAATATAATCAAAATATATGATCAAATGAGTTTTTTTACCCTAAAAACTGAAAACAGTTTTTCTATAATATTTGTGTTTATCATAAACATGCATTATCAAGACTGTAGATCCCAACTGGATTCTACCAGCATCTTCATGGAGAATCTTTCTTGAAGTAGAAAGGCATCAGTCTATTGCCATAAGACAATAATAAGATGTTAAGTTTTAACAATATAGTCCTGTTCACACAGAAGTAAAAACATACAATAGTCCACATAGACTTGTGTTTCCAGCTTTGAGTCTTGATCTCCTCTTCACCAGGGCCTCCAGAGGGAGCTCTTAACTGAACTCTTCTCTTTGCTGATGATCTGCTGCTCTGTAGAGCTCAGCTGAACCACAACACTTTCCCTCCTGTTCTCGTCTGAAGATGGCTGCAGATTCTGGAAGTGGTTCAGCAGTTTTCTCTGGCTCTGTGTCTTCACCTCTTCTTTAGACAGGAAGTGAACAATGTCATGGACACATCTGGAAAAGCCTTGATTGACAGCTGTTGAGCTGGAGGAGAATGCAGACTGCTGCTGCTGCTTTTGTCTCAGGAAGCTGACTGTCATCTCCAGGATATCTGCTTTCTCCAGTTTGGAGTCAGGCTGCTGGTTGAGGAACTCTGGAGCCAGGAGAGACTTCAGCTGCTCAATGCTGCTGTTGATACGATCTCTGCGCATCTTCTCCACCATCGGCTTCCTCAGCTGTGAATAACAAAGAGAGAACATTTAATCGTCTTGAACTATGAAGAGTTATTGAGTAGAAAGCAGGTCGTTATAAACACTGAAATGAAGCAGGATCTTAATTTACCTTGTTGTTCAGAGGTAGGTGCTCGTTTGAGATGTTCAGTGCTGAAGTGATGGTTGGTGCCATGGCTGTGTCTCTGTGCTGTAGATCTCTCTGTGTAGAGTGGGTCTGATTTGTACTGGCTGCAGCTCCTCTATTTATACTCCCAAATCTCCATATGAATGTGTGGGTCTTGGGCTTGTTGGAGGTTCTCACAGTTTGGAACCAATGGGAGAGCTTGGACACACAATGAGGAATGTAGGGCTGCCACATGCTCAGTGTTCTTCTAGCAGAGGACAATATCCATGTCTCAGGGGAACAGGTGGAGGGGTGGGGTGATGGAGATGGACTCATAGAGAACACTGAGTGAATCTGGGAAAGTGGTGACCCTGTAAAGAGAGCAGATCTGCTGCCTGATGTTGGGATCAGTGTCAGTGACAGAGCACACGCTCATCATTACTGCTCACACGTGTGGAGTCACAACTCAAATGACCTTCTTGTCAGCTTTAATTAGAGAACCATTTAGCCTGGAATATAGAAATATCTGATACAAATATAAGATTAATGTTGTTGTTATTTCGACTGCTCCCTGTTCAGGGTTGCTACAGTGGATCATTTGGTCACATTATACAAATATAAGTCTAATATAACATTTAAATACAGTTCAAGGCAAGTATCACCACAGTTTATTATAGTGAGATTTTTTATTACTTTTAGGGGATGTACCAATATTATTGATATGAATTGATGTATTGCAGTATATAATACAGCTAAGAAGGGTATATTTGAGTTATATGAAGTGCCTTAAAGTTTGATAACAGACAGTCCAGATGTAACAGATGTGTCTGGTGTCAGGTCTTTGTCAGTCAGTGTGAGTTTAGAGCTCGTCTGAGTTTCCCACACTGAGTCCACTGTGCTGAGATCAATGGAGTACAAAAGCTTTAGAGACCTGACTGGACCTTAACTGATGACTAAACACTGATTGGTGGATTGAAACGTGACATCACTCACCATCTGGAGGGAAAAGTCTGAACATGTTGCTCGAATTATCCGTGTTATTATAGTATATTATACTAACTCTAACAGGTGAGAATCACATACTCATCATACTACATGCTGAGTTATGTTATATTTTTTATGAATAAAATAAATCCACTTTTATTAAATAGTTCTATTTTATGGATTAATGCATGTTATAATAATATCTATAACCAGTCAAAATACATGGATGCTTCCCGAGTCCAACATGTCAAACAACAATATGTCCTGTTTCATTAAACTGAATCATTCTGACAACATTAATGATTTTCCACATGTTTCCTATTCAGATAAAGTGCTGGACAATAATAATAATAATAATAATAATAATAATAATAACAAGAAGAAGAAGTAGTAGGTTTTTTTTTTATATTTCTTCACAATTATTCTTTTCTTCTTCTAATGTTTAAAGCAACTAAAAACTGAAGCAGATTTCCATTCTTCCATCATTTATATTATAGGCACCAACACCAATTTGTGCTGTTAATAATTTATTGAAGTAAATATTTGACATGTTGCAATGAGCAAACTTTCAAAGTGTGAAATTCAACCCCACCCTCTTTATCTAGAATAAATAAGGCATTATGCACTTTTTGTTTCATCCATTAATCCTGCATTCGTACCAAAGCTCTTTTAAGGAAGACATTTCTTTCACCTGCTTTCACCTGACAACTTCTTTGTAAGTCTAGCTGATTTTCTTGATCATATTTTATTGAATTGAAACTTTCTGTTGCAATTACAATGTTTCCAATACATATAGCAGTGATAGAGATTATAGATGTTATTGTATGAATTAATGCATTGCATTGTGGTTCCATTAATTAACCGTATTGACCTCGTTAGTGATGATTCATTGTTTTGTTTTGTGGGTTTTGTTTAAGGGGGCAGGGGGAAGTTGTTAGATTTTAATAAAGTACACCTGCGTTGGCTTTACTTAGTTTAACATTTTTCTAAATTAATAAAAAAATATGAATTAAAACTTTTTAACTGAGCACTGGCTTAAGGTCTAAATACTGGATCTTGCTTTAACCTCTGTTCTGTATTTAACAATTGTTCATTATGGGCTTCATTTTACTCACTGATGTTATAAACATTGGTCACTAATCATTAGATAGTATTAGATAGACTAGCTGTAGTAATAGTGTATGCTATGTGTATGTACTGACACTGGAATGTGTTTGTCTTTTTTAAGGTACACACTAAGTGCAAAATCATGTTTGGCACTTGCCATCATACTTGGCACCAGTCCTTAGAATTGGAGGGCAAGGAGGAAGTGAATTTAATCTTAATGGTATTGGAAACGGAGCCACACTGAAAAAGATCTGGGTTTGGGCCGGCGGCTGGCAGATAAAAGCAATCCAGGTTTGGCTAACTGACGGCCAGTCCAAGCAATTTGGTAATTCTGATGGGCAGTATTCAGAATTTACATTTGAAGATGGAGAGCATTTCACTTCCCTTTCTCTTTGGGGAAATGGAGCTGGAACACGTCTGGGTGCCATCAAATTCAAGACGAATCGCTCCCGTGAGTTCTTCGCACACATGACAGACTGGGGGCTGAAAACAGAATATCCAATTGATGTGGGATCTGGGATCTGCATGGGAATTGCAGGCCGTGCCGGTTCAGATATTGATTCCTTATGCTTCATATTCATCAACACCGTCAAATCTACTAAGCTAACAAATGTTCAGTATCCCACGCTTCATAGTGTGATACCTAATGTCGCTGTTGAGGAAATCAAATCTGTGACCTACCAAAACAAGTCTTCTCAAATTCAAGAATACAAAATAGAAACCTCCAAAACAATCACCAAAAAGTCGTCCTGGTCTGTTACCAACAAGATGGAAGCCTCCTTCAACATGGAAGTGAAAGCAGGAGTTCCAGAGGTTGTGGAAGTAACAGCTGGATTCAGTCTCACAGTGGGAAGCGAGAGCTCATATGGTTTGGAGAACACTGAGGAGAGATCTGAGCTGTTTTCTTTTCCTATCAAAGTCCCTCCAGGGAAAACCGTGGATGTGGACATTACAATCGGCCGGGCTACAGTTGATCTCCCCTACAATGGTACGGTCCAGATTACCTGCTACAATGACAGCGTGCTGGAGTTTAAAACCAGTGGAACCTACAAAGGGCTGAGTTACACTGATGCAAAAATGGTAGTGAATGAATCAGCAAAGAGCCTGTAAATGCTGCATCTACAGAAAGAGCTTGGTGCAGAAGCACATCTTATGATTGCTAAATGATTTTTTTAAGAAACATTCTGAGGAAAGAATAGAATAAAACATTTTAGATGTTTTCCATATAACACCGCATACTCAGTATGATTATTCTGATTGTTTCACGTTATCCTACTGCTATGAAAATGAGTTTTCTTCTGTTTAATAAGTAAACATTTCCCTTAATGAAATTGACCTCTACTTCTGATTTTAAATTAAAATCTCATATCACTTTTTTTGGCAGAGAGTATGTGCCAAATTGTGTTGTTTATGTTTGTGTTTGAGGACTAATTAGTTTTCATAACCAATTTCCATCTTTAGAACAAATTCTGTAGCAGACACTCCCCTCTCACATAGGTTGTTATATCAATAAAAGTTTTTTTGTAGTACACTGACCTGTATGTTAACTGAATATTTTTCTCCACTGATCAAGTAGATGATACACAAGGGAACTGTGTCGGAAAAAATACATCTCATAATATATGTGGGAAAAAACTGTAAACAAATATAAATGAATTAATAAACATGAGCAGAATGTCTATCGTGTTTTGAACAGTGAATCCTATCAATTTTGTAAATCTCTAGAACTTCAAGAGAGGGCTCTTAGCTTAAAGATATATATAATTTACCATATGTCCCAAGAGCCAGATTCTTTGACCAGGGTTTGGGTCGTCGAGACCCACCCATGGCTGCTACCCAAACCACAGGGAAGGATGGAGCTTGAGATTGACAGACGGATCTGTGCAGCGGCTGCAGTAATGCGGTCTATGTACCGGTCTGTTGTGGTGAAGAAGGTGAAAGGCGAAGCTCTCGATTTACCAGTCAATCTACGTTCCTACTCTCACCTATGGTCATGAGCTTTGGGTCATGACCAAAAGGATGAGATCCTGTATACAAGCGGGATCCCGGATACAATTCCTTCTTAGGGTGGCAAGGCACTCCCTTAGAGATAGGGTAAGAAGCTCTGTCACCCGGGAGGACCTCGGAGTAGAGCCGCTGCTCCTCCACATTGAAAGGGGCCAGTTGAGGTATCTCGGTCATCTGTTTTGGATGCCTCCTGGACGTCTCCCTGGGGACCCGGCTCCGGATAAGCGGAAGACAATGAATGAATGAATGAATGAATGAATAATTTACTCGGAGTAAACATAAAAAGACCCCTGTCAGTTCGAACCCAGGTTTAATTTAATCCAGTTTAATTTAATGTAGTCATTTATAACCAAACTTTATCGCCAACTACGTTAGTAAAACTCATAACGAAATATGGGTTGGGGCAGTAAATACATATGATAAAGCACACAGCATTAATGATCACACAATGATTTTCTTCTCTACTCCCTGACACATTGTCTTTGGAAGATTTATGAGTAAAAAAAATAAATCAACAATCAAATTTATCAAAATTCCTTAATTAGTATTTCCCCTGTGACTGCATCATTGTTTAAAATAGCTAGAAGTGTGCCTATTCCCATGTGAGACTCTTTATGACGCGCTGATTCAGAACACAGTGCCATAATTATGCTAATGATGTCAACAAAAGTGTGTGTTAAAGTTCACCCTCATATCCATAAGCGTGTCTACTCCCCTGTGTGCGCCCAAAATATCCCTGTGGCTGGTGGAGCTTCGGATTGACTGTGAGTCTTCCTTCCTGAGCTTTCCCACAGTCTGACCATTGAAAGACAGGATCGGAAACAATAGACGTGTGCCTATTCACATGCTAATGTCTCTTGTAGAAAAGACCCTCAGGGGCTGTTTGTCATTTAGAGGAGTAACTCACACTGACCTGTGGTGAAAGACACTTAAATATTGTAGTAAAAGAAACTAACAGTCTAACTTCATAATCACCTTCTCATGTTTCTCATGGTTCTGACATTAAAGACTTCTTCCATTACATAAGAAATACCCTTAGAGAAAACTTCACAATGTTTACAATGACAAGATTTTTAAATGCCTAATTTTAGATTAAACAAAGACTTAAGTAAAGTATCTTTTACTCCAGAGATGATCATGTATAGTCTTTGTATGGAGAATCGCAGATTCCAAATGTTTCATTAATGATGTTTAAACACCGCTTGAGTGTTTATAATGGAGCTCATTGTCATTTATTATTCGGAGGGAAAGATTGCCATTGGCTGAAATGTGGTGGCAAAACCTTTCCCTGTTGAAATGGAGTTATTTGTTGCACCTCAAATTATTTCGTCATTATCTATTAGTATTGAATCAAGAATTCATAAAAATAGTTTGATAAAATGAGGATATCATATATGTGAAATTTTAAAATTAGACTTTAGGTTTTGTATAAAATTGATATCTAGAATATGAAGAGTTGAATCAGTGTCCTTGCTGATATCTGATGTGTTTCAAAACATAATACATGTAATCGTACATACAGTTACTAAGCAGGTCTTCAACCAGCAGCTTGGACATAACAGATGTGTCTCTTGTCATGTCTTTGTCAGTCAGTGTGAGTTTAGAGCTCGTCTGAGTTTCCCACACTGAGTCCTCTGTGCTGAGATCAATGGAGTACAAAAGCTTCAGAGTCCTGAATGAACCATTACTGATGACCAAACACACCGAGTCTGACGTCACTCACCATCTGGAGGCAACTCTGAACATCTCACTATAAAATCTTTCCAGGTTTACGGAGGATACTAACTTGATGGCAGTTCATTTAGAAACCCTCATGGAAAAATCACATACATTGCACATGACCATGTGAGTAAAATGTGAAAAATACCTGAAAGTGCATTTCAATACTTCAATGAAATTTCATACCTTTTCTTTTAAGAACGTTAACCTTAGTCCACTTTGGACACAAACAGTCGGGAAACCTTTTATAAAATGCCAATAAAATGTCAGCTGACTGACAGACTATCAAAAATGAGTAGCGCAATTAAGCAGTGTGATTCTGCTCTCCCGCGCTTTCCCACACTTTTCCTATTGAGATGAAGCGCTGGACAATAGAAGTGTGTCCATTCAGATGCTAATGAGTCTGTGGGTAAACAGATCCTGACAGGCTTCTTCACAAGTGTGCTGAAAAGTCTTTATTATGTATAAGGGAAACACTGAAGCGTAGGATTAGGAATTTCCTGAACTTTCTATATATCGAGCAGGAAAGCTCGATCTTTGTTCAAGAGAATGTAATTATTTAACATTTATTTGTCCGGTTAAATTTCCACAAATTCTATTCTATTGGTGCCTGAACTTTTAAAATCCTAAAAATCCTATTAATGTAAACTTTTATGAATTTGCTATATGATGGCTGATGTAATACTTGCAATGAAATGCTTCCTAAATAAACTGTTAAGATCTTTAATATGCAAATTATTCATATCTCATATGATCAGACTTCTAGAAGCATTTCTGTGTATTACAGAAATATATCCTGTCAAAATTCATTCAGTAATTTGGTTCCAAAATGTGACGCAATTAAGAAAATGAGAGAGCGATTAAGACTTAATTGTGTTTTATTAGTTCAGTATACAAATGATTTTCCCATAGTTAAGAAAACAGGTGATAATATATCACAACTTTCACTTGAAGACCTCTTCAAGATACATGGCGCTCATAATAGAGCAGAGTTTAAACAGCTTGTCTTTACAAAAGACACTAAACATTTCCAACAGGTAAAATCTGTTAATTCTAAAGATAATTTTTCTCAAAGAAAAAGACAAATTGTCTCAACAGATATTGTCATTGACAAAGTTTAGGTTTCATATATAACAGTACCATACAATAGGTACAAAATAAACCTTAATAAAAGTTAAATAATCTTAATATAAACTGATACTAAGCTTACATTTCATAGAAAAGAAATATTCAAGCTTAGAATTCTTTTTAAATCAGAATAATATTACCTTCATAGAAGGCATTTAATGCTTATATATTTTCTTGTTTACTATATAAACATACAAGGTACATAGTACTGTAATTTGTCATTATAACTGGACACCAGTTTCCAACAATGTGATCAAATCTGATCAAAATGATAATATAAATTTTAGTTCAATATAGAACAATGTCATTTTTCCTAAAACGGAAATAACACTGTAAAGGACATTCCATGAATTGAAAACAATTAATCAATATTATTCATGTTTAACGTAAACATGCATTGTCAAGACTGTAGATCTCGACGTTGCTCCTAACTGGATTCTACCAGCATCCTCAAGAAGAATCTTTCTTAAAGTAGAAAGGTATCAGTCTATTGCCATAAGACAATAATAAGATAAGTTTTAACAACTCAGTTATAATCCTGTTCACACAGAACTTGAAATAAAAACATAAAAAGTCCACATAGACTTGTGTTTTCTGCTTTGAGTCTTGATCTTCTCTTCACCAGGGCCTCCAGAGGGAGCTCTTAACTGAACTCTTCTCTTTGCTGATGATCTGCTGCTCTGTAGAGCTCAGCTGAACCACAACACTTTCCCTCCTGTTCTCGTCTGAAGATGGCTGCAGATTCTGGAAGTGGTTCAGCAGTTTTCTCTGGCTCTGTGTCTTCACCTCTTCTTTAGACAGGAAGTGAACAATGTCATGGACACATCTGGAGAAGCCTTGATTGACAGCTGTTGAGCTGGAGGAGAATGCAGACTGCTGCTGCTGTTGTTGTCTCAGGAAGCTGACTGTCATCTCCAGGATATCTGCTTTCTCCAGTTTGGAGTCAGGCTGCTGGTTGAGGAACTCTGGAGCCAGGAGAGACTTCAGCTGCTCAATGCTGCTGTTGATACGATCTCTGCGCATCTTCTCCACCATCGGCTTCCTCAGCTGCAAATAACAAAGAGAGAACATTTAATCGTCTTGAACTATGAAGAGTTATTGAGTAGAAAGCAGGTCATTATAAACACTGAAATGAAGCAGGATCTTAATTTACCTTGTTGTTCAGAGGTAGGTGCTCGTTTGAGATGTTCAGTGCTGAAGTGATGGTTGGTGCCATGGCTGTGTCTCTGTGCTGTAGATCTCTCTGTGTAGAGTGGGTCTGATTTGTACTGGCTGCAGCTCCTCTATTTATACTCCCAAATCTCCATATGAATGTGTGGGTCTTGGGCTTGTTGGAGGTTCTCACAGTTTGGAGCCAATGGGAGAGCTTGGACACACAATGAGGAATGTAGGGCTGCCACATGCTCAGTGTTCTTCTAGCAGAGGACAATATCCATGTCTCAGAGGAACAGGTGGAGGGGTGGGGTGATGGAGATGGACTCACAGAGAACACTGAGTGAATCTGGGAAAGTGGTGACCCTGTAAAGAGAGCAGATCTGCTGCCTGATGTCGGGATCAGTGTCACTGACAGAGCACACGCTCATCATTACTGCTCACACGTGTGGGCACCGATCACCGCTCTAATTATCTCATCAGCTTTCATTAGAGAAATGATAGAAATGGATTCAAATTTAAAATATAACACCAAGAATGAGTGAATATAGTCTTTATACTATTATTACAAATATAATCAATTATATATTGATCAAATGGTCTTCATATAGACACTTTTTTCCAGTGTTTTCTCATTAGCTTTAATGTATAGTGCACCTAAAAAGTATTTTTGAGAATATCTGAGTTTTAATAAATTACCTTACAGTTAACTGTTTGTTGCTCAACACTCCAGATGTAACAGATGTGTCTCGTGTCATGTCTTTGTCAGTCAGTGTGAGTTTAGAGCTCATCTGAGTTTCCCACACTGAGTCCTCTGTGCTGAGATCAATGGAGTACAAAAGCTTTAGTGACCTGAATGAACCATTGCTGGTGACTAAACATTGTGTGGTGGAGTGTAAAGTTACATCACTCACCATCTGGAGAGAAAAGTCTGAACATGTTGCTAGAATTGTTTCAGCTATAATTCCTTTATATCCTGGCTATATAGATTATCCAAATGGAAAAACATATTTATTAAATAATCACTAATGTTGGCTTATCTATCCTTTACCAAAAGTGAATTATACTTTCCATTTTTTCCATGTCTCAATCAAAAAATGTAAGGTGTTTAGCATGCTGACGCCATTAAGAAGTGTGATTCTGCTCTGCCGCGCTTTCCCACACTTTTCCCATTGAAATGAAGGGCTGGACAATAGAAGTGTGTCCATTCAGATGCTAATGACTCTGTGGGTAACCAGATCCTGACAGGCTTCTTGAGAAGTGTGGTAAAGTCACATTGGAAAACTTCGTACTCATCTAATACTCAGCTTATATCATACTAATTTACTGACAATTACATTTGTTTGTTTATTAATGAATAATACTACTAATTCATTCACATTTGTAGTGCATTGGTGTTTGGTGCTTAATCAATTATTTAAGTTGCACAAAGAACAGATTCTGGAAAGCGATTGCAAATACAGGTCAGATTATTAGGTATAACTACAGTGGAAACTCCAAAAATATGTCAAGATGAATAAATAAATAAATAAATAAATAAATAAATAAATAAATAAATAAATAAATAAATAAATAAATAAATAAATAAATAAATAAATAAATATGTTATTACAGTCAGATGCCAGTAGGAGTTGCTAAACAGCTAAACACAGGCTAGGCAAATAATAGTAATAATAATAATAATAATAATAATAATAATAATAATAATAATAATAATAATAATAATAATAATTATTATTATTATTATTATTATTATTAAAAATAAATAAATAAATAAATAAATAAATAAATAAATAAATAAATAAATAAATAAATAAGTTATTACAGTCACATGCCAGTAGGAGTGGCTAAACACAGGCTAGGCAAATAATAATAATAACAATAATAATAACAATATTAAATAATAATAATAATAATAATAATAATAATAATAATAATAATAATAATTATTATTATTATTATTATTATTAATAAGTAAATAAATAAATAAATAAACAAACAAAAATAGTTGTCAGAAAAGTTAAAAACCCGGAAACTGAACAATTACTCCGCAAAATACAACCTGAATCAGAGACACCACTAACCAAATGTACTTACTTAAACACAGGAGAAAACAATTAGAAGGAAGGTGACTGGGAATGAGGAAATGCAGACGGTTTATTGGAAGCTAAGTCTGGTGTGGCCATGCTTGCAGAATCTGTGACGTCTACAGATGTGATGAACTAAAATAATGTGTTTGTTAAAGAGTAGAGTAGAGTTCATTAAGATTTTCATTAAACTATTCATATCTAGCTATGCAACAAATAATAATTATTAGTCACAGTTTCACAAAGTTGTCCAGTGTACTAAAGATGAAAAAAAATGATTCGACTCACTTTCTGTGAACTGAACCAAATGATTTGATTCACAGAAACAAGCCAGAATTTTCTCCACTGGTAACGGAGGTCTGTCGGGTCTTGTGTGTGTCTGTGTGTGTGTCTGTGTGTGTGTACGCTCCGTATTTTCACCACACACTTTTCAATCATTGTTTTCAATTAAGCAATAATCACATTGTCTGGCAGCCTGCTACCTCGCATCACCACATTTCTCCATAAACGCACCAAAGACCTACAGTACATTATATACTCGTGAATGATGATTTAATGATTTCACAATATGTGCAAGACCAAAGTTTACAGAGTACGCGAAGATAAGAGAAATATATATTTAAAATTGTCTTCATGTTCCATGATCACAGGTGATTTACTATATAATGTACTTTGAAATTGAGTAATGTATGATCACAGGTGATTTACTATATAATGTATTTTGAAAATGTATGATTGAAATCATACATTTCTTGTGATTGTTTTCTCCAAAATTTCTGCTTGATTAGTTTCAATGGTCTTAATATGCTGTTTTGGAAGTGTTTTGCCTACGTTTTTTGTTTCAATACCAGGGTTTCATGGCTTAATAAACTTCAGAAAAGAGGTAAGAGTCGTTGCCACATTTTTATTTCTTTCTTTGCACTTGATATCTGAATAACGCTCTCACAGGCGAGAACATTTCTGATAACATATCACAACATTGACTTGAAGCAATCTTCAAGCTACCTGGCACTCCTAATCGAGTAGAGTTTAAACAGTTTATCAGTCTTTACAAAAGACACAGAAGAAACTTCCAACAAGTGGAATGAAGAAAATGTGAACACACTGTTTCTCAAGAGAAATGAGAAAAAAACAGAATTTTTGCATAAACTGTTGTAGGAGATACTGGGGATGACAAAATGCATGTTTTCTAAATATCAATACCATAAAATAGGTATATTTATCATGCCATATTAACATATTCAATCACTGAAAGGTTAATATGAAAATGGTATTACTTTCTTTGAAAGCATATAAGATACATATATCTTCTGGTTAGATTATACAGTACACTGTGTAACCAGTCAGAATGTAAAATGTGATGCCCATTAGATTAATGGACACATTCTCAACAATGTGATCGTAGAAGATCAAAATATGCTCAGAGCTTAAGCCAAGAAAATAACCCCAAACTCATGTCTAATATTGAACTGATATGAGAAAATACAATACTTAAAGCTTTCCTAAAATGGAAATAGCAAATAAAATGACATGAATTTAAAAACAAATTCAGTTTGTGTCTAACCTAGACCCAGAATGTCAAGACTGCTAGAATTTGTTGTTTCCAGCGCCTCCATTTAGAAAACATTCTAACATATAAAGAATCTTTCTCCAAAATGAAAGTTTAAGGATACTGCCATAAGGCAACAAAGAAGTGTTAATGTGTTACAATGCATTATACTCCCACACAAGGAAATAAAAGTGATCAAATAAATGTTAGTTCAGTATAGAACAATGTATTTTTTTTCCTAAAATGGAAAAAAGCACTGTAAAGTACATTTCAGAAACTGAAAACACTTTATCAGTATTACAGTACTGCATTGTCAAGACTGTAGATCTCGACGTTGCTCCTAACTGGATTCTACCAGCATCTTCATAAAGAATCTTTCTTGAAGTAGAAAGGTATCAGTCTATCGCCCATAAGACAATAATAAGATGTTAAGTTTTAACAATATGATCCTGTTCACACAGAACTTGAAATAAAACCATGAAAGTCCACATAGACTTGTTTTTTCTGCTTTAGAGTCTTCTCTTCACCAGGGCCTCCAGAGGGAGCTCTTAACTGAACTCTTCTCTTTGCTGATGATCTGCTGCTCTGTAGAGCTCAGCTGAACCACAACACTTTCCCTCCTGTTCTCGTCTGAAGATGGCTGCAGATTCTGGAAGTGGTTCAGCAGTTTTCTCTGGCTCTGTGTCTTCACCTCTTCTTTAGACAGGAAGTGAACAATGTCATGGACACATCTGGAGAAGCCTTGGTGGACAGCTGTTGAGCTGGAGGAGAATACAGACTGCTGCTGCTGCTTTTGTCTCAGGAAGCTGACTGTCATCTCCAGGATATCTGCTTTCTCCAGTTTGGAGTCAGGCTGCTGGTTGAGGAACTCTGGAGCCAGGAGAGACTTCAGCTGCTCAATGCTGCTGTTGATACGATCTCTGCGCATCTTCTCCACCATCGGCTTCCTCAGCTGTGAATAACAAAGAGAGAACATTTAATCGTCTAGAACTATGAAGAGTTATTGAGTAGAAAGCAGGTCATTATAAACACTGAAATGAAGCAGGATCTTAATTTACCTTGTTGTTCAGAGGTAGGTGCTCGTTTGAGATGTTCAGTGCTGAAGTGATGGTTGGTGCCATGGCTGTGTCTCTGTGCTGTAGATCTCTCTGTGTAGAGTGGGTCTGATTTGTACTGGCTGCAGCTCCTCTATTTATACTCCCAAATCTCCATATGAATGTGTGGGTCTTGGGCTTGTTGGAGGTTCTCACAGTTTGGAGCCAATGGGAGAGCTTGGACACACAATGAGGAATGTAGGGCTGCCACATGCTCAGTGTTCTTCTAGCAGAGGACAATATCCATGTCTCAGGGGAGCAGGTGGAGGGGTGGGGTGATGGAGATGGACTCATAGAGAACACTGAGTGAATCTGGGAAAGTGGTGACCCTGTAAAGAGAGCAGATCTGCTGCCTGGGGTCTCAATGACAGAGCACACGCTCATCATTACTGCTCACACGTGTGGAGGTGACACTTATTTTAATGGGATATAATGGGATATGTGCTGTGTTATATATTAATTTTGATCATTTCTGATGTTCACGTTCTAAAATCATCATACTTTGTATCAGGAAATGATCACCAGTTGTTAATAGTTACCACAGATTTCCTGGGAAACCTTGATGTTAACAATAATGATGATCTTTACTTTTGGCTGCATCATTTTCAACATTATCTTTACCTCTTTTTCCTCGTTTTCTGATGCACGTCAGTATGTTTATACTGTGTTCATGGTAATTTTACTGTAAGGTAAAATTCACCCTCATATCCATAAGTGTGTCTACTCCCTTGTGTGAACCCAAATATCCAGTGGGTGGTGGAGTTTACGATGGTAATGACGACAGACTGTGACTCTTCCCTCCTGAGCTTTCCCACACTCTGACTATTGAAAGAGTGAGCCAGAAACAATAGAAGTGTGCCTATTCACATGCTAATATATCTTTCAGGCTAATCTTTAGAAAAGACGGGGCAGTTTCACCTCTATTGCCCCTGAGGGCTCTACCCTTCTTCCTGCACACCCTTAATATATTGCTTTCATTACAAGGTGTTACATTTTTGCTGTCATTCCTTATCAACAGGTCTCAATAACATGAGCTTTAGAATTCTTCATTTGTAACTTTATCTCAGATTTTATATTTCAAATCTAGACATAATTAATTACCTTAGACACATAACCTACAATTAGAATAAAATCAGACTCCCTTAGACTAGAAAAATAATAAAAATCTTCTCTGTGATTTTAGCACCATGAAGCTTCTAAAGCTGGGCATTTTTGATCATATCCTAAAAATCATCAGGACACAGATGTCAGTGTGTCTTCACATTTATGGATCTTCGCATTTATATATCAGTCATTGGTTTTTCATAATGAAAATGATTCGTTTAACTTTTTTTTGGAAGATGAGTCTTCCACCAATAATAACCTCTCATTATTATACGTGAAAAAATTGAAGATCAGTAATTGTCTAATTGATTATCTACATTGATGTTGATTATATCTTGTAAGTTATAATAGAACTTTATCCATTACTTGCATTCTGTGCTTTTTCTTCCATCACTACCGAGTCTCCAGATGTAACAGATGTGTCTCTTGTCATGTCTTTGTCAGTTTAGAGCTCGTCTGAGTTTCCCACACTGAGTCCTCTGTGCTGAGATCAATGGAGTACAAAAGCTTCAGAGTCCTGAATGAACCATTACTGATGACCAAACACACAAAGTCTGACGTCACTCACCATCTGGAGGGAAAGATTCTTATTGGCTGAAACATTTTTATTATTATTATTATTATTATTATTATTAAGCTATATTTTTGCTTGTTTCTTATTTCCTTCCTTGATAGACATTTTCTCATTATCCCACTTTAATTGAAATTTTATTAGAATTGATAAATAAGTCTCTTGCACCAATTAAATCTAGTGTCCCACATTTTATTTATAATTATTTCACCAACAGAGTGATATTTTTCAACACTATTTACAAAATAATTGAATAATAATAAAATAATATCTGCAGGCATTAACCTTAATGATTCAACAATTGTCTTATGAATTGGTTTGTGCAACGTAATCTAGTTTCTTTTACTAAAACCTTCCCACTTGTTAGACTTCATGACAAATGAAACTGAACACGGTGAGCAAACCAACTGCTCTGTTATGTTTGGAATGGAATTAGAAAAGAAATACATATTCATGCATTAAGCCTCTGCGACCATCCTCGCTCTCGAAAAACAGATTATTAACAACAACTATTTAGATGAAACTAGTTTTAACAGGAAACACAAGCAATTTTTACAAACTCTGTGGATCATTATGTCAGAAAATGAAACCGATTAAAGTAAAATACGTTTTTAATTTAAGGACAGTAATAGCACACGTGTAAGGAAAATAAGTCCTGAAAGGTTCTTCAGTAGGGTAAAGGTGGAAAAGTTCCCAAAAATGTCTTGTTGGTATCTTTATAATTGAGAAACACTCATTCATGAGGTTCTAAGGTGAACTTTTAAGGGCTGATTCTGACCGCTTACATTCCACATATCACTTTTGTTTTATACCAAGACACGTGTTGATGTTTGCTTTTTCATTTAAATTTAGTGTAAAATAGAGTCATGTCATCTTTCTTGATATGTGAACAATATTTAACAACTACAGCAATCATCTCTGATCTATCTTTGTGTTGACCTTCAATATTCTCATCATAATCTTCAGTAACATTCCTATAACTGTTTTCCTCTTCTCTATCTGTATCTGTATCTAGAATTCCTGTTCTCTTTGGGAGTGTTTATATCAAACACACTGTTTGAGGTTGCAGGTCCATGATTATGCTAATTCTACTGTAATGTTCACCCTCATATCCAGTGCCTCTGCTTTCTCTGTGTGCAACAAAATCCTCAACAGCTGGTGGAGTTCAGGACATTAATGACCACAGAGTCTGATTCTTATCTCCTGAGTTGTTTTGCACTCTGACCCTCAAAGACATCTGAACACTCAGAGGAATGCATTACAAAATTCATCACAGAGAAGAAAGTTCTTCAGAGATATTTTTATTTTGTTTTCTTTCTGGGGCACTTTTGTGTTAGAGTTAAGGCAAGATAATATGCGATAATATATCACAACAGTCACTTGAAGAATTCTTCAATACACATGGTGCTCGTAATAGAGCAGAGTTTAAACAGTTAGTCTTTACAAAAGACACACAAAACATCTCCGACAGCTAAAAAAATAAAAATTAATATTTCTCAAAAGAAATAATCAATGGAAATTACACATAAAATGTCTAAACAGATACTGTCAAGGGCAAAAATGTATGTTTCATAATAAACAGTACCACACAAAAGGTACAAAATAAACCTTTTACAAAGGTAAAAAGATGTAAAACTTCTCAAAGGGATGAATAATCAACATGAAGCATATTGATAAACTGACACTAAAATCCCATTTCAAATAAATGGAAATTTAACTCTGAATAATTCTGTATTAATCAGAATGTGATCACCTTCACAGAAGGCATTTGATTCTTATATATTTTTTAGACCACTATATGAATTTAGTGTATTTCACCAGAATGTACATAGTACGTGTATTTCACAGTGTAATTGGTGACCAATTCCCAAAAATGTGATCAAACCCGATCAAATAAAATCAAAATATATTCTCAAATGTAATAGTGAAATTTAAAGATAATACAAATTATAGTTCTTATAAAGAACAATACACACAGTGTTTGTCTTTCTAAAAACTGAAAACAGTTTCTAAATATTATTCATGTTTAACATAAACATGCATTGTCAAGACTGTAGTTCTTGACATTGCTCCAAACTGGATTCTACTACAATCTTCAGGAATCTTTCTTGAAGTAGAAAGGTATCAGTCTATTGCCATAAGACAATAATAAGATGTTAAGTTTAACAACTCAGTTATGATCTGAAAGAATCTATAAAGTCCACATAGACTTGTGTTTCCAGCTTTGAGTCTTGATCTCCTCTTCACCAGGGCCTCCAGAGGGAGCTCTTAACTGAACTCTTCTCTTTGCTGATGATCTGCTGCTCTGTAGAGCTCAGCTGAACCACAACACTTTCCCTCCTGTTCTCGTCTGAAGATGGCTGCAGATTCTGGAAGTGGTTCAGCAGTTTTCTCTGGCTCTGTGTCTTCACATCTTATTTAGACAGGAAGTGGACAATGTCATGGACACATCTGGAGAAGCCTTGATTGACAGCTGCTGGATGCTGCTGCTGCTGCTGCTGCTGTTGTCTCAGGAAGCTGACTGTCATCTCCAGGATATCTGCTTCTCCAGTTTGGAGTCAGGCTGCTGGTTGAGGAACTCTGGAGCCAGGAGAGACTTCAGCTGCTCAATGCTGCTGTTGATACGATCTCTGCGCATCTTCTCCACCATCGGCTTCCTCAGCTGTGAATAACAAAGAGAGAACATTTAGTCGTCTTGAACTATGAAGAGTTATTGAGTAGAAAGCAGGTCGTTATAAACACTGAAATGAAGCAGGATCTTAATTTACCTTGTTGTTCAGAGGTAGGTGCTCGTTTGAGATGTTCAGTGCTGAAGTGATGGTTGGTGCCATGGCTGTGTCTCTGTGCTGTAGATCTCTCTGTGTAGAGTGGGTCTGATTTGTACTGGCTGCAGCTCCTCTATTTATACTCCCAAATCTCCATATGAATGTGTGGGTCTTGGGCTTGTTGGAGGTTCTCACAGTTTGGAGCCAATGGGAGAGCTTGGACACACAATGAGGAATGTAGGGCTGCCACATGCTCAGTGTTCTTCTAGCAGAGGACAATATCCATGTCTCAGGGGAGCAGGTGGAGGGGTGGGGTGATGGAGATGGACTCATAGTGTGAATCTGGGAAAGTGGTGACCCTGTAAAGAGAGCAGATCTGCTGCCTTGATGACTGACAAAGCACACGCTCATTATTACTGATCGCACGTGTTGATTGATATTGAATCACATTCCTCAATCACTGACCTTTTATTTGAAAATATTGAACAGTTTGTTTCAATATTTGGAATTTTATATGCTAAGTCAAATGCAGACGGTTAAGTACTTATTTTATTTTATTACACACTAAAATAGTGTAATATATATATATATATATATATATATATATATATATATATATATATATATATATATATATGTATATATAATTTTATATATATATATATATATATATATATATATATATATATATCTAGCTATATATATATATATAATTGCCTATGTCCATACTTTACTATTCAGTATGCCCCATTCATTTTAATAATACAATTTCCGAAGCATACTCAACGTTTTCACAAAACACCTGTCCAGGTTCAACAGATGTGTCTCATGTCATGTCTTTGTCGGTCTCTGTGAGTTTAGAGCTCGTCTGACTTTCTCACACTGAGTCCTCTGGGCTGAGATCAATGGAGCACAAAAGCTTTAAAGACCTGAAAAGGATCAGTACTGATGACTAAACACTGTGTTGTATTGTAGATGAAGCTTAATGCCACTCACAATCTGGAGGGAAAGATTCCTATTGGTTAGAACACTATGAGATTCTTTACTCATTATTTTCCTTTCCTCTTTTTTATTTATTCACTTTTTCCCGTCTTCTTCCAATGTAGCATTTGAATAATTAATAACAAATAATATTAAAGTGATATTTAAATTTCTTGTGCTTATAATTTTATACTTATAGTTACAGAGTTAAGTGAAATTGATATTTTAATATGACAAATTTATCACAAAGTGTTCACATCACTACAACAGCATGCTGGTGGCCCCTGGAATTAATGTTAATGACTAGTAAAACTGGGACTCGGCTTTCCTGAGCTTTCCCACACTCTCCTCAGTGAAAAGGCTCCAGTGAACAATAGACGTGTGCCTACTTAAATGCTAATCAGCCCTACACACAGCTGGTCCCCACACCCCCAGGGCTGAAGCTTTGTAGATAACCATCTTGACCTTCTTTAAGCACAGAGTAAGCACAGAAAAATCCCAACTGACATGGATTTACAGAAGCGACGTATATATCAAAACACTCTTCGTTTAGGTTTGCTGTGTTGGATATTTAGTAAGTTACTTTCATACGTACAGTTCATGGATTTCATGGATTAACGTAGTTAACAAAAAAAAAATCAGCCATGTTTACTTCGCGACAGTGCTTTAAACAATAATTAACATAAACTTCATCTTAGCCAGGCAAAGCTATTGATTATACAAATTAGAGCGTTATTTATAACTTGTTCAGATAGATTTTGCTGAATGAGAATCTGGTTGAGAATTTCTTATGTTTTTTCATATTTTGTATATATTTTTAAAATAAATATTATTAAATTATGCTTTTATTGATCTATTATTATTATTATTATTATTATTATTATTATTATTATTATTATTATTATAACAGTGCAACATACAAATATATTATCTTTGAGTCTTTGTAATTTTTTTCCCCTTAATTCTGTAACAAAATTTTATTGTTATTCTAATGCACTGGAATTATCCATTAAAATTCAATATGCACTAATTAGAATGTTTTGCTTGCTCTTGCCTACTGAAATTCATTTCTGAAATACATTTTATAGGTTAAAATTCTACTAGAAGATCTAGGACTCAAAACTCTATAAATAAATAAATAAATAAATAAATAAATAAATAAATAAATAAATAAATAAATAAATAAATAAATAAATAGAAATAAAGTAAATTAGGAGAGAAATCAGTGAGCATGGATAAGTGAAGCCTGGCATGAGTTTGAGCAAAGCTGTGAAACTGCTTTTGTCCCATTTTGAACTGCTGTCAGTTGTTTCCACCAAATTATTATAACCAGGTCCAAAATGATATATATACACAATATATATATATATATATATATATATATATATATATATATATATAAAACTCTAATTATTGTTATTATGAGATTTTCTCCATTATATTCACACAAGGCAAAGGAATAAAGGTAAAAAACATATTTATTTCATAAGAACAAATATGCAAATAACAATCGACTGATTATAAAAATTCAACAAAATATTGTCATTCATATGATACACTGTATCTTTAGAAATTAATTCAACATTTTTCTTTTAGAGTGAACCGTGTCCTCCATCAGAAAACACGCTCATTATTCATCCTAAATATAACTGAGTAACATCTCTCAATGAGAGCGAAAGAATATAACTTTAAAACATAGCTGAATGCATAAACTGCATCCTTTAACTTATTCCACAATATTACATATACTGTAATTGTGGAATATATACATTTTTTGTTGCTTATAATCTCCACAGGCAAGATACTATTCAGCTTATAGGCTCAGGGTCATCCGGAGTGAAAGTGCAATTTTTTCATCCGGAGTTGAGGTAGCTCAAGAGCGTCTCTGAAGAAGTGCTGACATCCTCATAGCTCTACTGTTCAAAAAACAGTGGAGTTACATCTTCAGTCGGGGACGGGCAAAGTCGGAGAATATCCCGGGTACACCTGGAGTAGCCGTTATGGAAAACCAAGGCCTTCTTCATGGTGAAGAAGGACACCGTCTTCTCCAGAAGATCAGAAGTGGGGATGCCGTTATAGAGGTGTTCTTCCAGTGACGACTTCAGTTTCTCCACCTTGCTGAAACACTTCCTTTCCAAGCTGTGGAGTTTACACCTGCAAAAAATAAATGGAGTATACATCAACAAACTGCTTCGAATCTGCAAAATATAGTTTGCTGACATACTGGTATGACTGTGTACTGTAATAATAACGTATTAATAATTAACATAATAATAACGTCTTCATTTTATATAATATCGCTGATGAATGCTGGGTTCTGATTGGTCAGATGGTCTTGATTAAGTTTTATAACAGTGTGCTATATCTATATTATTTTAAGGAAGTTTTTTGGATGTTAAATTAAACTAAAAATGGATTTCAAGAAATATGACTGTTTCTTCTTTATTTAATTTTTAAAAATGTTAAAGACTGTCAAATTGTGGTGATATAAGAGGAATAAATCACTTCCAGGCATCCTCTGATAGGAAAATAGTTAACTTTATGGTGCTTTGCATTGGGTCAGGCCTTAAAATACTATGGTATTGTTGATTACTTTCCTGTAATAGCATGCCCCCAAGTGCTTAATTTCCTATGCTATATTTATTTATTTATAATAAACAGCACATTTATGCCTCATGGAACAATTATAACATTGTATTTTGAGAAAACTGTATACATGGATGTATATTGTATTTTCAATTAGCTTCTGAAACAATTGAATATATATCGCTGATGTTTACTTCTAAATTCAAGCAGACGCTATGATTTTTTTCTGTATGTTCAATGTGAAAAAAAAAAACAGAATCTGTTTGAAAGTACCTGGCATGATGAACGTTGTCCTGAGGTGTGATGTCCACGTAGGCAGGCATGTTTGATGTTAGCGTCGGAGCTTGAGAGTCAAGACCAGTTCTTCTTAGAGCACAGGCCCGGTTGAGGTTCAGTTCGAATCTGGCTTGTATCTCCCGATCGTGCTGGTATTTATACAGACGTTTGTCTGGGATCAGCCAATGAGAGCATCCGAAATTAAACAATAGTCTGCTGATAGGTCTTTGGTTAGTGGGACTATGATGGGACACTTCAGTGGACAGGTGGGACGTTCTCTTCTCTGCCATCTGGCATCGGGGTCACACTTACTCCAGTGTGGGAAAATGACTAGGGGCATGAGCATCCAGATTTTCCCATGTTCCCACACTGTGATTAGTGATAAGGACTGAATGTAGATTTTCGTAAGCAATATTTCGTATATCAATTTAGAGCAAAAGAATTAATTACAATTACCATTACGTAATGGATGTCACCTTCATGTTATTCACTAGATAAAATTTTCCTTATGGCCGTCATGTTCTGTAAGTGTACATTTATAGAAAGCCTGACTTACAGAACTGTAATCTACATTGGCCTGTACAGGAATATTCAAGGAGTTTAGTTACAGTTCATTTTGGTTCCGATCCCTCACTCTGGTAGCCTGTGAGAGCGGACACACTTCTATTGTGTGAGGGATTTAACGTGATGAATGCTGAAGTGTGGGAAGCCGTGTGCCTCTGTGACTCCCACCAGCTCGGAGCAGACGAGGGATGTGTGACTGGGGCGTACTCAGCTTACTACTGATGAACAGCTGTGTGTGTAAGTGTGTGAGTGTGTGTCTGGGCCAGACTGTGTGAAATATGTAACATACGGAGACCTCTCAACCTGATATTATTTATCATATTTTCTTTTTCTGAAGGAAAATCTTTTCTACACTGAGCTCGTGTCTTTTGCCTGGGAAAGTTTATATAGGGAAGCTTTCAAGTCATTTCAGAGGTAGAACTGGGCCACAAAGATCACAGGTGTATCTTTATAGGTGCTAAAGAATGTAATGGAGTTTTACAACTGATTTAGAAATACACATAGTTATAAGAGATGAATAAATACGGAATAAAATGTGATAGATCGTGGTGTAAGAGGAGCGTAATTAATCATGGGCTGGAGATTATATCAATAAGACTATGCAATGAAACCAAGTGAACCTGTATTACTGTATAAACTATAACGCTCTTTATCTCTAACTATTACAAAGTGCTGACACCGGAGACTCTTTCCATAAACATCCAATAAATATCTCCTTACAAAAAGCTTCACCATATCAATAATTATATTTGTTTATTAAATAACACCACATTTTTATTGTGTGTATCATTAGGTTGGTAGAATGTCCACCAAACAAGCTGTCTTAATATATAAATGTCTTGATATTTACATCCAAATAAAGTGATTAAAATAAACAAGGTGGCACGTGTGAGCAGTAATGATGAGCGTGTGCTCTGTCAGTGACACTGATCCCAACATCAGGCAGCAGATCTGCTCTCTTTACAGGGTCACCACTTTCCCAGATTTACTCAATGTTCTCTATGGGTCCATCTCCATCACCCCACCCCTCCACCTGCTCCCCTGAGACATGGATATTGTCCTCTGCTAGAAGAACACTGAGCATGTGGCAGCCCTACATTCCTCATTGTGTGTCCAAGCTCTCCCATTGGCTCCAAACTGTGAGAACCTCCAACAAGCCCAAGACCCACACATTCATATGGAGATTTGGGAGTATAAATAGAGGAGCTGCAGCCAGTACAAATCAGACCCACTCTACACAGAGAGATCTACAGCACAGAGACACAGCCATGGCACCAACCATCACTTCAGCACTGAACATCTCAAACGAGCACCTACCTCTGAACAACAAGGTAAATTAAGATCCTGCTTCATTTCAGTGTTTATAATGACCTGCTTTCTACTCAATAACTCTTCATAGTTCAAGACGACTAAATGTTCTCTCTTTGTTATTCACAGCTGAGGAAGCCGATGGTGGAGAAGATGCGCAGAGATCGTATCAACAGCAGCATTGAGCAGCTGAAGTCTCTCCTGGCTCCAGAGTTCCTCAACCAGCAGCCTGACTCCAAACTGGAGAAAGCAGATATCCTGGAGATGACAGTCAGCTTCCTGAGACAAAAGCAGCAGCAGCAGCAGCATCCAGCAGCTGCCAATCAAGGCTTCTCCAGATGTGTCCATGACATTGTTCACTTCCTGTCTAAAGAAGAGGTGAAGACACAGAGCCAGAGAAAACTGCTGAACCACTTCCAGAATCTGCAGCCATCTTCAGACGAGAACAGGAGGGAAAGTGTTGTGGTTCAGCTGAGCTCTACAGAGCAGCAGATCATCAGCAAAGAGAAGAGTTCAGTTAAGAGCTCCCTCTGGAGGCCCTGGAGAAGAGAAGATCAAGACTCTAAGCTTTTTTTTAATTAACCTTTGAGTAAGAGTATAACTGAGTAGTTAAAACTTTAACAGTTTATTATTGTTTTATGGCTAAAACGCTGTTATATATTAGTCTGCCCATTAAAAGCTTAGATTGTTTGCTGTATATAATATACATTTCTGTTTTAAGAAATGATGGCATTCATCTGGTAATCTTAAAAATGTGATTTATGTTGATATTTTATACTCTATGAGTTTTCACTAGTTTATATAGATGCGATATGTATTTTAATATCTAACCACAATGTGGTTAATCTACTTATTGCAAGATTACTTGCTTTATATTAATAAGCATTTCTGTTTTAAGAAATGATGGCATCTTCCTTCCCACTTGGGAATCTATTTTGTACACAAATTGTGCTTTATATTTTTTCCTTTTTTACTCTATGAGTAATTTTTCTTTTCTTTCACTCTTGTAAGATAACCACAGTGTGGTTATTGTTTTGCCCACTGAACATAAATGTAAACCTTTCCTAAAGGTTTGTATTTTTGTAATAATATGGTGTAACTGAACACAACGTTTGAAGTACATGGCATTGCATCAATGTATTTGATTGTACTGATGGTTATTGTGGAAAGAGAATAAATAATTGGACGTGAACTCACTGGTAAAGATCTTTGAATGAGCCTATGGAAATAACAGAATTATTATAACATACTAATTGATCTATATTTAACAGTCTGGCCAGTGATAGCTCAGTTTAGCTATCGGGAACTGCATATGGGTCCTAATTACATACATATCCTAATAATAATTCAGTAATTACTAAATAACATGCTTAGGTATAAATGAAACTAAAGGTAGCCTATAAGGAAAGGTACATTTTCTTCTATTCTTCTTATGTATTTGGATAAAAAAAAAGTCTGATGAATGTCCATATTTAGTGTATATAACAATATAACACAGACAAAGAATTAGAGACAAAAATTAACTTAAATACAGGGAATGTTTATTAAGTGATTTCAATTACAACATGACACCAAAATAAAAGCGATCCATGCTGAATTCAATAGTCCGAGTCATAACACACACGCCTTCACAAAAGACAATAATAACATTAAATAATAAAAAACGGACACTTTGTTTGCCGCACAGCACAGAGTCCTAACTCTGGTCTTGGAGTATCTGCATATTTTAGAGCTCGAACACACCAGATTCACCTCAGGAAGGGCTGATGAGGATGAAGAGGGTATGCTTAGAGCAGAGAAATCATTAAAACATGCAAGAGCTACACTAGGACCAGGGATGAGAACCTGTTGCATACACAGTAGACAAATGAAGTAACAAATACAACTAAAGTGGTTCTAGTACATGCAAATGTTGCACAAAATTACAAAGCAACCACGACAAAAACACTATATTGCTATAAGATATGAAGTGATAAATAGGAGGCTGGACTGCGCACCAAGTCAGTTTTTCTTCCATGGTCTCCACAGAGCCACTCGGTTCCTGGATGCTGTTCGTTTCGGTGATCTGTGAGCAAAATGTCTGTGATTCGGAAACACGGAGCCCAGTCTTAGGCTCGTCCTCTGCAGCACATAGAAACGTTTGATTTCTTCTCTGTCTTTGGGTGGCAGATGAGCGTGCAGGGACACGTGGCGCAGCATTTCGTGCAAACACTGAGAGAAGCCACGTGCAAAACTGGAATTTGCGCGCGAACACGCCTTCTGCCTGAGCAACGTCACAGCCATCTCTAAAATGTCGGCTTTCTCCAGTTCGAGAGCTTGATCTTCAGGTATCTGCATGATGGGATAGAAAATCAGCCTTAGCTGCTCGATGCTGGTGCTGATTCGATCTCGGCGCATTTTCTCTGCCAGGACTTTGTGACACTGAAGGAAAAGTGGGGGGAAAAAATTAGGCCACTTGCAAAAGAAAGATCCCATACAATTCACACGCAATTCCAGGTTTTTGAATCACCACATGTGATTATGTGAGATATAGACACTTGGGGGGGGGGGGTGTTGTTTTCTAGATTTTAACACATGAACTCTATGCGCGTGAAAAAAAATGTATTTCATGTGAGCATGAACACACATGCACTACACATGAAAAATAGGTGAATAACATCTGTGATTATTTACAAGTTAAATCCAAGTTACCTTGTGAGGATTCTTAGCTCATGAAAACATGGTGCATTATTTATATTTATTTTTAAATTGCACAGTAGAATTTTTTAAATCCATTTTGTATATTACATATGCACAGCATAACACTTAGAAATTGTTGCACGAATGTGAGCACGAGTGAAACGAATTTCGTGCACGTGCACCCTGATTTCGATCCGACATAAAATGTTCAAAAAAAAAATAAAAAATAAAATAAAATGTGCAAAAATCATCGTTGCAGCCTTTTCTGCTCTACTTACTTCATTTTCTGTCCTCGCGCGTGTCTGATCCACGTTTTGCATTTCTTTCACAGCCAACAAAACAGACCCCCCAAAAAAACCTGACAATGCATGCACGTGAGTCTGTATTTATACCCAAAATAACGACCCTCAGAAACACGAGACTTGGCTTCTTCCCACGCCGACGGATAATTAAAGGAGAACAAAAACACAGCAGTGATGTCTTGTGTTGGAGCTACTTCCTCTCCCACGATGGGAAAGCGACACGGGCCGCTATAAAGTGTTAAAAGTGTGCCTGTAACACCTGCGCATAGACGCCATGTTGCGCTCACAAGTTCGCCATGTAGGCGCGAGGCAGTAAAGTCTCCTTGCCACGCTTCACTTCACGTCCGTCTTTGATCCCGCGACTTGTAATGGCCTTGTCTTTGCTTTGAAACCTGACCCGTGTCTCTGGTTCTCATTCCTTCCTGCATCACGTATCGAAAAGTTTCGTGCAAACCCCCCCAGTCACGTTTAAAACGTAATTAATAACACGGGGGTCTTGCACGCGCCGTGCCTCATCAACCCCTCGTGGTGTTACCGGCATGGTTAACATTACACCTTACTCACCCTTAACATTAAACACACACACCCGGAATCTGCTCTGGAAAAATATTATTATTATTATATTATCCATAGATGACGTGCAATGCATACATTTACACACACACACACACACACACACACACACACACAGTCCGTCTTACTGTCCTGCTGAGGAACAACCACAGGCTTCAATATGAATGCATTTGATTAATCTAATGTCTTCACCTACATCTAAACAGAACCTTAACTTTACTAACCAATGAGAAAATGTTTGGCTGCAGGCTTTCTACACACACACACACACACACACACACACACACAGCTGTAGTTTTCTGTGTATTCAAATAACCACCAAAATATTCCTAAAGTATTACTACTTAATTTTATACAGAAGTATATTTCATTTACTGAAAATGTTTTATTTTCATGAATGTGGCATAAAATCTATTAAATCTCCAATCAAACATTTGTTTGCATTGCTTTAAGAATGTGAGTATCATTTAATGGGTCAGTAAATAGCTGCTTCAGGTGAAAATCAGGCAGTGTGGCAACATTATAAAAGAATCTAATGCACTAAAATATTATTTTAAATATTTCAATGTTAAATATTTAACTTCCATCCTATACATATTAGATTTTTAGATTCTGATGTAGCATAATTTGTATTGACTAAGTATCGATTGAGTAACGGAAGCCTGAATGTCTTGATTTGATTTGTCACCAACGCCTCTCCCACTGGCCTCTGAGTGTGGGAAACCTAATCCTGCCGGGGACTCATGCCTTTGTAATGCTAATGCCGTCCTATAAATAGGGCAGAGAGGGATCCTCACTCCAGACCACATCTGACTCGCTCTCCTCAGAGAAGCACAAGCTCTCCTTCTGAAACCATGGCTCCTACTTGCATGCCTTCTGCTGACTACTCAAAGCTTTCCAACAAGGAAAAACATAAAGTAAGTATCTTTACTGCTGTAACTCCTTAACTTTATCGCTTTTGAAATGTCTTCCTTTTTTACAAAATGGACAAGTTTCTAACAGAATTTCTCTTTCCTTTTTTTCAGCTAAGAAAACCAGTGGTGGAAAAAATGCGCCGTGATCGCATCAACAGCTGCATCGAGCAGCTTAAGGTGATGCTGGAGAAAGAATTCCACCAGCAAGACCCCAACACCAAGCTGGAGAAAGCTGACATTCTGGAAATGACTGTCGTCTTCCTGAAGCAGCAGCTGCAAAGCCAGATCTCAGCGCCTCAGAAAGCTCACTGTGACGGTTACTCTCAGTGCTGGAGGGAGACCGTGAACTTCCTGTCTGCCAACTCCAAACTTGACGTGACGCTTCAGCATCTCAACCGCGGTCAAGAAGCCCAGAGAGCACAGAAAGATTTACAGGTGTCTCCGCGTTGCTCCCAGATCCACCAGGCTCCGGTCAAGCAGGAGATCAGCGTGAACAGACCTGTGTGGAGGCCGTGGTAGAGACACTGATCACTGAGACTCTCTCATGTTAACCAGATGGTAGTTTCACCATCGCAAAGTCGGAGTGTATTTTCCATTCCAGTATCTTCAGGTCATTTTCTCATGTTGGGTTTTGATCAGTGTATGTGTATTGTATGTCCTCCCTATGGGTGGGGCAAGGTTATCAATTAACCCATGTCATTTATCTTCATATTGAAGAGCTATATATCTGATTTGTCTTAACTCCAGTGAAGTTTTATTTATTAAATTATTCTAATTGACAGTATTTGTTAACTTTTTAAGTGTGTATGTCTTTTTTTTACTCATTTGTGACTATGAATAAATTTGTAAATTTATTACTTGCCTTGGTTTTTTCGTTAATCTATTAGCCTTCACATATCAATAATAACCAACACATGGTTGTTGGCGGTTGCTCCTTCATGGTCAAACAAAACCCATGTGGTTACATTAGAAGCAGTTAAACTGGTCCATTTGTAATTTAATATAATTAATGCAAAGCCATTCACACTTGGTTTTACTTCAATGGCCAAGATCATTTCCATTTCCATTTCTCACAGCAAACACTGAATCTTGGGTTGCATTTGAAGGCCACATTGCAAAGAATTAGCACTGAAATGGAAATTAATGGATTAAGATGTTCTTTGGTTAGATTTTCAACATCACATTTGACATCTAAGTGGCAGTTGTATTGTGTAGCATGGTATTCTTGGAAAACCCAATACATAGTATTAAATTGCTCCTGATTCCTCATGTAGAGAAGATATTCTGCATCATGAAATGAAGATATAATTCATTTTTACACATCATTTATTCAAAGCCTTTTCAATTAACCTTAGAAATTGGAGTACCAATTAGAGGCCTACTAATGTATAGCTAGCAGCAGGCTAGTAACTAAGAAAACTGTTGTTTGGACATTTCTTTTATAGATTTAGATTTACATATATATATATATATATATATATATATATATATATATATATATATATATATATATATATATATATATATATATATGACTGAAAATATTAATAAAACAAAAAATATATATCTGTCTCCTACTCCAATTTGTTCATAAATATTTTCCCATCTGTTGATACCTAGGATTAGGGCATGTGTACACATGTATAGACGCATGCAGAAAGCATGAGTTCACAGGACTGTGAGAAAGACAGCCCTAATGTCCTTGTTTATCCACTAGAGCCCTGATAGTCAGTGTGTGCTGTCAGCTATGGTTTCATCAGACAGCTGGTGAGCTCGATGGATACAGGCTGAGTTTCTCGGCACATGTGTGGGGCCAGCTTCTCGCAGGATTTCCCACACTCCTGACACAGTCTCGCCTTTCAGCGCAGACACAAAGGAAGTGTGCCGCGCTAAATTATCCATTAGGCATGGTAGTGTGAATTCTAACCCTCCACCACCTCTGATGCGCAGCCACCCCCCTGGGAGAGACCTGTAGGCATGTTAAATTCAACTTGTTGAATAGATGTTGAAGTTCATATTGATTGAATATATATGAAGAGTAGTGTATGATCTGTGTTTCACAATTGGCTGCCATATGCTTTTGGTCGCACAGGATATCAAGTGATGGGAAGTTACAGTTAGTTTGATATGTGTATATGATATACAGTATATACACATATGTATACACTTATTGTATATTATATATACTGTGCAGTATATGCATGCTTTAATGCTTAAATGCAGAATAAACTATTACACAAAAAGACACATAAGCCTGATCTTATGGGAAAAGAAAGATGTTTGTTTGGTTTCCATACTGCATATTTTCTGTAAAGCTGCTTTGAGACAATGTCCATTGTTAAAAGCCCCATTTAAATAAAATGGAATTGAATTGGACATTGATCATGATTATGATGGTGGAAAAGCTCTCATTTATTTATACACTCATAAAAATCTGCTCAGCATTGCCTAGTCAGTGTATTGCATAGCCCTGATGTTAAATCAGGAAAGGAAGAGCACTGGCACACTTTTCACACTGTCACAGGTGTGAACACGACTGAATTGCTACCACAAGTCTTCAGTCTGACAAGGTGTCGATTAGTGGGATTAGAAGGCAGAAAACACACTACAGGCTAGACCTGTGGTTTTTCAACATGGTCTCTAAACACCTTCAAAAAATATGTGACATATCCAAGAGGTCTGAGGTTTACAGTGAAACATTATGATATACAAAATTATACTTATGGTTATTACTGAATTGCTATAGTTATATAACAAATTGAGTGTTCACTTGTATGGGTTTAATCTAAATCCCAGAAGCTTAATAACAAGCATAAATAATGTCAATTTAAATCAAATGTAAGTTGAATCAAGTGTATGTTGTATGGTGTTAAATATATATATATATATATATATATATATATATATATATATATATATATATATATATATATATATATTTAAAATATACTGAAATATTCTAAGATGTAACATAAGTGCAATTGCTAGGTGTTTTTCTGGGAATAGAAAGAATAAAGTAGTAAGTACGATGCTATACATTTGCCTGGTGTGCCTATTATTTGATTAGTTAGATTATATACAGAAATTCTCGATCTTACACCTTTACATGGAAATTGTTTTACACAACTGCGACTACAGTGCATGGCATGTGCCTTTACTATTGTGTGAAGCCTTTGGTCTCTGTCAAGTTGTCAGTTGGATTAAGAGACAGCAACACCCCCTTCCCAAAATACACACACACACACACACACACTTTTCTATGTCCTAACCCCCACTGAGAGACACACTCCGCTTCCTGGCATCCCCCCCTCCTTCTCTTTTTCAGCTCAGGTTTGCCCTCAGGCTTAAGCCATTGATGTTATCAAGTGTTGCGCACAAGCCTCTGATTGGACGATTGAGTGTGGGAAAGCTCAGAGTGTCTCAGACCCATGCTGTTAGACGCCGAGAAACGTATTGTAAATGGAGCATCGCCTTTGTGTGCAATCAGTCTTCATTGTCAAACCTGTTTATGAAACAGAATACCTTCATACCAAATATCGGTTATGGCCAGTATTAATGTTATCATGGGAAAAGGGATAATACGACCACCCAAGGGATAAAGGAAGATTTCATAGATTCATTATGATATGAAGAGTTAATCAAAACATGAAGATATAGTATAAATAAAGTGAAACTTTAGAATCAGATTTGTGATATTGAAGCAAGAGTATAGGAATTAGAATTAAGCTGAAAACTCAAAGAGAAATTATTAAATTATTATGTATTTTTGCCATTATATATAGAAAGCCTACTGTGTGCAGTATGTAAAGAGCATGTGAGCCAAATATATGAATGAAGATTAACTTTATGTAGGTTGTATTAAGTCTACTGCCTTATAAAAAATACTGAAAACTAAGAAGTAACTCTGTGCTTTCAAGAAATATATCTGAGAAGTGTTCCTGAACTTCCATCACTTATGTCTAAAGAAGAGGCAGCAGCCCAACAAAACAAAAATTACTACAAAATCTGACATGTGAGTTGTACATTATGAACCTAACATATGAGTACATAATAAGTAGCAACAGATTATTTAACCAGTTACTACACAATCTGTATATATTTTATGCAAATGATTACACAACCTGCATGCACATTATTAAATATTTCAATTTTAGGGATTGGAAGTGTCTGAAATCTTCATTAACCTAAGATCTGAAGTGTACATGCTGTAACAGTGTGGATTATTAAAGAACCGAGAGGAAAGTCATGAGTTCATTTTTGTAAATCAGTTGTTTTTATTAAGCAAACAACACCAGACACACAGTGTCAACTATACATTTCGGTGCATTAAAGTACCAAGATGAGAAAATGTACAATTTCTCAGCTGCCTTTATAAAAGGCCAAAATCAAATCAAAGATTACAACAACATAATCCGACAAGTCATTACAAATGCTCATTCTAAGACAATATAGTAAAGACATACAGACTTTATGTATAAAAACAATACATGACAGAGCAAACTTATAAAGTTCAGTTTCCAACAGTATTCAATATGAAGAATCTGCACTTTAAATGCTTCTCAGAGAGAAGAATGTTTCACAATCCATATTGGAAATATGTGGAAATACAAATCTCCTACATTATAAGAGATGGTGAAACTACCATCTGGTTAACATGAGAGAGTCTCAGTGATCAGTGTCTCTACCACGGCCTCCACACAGGTCTGTTCACGCTGATCTCCTGCTTGACCGGAGCCTGGTGGGTCTGGGAGGAACGCGGAGACACCGGGAAATCTTTCTGTGCTCTCTGGGCTTCTTGACCGCGGTTGAGATGCTGAAGCGTCACGTCAAGTTTGGAGTTGGCAGACAGGAAGTTCACAGTCTCCCTCCAGCACTGAGAGTAACCGTCACAGTGAGCTTTCTGAGGCGCTGAGATCTGGCTTTGCAGCTGCTGCTTCAGGAAGACGACAGTCATTTCCAGAATGTCAGCTTTCTCCAGCTTGGTGTTGGGGTCTTGCTGGTGGAATTCTTTCTCCAGCATCACCTTAAGCTGCTCGATGCAGCTGTTGATGCGATCGCGGCGCATTTTTTCCACCACTGGTTTTCTTAGCTGAAAAAAAGGAAAGAGAAATTCTGTTAGAAACTTGTCCATTTTGTAAAAAAGGAAGACATTTCAAAAGCGATAAAGTTAAGGAGTTACAGCAGTAAAGATACTTACTTTATGTTTTTCCTTGTTGGAAAGCTTTGAGTAGTCAGCAGAAGGCATGCAAGTAGGAGCCATGGTTTCAGAAGGAGAGCTTGTGCTTCTCTGAGGAGAGCGAGTCAGATGTGGTCTGGAGTGAGGATCCCTCTCTGCCCTATTTATAGGACGGCATTAGCATTACAAAGGCATGAGTCCCCGGCAGGATTAGGTTTCCCACACTCAGAGGCCAGTGGGAGAGGCGTCTTCAACAATAGAAGAGGCATCAATTATTCCATGGTTAACCGGCCTCATGGCCCCCACAGGGGGACAGCCTTCTAGATATCAGTAGCACAGACACAAGACAGGTTGTTAGACTTTTATTACCTGGGAACCTTCCCTTTGACTGATAAGCCGTCTACAACTGGGCTTGAAAGTCTGATAATTTCCCAAGGGCCACTGGCATAAAGATAAAACATTATACTTCTTATCTGGCTCATGCACATTTCTAATTTGAACAGATATTCAAGATAGGAAGGGGAATAATTATAACCTGCTAATTTGAAATGCCAATAAGAATCATATCGTTGAAAACTCAATGATAATGAGCATTTTTCTTTTTCTTTTTTAATGTATCAGAAATCGGTAAATTTAGAAGTTTATTTGTAGTAAAAGGTTTGCTGGTTTCTCATAGCCGCACATAAACACACTAAGAGGAATGCATTCACAGCAATTGTCAATTAAGCACAATTATCCCATGCCCTGGAAGACGGCACACTTCTTTTGTTCTGGGCACCCTCCCTCCACCCGAGAATTTCGGGTAATAAATGGACAGACAGTGTGGGAAAGTCAGGCAGGATCCTGCTCACACGTCCTCCAGTCAATAGAGCTGCACCCCTCCTCGAAACCACCACCCACCCACCCACGCACACACCCTGGTGCTCAGCCCAGAGGTAGCACGGGTTTGTGGGACGCGTGCATGTTCTCATCGGACTTCACCTGCTCCCTCCATTCCTGCACTCTTCCCTTCCCCCTGCTCTATCACTACATAGACATGTGCTTAAACATCTCCATTAGAGCCAATTCAAAGTGAGGATTTGAACATACACTTTATCTTGAATGCTTTGATCATGATAAAAATCTTAACCATGTCATCTGATATCAAGCAAAATTTATTCACAATTAGATTAATTTCCTATTTTTTTTTTATTTATTTGTCAAAATCCTAACTGGATAGGTAGTGTGAGATAAGGTACTTAACATTGTTAGTGTTCAAACAACCATGCAAATGTCTATAAACACCATATGCTCTGCGGTGGTTTTGGAGGGAAATTTTTGACGCACTTCATTTACTGGCTGGTTTTCTCCCCTCAAGCTATACATTTCTTAACAATGACTCACAATGACAGATGATGCCCCTAAAAGAATGTGGACCTTCTTTCCATTAAAGAAAAGCCCCATAATACACCACATATCCAAGCATATAGTGTCTCTATGGCTGTGCACCCAGCTGCCCAAGTATCTAAAGTTTGGCCAAAGCAGCACTCTCCAGCAAGGAATGTGTGAGAGCTTCGACCTGTGTGTGTTTCCCACACTTTGGCTCCATTCAGCACCCGGCTCCACCCTGCCTCCACTGATCCAGTGTGCTCCATTATTCCTCAGCCTCAATAGACCATCTGGACTTCTGCTTACACACACAAAGCCTCCAACTCTCCCACACACACCTTAGAAAGGGAGGGCTACAGGTAGACCTCCTGTTGACAGATCTCATCAAAGTGCAGGAACCCATAACCGCACACAAACACACAGACACACACACACACACACACCTGAAGCAATGTATACAGCCAAGAACCATGCACCTGTCTATGCAAATGGCTCCTATTTATCTTAATTCTTTCATGACCCAAAATTCAGATTCACCTGTTGAACATGAGCCGTAATAGTTAGGTCTGTAAAAAGTTCATGAGCATGAGACCAGCTATTTTGGAAGAGCATAGGTTCCGGGTTTTTTACTTGTTGTTGTTGTTTTTTTTCTTTCACAGTGTTTCCCATTCCCCTCTCTTTTTGTTTAATGACCACAAACACACCATCAACTGCTGCCACTTTCTTAATGGGGCAGAAGGTATTTGACAATGCCACAGTTTTGCACTCCAAGTGGCTTTTCATGGTTCGTCTGAATGCCAGGTCATGTGACACTGGAATGCCATTGAGCGTTTCCTCACATCAAGGCCGAAATTCCATCGTGCTGAGGGGAGGTCAGGGCTTTCCCATCCAACATGCTGAGGAGCACGCTCAGCATCTGCCTCTCTCACTCTCTGCGTGGGGGTGAGAGTGTGTCAGGCAAGGGACACACCGTCAAAGCCTGGTTTTTGGAAGGGGGCACCCACGTATTGTGCCTTTACAAGTTACTTTTGGCGGGAGCTGGAAGTGAGTGTGGGAAAGGATTTGGGGTTAAGCCCTCCATAACAGCCCACACCACCCACACACACACATAGATGATTCAAAGCATGAGTGCTGTTAAATGGAGTGATGCAATAACACAGTTATGCGCTTCAGCAGGTGCTCCTGTTATATTCGTTTTCCAGTCCCGAAACATATTGTAATCATAAGACTTGTCATGCTTAACAACCTTGAAATATTTATACGAATTTGAATAAACGAGGGTGATGTGGATGGATTTTGTTCAGCTGCGTGCAAATAAAGCTATGAAAATGTAATCCTTTTTATATTCATAGTCATAGTTCAAATTTTGTTCCCTTTTAGTCGAAGGAAAAGAGTTTATCACTCAGCTGTTATTGCTCTAGGCTAGGTTAAAGGTTAAATCCATATCTACTTTATTAATGCAGTGCTAGTTTCATGCACTGATATTGCACATATACAATAAGGTACAAAATAATATAAGTAGGCCTAAATATATTTGTTAACGCATGGTAAATTAAAGTGTTAGCCAACACACATACTTTTACGTCACTAAGTTGTTGTGTGCTCAAACATCTGCACTCACATTTTTATACACTTTGGTTTATGGTAGTGAGTCCAGATGTGAGCATTTTACTGTAAACTGGATTAAAGGTTTAGATTTATAGGTATATGCCGCATTTTAACAGAGATATAAAAGTGATAGTCATGGTCAGGAATTGTGCAGCCCAACTTCAGTTAACAAGTGAATCATTCCAAAATTGAAATAAAGTGGAATATTATTAATGATCGCCAAGCTCAGGTTCATGTGGCCACAGTAGTCTAATTCAATTGATTTCTGTGTCTCAGCCATCAACTCCTACAGCTCCACAGACAGCCTATAGGCTAGATATTCAATCCAAGTCAATTTTATTTGTATAGCACATTTAACAATGGACATTGTCTCAAAGCAGCTTTACATAACATAAGAAACATAGTACAAAAGTCCTAGATGTTAGACTAAATCATCCCTAGTGAGCAAGCCTGAGGTGACTGTGGTGAGGAAAAACTGCCTTAGATTGTATGAGGAAGAAACCTTGAGAGGAACCAGACTCAAAAGGGAACCTCATCCTCATTTGGGTGAATATAAATATGACTGAAAAAGTAGGAGTATGAACGTGAAGGGTGGAAAGACACTGTCTGTATATGATAAATAGTGTGTTAAGAGTGTGTGGTCATTGTAAGAGTGTGTGGTCATTGTAAGAGTGTGTGGTCATTGTATTACATCTGGGGAACAGCTAGAAGTACTTTTTTTTAAAGAAGGATCTCATTTAAGACTTATTTTGGACAGCTATATTGTTTTTGTTTATAAACTGTCCACTTGTGACCAATTGCATTATCTGATACTTATGTCACGTCACATCACATCCCTGGAAAGATTGTTTCTTGATATATATCTCAATTTATGTCTATTATGAACATATTAAACAAAATGCTTATCCCGTCCCCCTTCAACTGTATTTTTTTTCAATATCCAGAATAAAAATCTCTGTTTTCTAGATGACCCGAAGTCATGAAATTATTTATATAAGTTCATTTTATTGCTAATTAGAAGGATATTGAAGAGGAATTTTCCAATATTTTGTTTGTTGTTAGTGTTAAGTGAGATTTTCTACTGAAAATTAGCCAAAACAATAATAATAACAATAACTAACTAATAAAATAAAATAAAACAATAGACAGAATTACTCAAGATAAATAATAAAAGTGCTTTTATTAATGTGTTATAAACATTTCAGATGGACTTTTCCCGCGTTTTCTGAGGTAACCTTAACAAAGTCACTGTCTTTTGACGTTTCGTCTTAACAAGGGCACGCGCGCCGCGGACCTGACCAATTAGGAGAGAGCTCGACGTCACCGCGGCGTCTCTGATTGGCTCTCGTGACAGCAGGACAGCACGAGCGTAAACAGAGAAGGCGCGCGAAAAACACAGCGTGTATAAAAGTAGGGATGTTTTGGCACGTGAACCATGCACGCACGCACGCGACCGACACGCAACGCTGTAGAGCTGACGAAGTGATGGCTCCTGGCACGCGCACACCCACTAAGGAGAAAAACGAGAAACCTAGAGTGAGTAATGCATTATGTTTGTTTAATAAGAAATATAATATTTAAAAGAAGTTTTTTTTTGTGCACGAGCTCGTCCAGCTAATGTGTCGTGTCTTGTGCTTCAAACAGTTAAGGAAGCCCGCGGTGGAGAAAATGCGCAGAGATCGCATCAACACCGGGATCGAGCGCCTGAAACAGCTGCTTAAGGACGAACTGAATCCCAAATCCAAGCTGGAGAAAGCGGACATTTTAGAAAAGGCGGTTGCTTACTTGAAAAACATGAACAAGGCGGTGGCACGCGCGCCTCCCGAGCAGTTCTACGCTGACGGTTTCGCTCGCTGCTTGGAGGAGAGCGCGCGCTTCCTCACCATGCACAGCCGAGTCGAAATGGGCAAACACATCATGCTGAGCGGTCAGAGTCATGCAATACATCCCAGAGCGACCGGAAGCATCAGTGTGAGTGTGCATGCTGTCAAGGAAACCCCTAAATGCACTGGAGCAGTTTGGAGACCGTGGTGATTCCCAACAACAACAACAACAACAACAAAGACATTTATTGAGCCATGTCCATGGTGTTCTTATTGCATAGAGTATTACTGTGTAAATGTGAACAGTAGCTGTTTTAGTGCATATAACTTCATCTGTGTGAAGATGATATTTCTTTACAAATTGTAAAATAATAAGGTGAAAGGTGTGAATGAGTCTAAGGGCTCTAAATAGACACACGGCCCAAGAATGGTCTCCTGCTCCTGATATGTGTTTGTATTCCTGTGAATATTGTCTATAGTTACATTGATTTTATATTGTTATTTGATCTATCATATTGATAGAAGAGCCAAAGTATGTCTTCAACAAGACATTAAAATATGAAACTGGATGTTAATGTTTGTTTTGGTGTGTTGATTTACGTATACCTCCGTACGAATTGTTAGGGATGATCATCCTCTGACATACACTGATCAGGCATAACATTAGGACCACTTGCCTAATATGGTGTTGGTCCCCGTTTTGCTGTCAAAACAGCCCTGACCCGTAATGCACTGTGTATTCTGACACCTTTCTATCAGAACCAGCATTAGCGTCCTCAGCAATCTGAGAAACAGTAGCTCGTCTGTTGGATCGGATCAGCCTTCGCTCCCCACGTGCATCAATGAGCCTTGGCCTTCTCATCACTGTTCCTTCCTTGGACCACTTTTGATAGATACTGACCACTGCAGACCGGGAACACCCCACAAGAGCTGCAGTTTTGGAGATGCTCTGATCCAGTGGTTTATCCATCACAATTTGGCCCTTCGTCAAACTCACTCAAATCCTTACGCTTGTCCATTTTTCCTGCTTCTAACACATCAACTTTGAGGACAAAATGTTGACTTGCTGCCTAATATATCCCACCCACTTACAGGTGCCATGATGAGGCGATAATCAGTCTTATTCACTTCACCTGCTCATAATGTTATGCCTGATCGGTGTATATTATAGTACATGCACATCACAAACTATCATGCCTCAGATTATACCTATTTTATCTTTTTTTATTAATAATTACCTATATGTATATTTGCATGGAAGTTTTTCTCATTACTTCATCTTCAGTGTAATATACTTCATCCTGGACAGGGTAGCGGTGGATCCGTAAATGATCTTGGGAACACTGGAAGAACCTGGGAATACACAGTAAATGGGATGCCACGACACACACATCCACATACACACTGATTCACCTATGGGAAAAGAAGTATAGCCAGTCCATACACGTATCGCTCACACGTTTTAGGGAAGTAAGAGGAAAATGAAGAACATTGGCATGGGTAGATCATGCGAAACAGATGAAGTTATGGAGTGATAATGCTTTCCTTCTGCACCACTATGCTGCCTTATACTACAAATTATCACCTCTACATTTATTCACATAGCCAGACTTCAAATGGTGGCCATTAAACAGTCATATATTCTTCTTATCCCTCTTTCCTTTTAATCTGTCAGTAAGAAATTGAAGTAATACTAACACTGGAACAACCCTTCCATTCTATATTCGTAATAAAAATGCATCTTTATGTCATATTCACTATGGTCTCACTTAGTCAAATAAGGAACTGCGTAGTAGTATGAACTACGTATATCAACATTGCTCGTCTGAATCCACACATAAGATCAGGTTTGTCATACCTTCCATAGCATCTTGAATGAAACAACTTAATAAAGTAAACATGACATTGGATGTCGTCTCAGTTGTTTCCTCAGAACACACCACACACATTTTATTCACTTATTTTTGGCCAAATTGAGACTCTGTTTATTTTTTCCCTCACTGACTGAACAGCTGATCTAATTACAGACACTGAATCCTTAAGTATGTGTGAGGGATTCTCTGCAGGCACTCGTTCCCAGGCCACCTCATTTTACAGTGTGTTAAGAAGTGTGTCTTAGAGCCGCACTAAAGTGTCCGAGGTGTGTGTTATGGGCCTGCAGTGTGGATGCTTTGAAGTGAGTCGGTCATTTAGGGTCTGCCTGTTTTGCTTTAAGTAGAATAAAGGGAAAGAGCGATGAGAAAAGTCAATATCAGTGTAGGTTTCATTGTCCGTCATTATCAGGTTTGCTTTTTATGTATGCAAAATTATTGGCACCTTGATTAGGATTCAATACCCATGTAAGAAGACAGAAGGGACATACCATGCTCTGCTATGCCATCTCTCAGGAAATCACTTCCAGCCATAAAGGCTAATAGAGTGACATGAAGTGTTTCTACTCATAAATTCCTTTAAAGCTCTAAGAAGCTGTGACCAGACCGTCGCTTTAAACTGTGAAGTGTGGCAGACAGACAGGATCAACAGGTGGTACATTACTAGCGAATTCATTCATTCGTTCTGCGGTAGCTAAAGGAACTGCTTTCTCCAGGCAGGGTGGCTGTGGAACAACACACACACACACACACACACACTTAAAAGTGATTTAATACCCACTGATGTAATTTCTGGAGGTGGGAGTAAGCTGGACATCCTAGGGGCAAACCCAGACAGTGACCCAGACAGTGACCCAGGTTCAGGGCTAAACCAAGATCTCTAGGGATTTCCTACTCTAAACTGACCTAAGATGTGAATTAGAGTCTAAAAATGTGTGCATAATGTCTTTTGATGGACTGGAATCCCATCCAGGATGCATTCCTGCTTCAATCTCAGTGTTCCTGGGATGCGACTCTCGCCAGGATAAAGCAGCTACTGAATGAGAGTGAGTGAGGATTCTATTAAATAGGGTCTCATGATATCTCATGGCGCCTCGATAGAAGGTCCCACATGGAAAAAGAACTTTTCCGGAAATTCTGTAATGCTGTCTGTCTAATTATATATTGGGCAAAAGTGTTGGCTCAAGTGGTTAAGGCTCTGGTTCGTTGACTGGAAGATCGGGGTTCAAGCCCCAGCACTGCCAAGTTGCCACTGTTGGGCCCTTGAGCAAGGCCCTTAACCCTCCCTGCTCCAGGGGGCACTGTATCATGGTTGACCCTGCTCTCTGACCCCAACCTCCATAGATGGGATATGTGAAGAAAGAATTTCACTGTGCTGTGATGTACTGTATATGTGACAGATAAAGGCTATTTCTATCAGCATGCTACACATAAAGAAGGAGTTGTTGGACATCAGAAAGCCAACTAGTGGTGTTAAATTAAAACTGCATATTAACATGCAGCTGATTTGATATATATCATAAAAAAAAACTATATTCAATTTATTTGTATAGTGCTTTTAACAATGAACATTGTCTCAAAGCAGCTTTACAGAAGTATAGAAGCAGAGAAGGAAAAAAGCCTAAGGATGAACTCCCTGAGATGCTATGAGGAAGAAACCTTGAGAGGAACCAGGCTCAGAAGGGAACCTCATCCTCATTGGGGTGACACTAAATAACTAAATAACTATAATAACTCTTACTATTTTTTATGATGAAGAAATACCCAACAATGTCCACTAGATGGCAGCACCCATGTCCAAGAGTAGCAGTAATAAAGCAGTTTGTGTTGATATTGTGTTGATTTAATAACAATATTTCCATTGCAGGAAGTTCATTTAACGTTGATTCCATTACTGTCAGTACATAGTCGATAAGAAGCATTATATTATTCAGTTTTTAATTAGTAATGTATTAATTTAATCAATTACATCATATAACTCAGACAAAAAGGTAGACAATGTCAGTGTTTAAATCTGTATTTACACTACTGTAACAACATTATACATTGATAAATGTGTTAAACTCCCATTTAACAGTATTTTAGAAGATCTAGGAAGTAAGCAAAAAGTAGCCTTCGCATTCAGAGTCCATTCGGAAACACAAAAACGAAACCAAATGACAGTAACAGAAATTATCAGTGCAATTCTGATCATCTCGCTTTAATCAACACTATTAAAACTTGCCATATCGGCTAATGACATACGTGTGTGTGTGTGTGTGTTTGGGCTGAGAAAAACCACCAGAGGCAGCTTCCATGCAGTGCTCCTAACTGTTTTCACATATTTAAGGGACGTTCCAGTAGTTTTGCCTCTTCAGCCCAGAGGATCATCACAAGGAGACACTGCTCCATCAAAGCCTCTGTTGTGGAAACTGAGACACTTTAAAAGGCCACTTTGGTAATTATAAAATGTTAAATCAAGTCGTCACTAGCATAGTTTGTAGGTAGGTGTGATGTGGACGGAACGGGAAAAGTTCTCAGCCCATGTAGGCGTATTTCCAGTCTCTAAGCGGAATGTGGGTCTCCTTTACAACCTGCGGTGACGTCCATCTGAGGACGTAGTGCGGGCCGCCGGGCTTGTCGTTGGTACCTGAGTGAATAGAAAATAATAGGCTAGAGCAAAATTGCAGCTAAAAAGAACAAGAGGATGAATTCATATTTGTCCTCTGGTTTGTTTATGTTACTGATAAAAAAGTAACTTAATAAATTAGTAAATTAATAAAAGTAATTTCAATGCAACGAAAAATAGTTCATAGTGTAATATATACAATCAACATAGAAAATTATTTAAAAACTATGATATAAAGCTGTTGGATATATTGCTCACCCAGTCTTAATACAACGAGTCTTAATACTACTGGCTTTAAACATTCACCTGATGCTCTGGCGCCTCCAAAAGGCTGTTGGGCCACAATCGAACCTGTCGATTTGTCATTAACGTAGTAATTTCCCGCTGCATTTCTCAGTGTTCTTGCTGCTTCATCCAAAACAGCCCTGAAACAAGTATTTCCAGATGATGGCAGTAAATTTAGTATTTCTCACAAACATGAAAATTAGCCAGGGCAACACCCAGGTTAGACATAAAATGACAAAACGTATGTAAACTACGTTTAAAAAAAATATATAGCCGAAAAGGATGTGATACTTACTTATCTTGAGAGAAGACAGCTCCTGTTAGTGCATACGGAGACGTGTTGTCAATCAGCTCCAGCACTTTCTTGTAGTCGTTCTCAGGATAGACATAGACAGTCAGAACTGGTCCAAAAATCTCCTAAGAAGGAATACATTTTTCTCAGTGATACACTAGAACAAATATGGACAAAAAAAGCACAGTAGTTTGCTCTTGGGCATCAGTAAAGTACAGTCTATGTATTTACTTAGAAGCAGAATCAGGTTTATTGGCACACACAAGGAATTTGGTGACCCTCAATACTACAGACAAATAACGGGACTATACATTAGTTTAATGCTAGACAGATTAAATAAAGACCACAATATTCAGAGATCAGGAATAAATAAAGTGTGAGAGAGCGTAGTAGTGCGAATAACAATAGTGTGCATCACATATGGGGATGAAGGGATAACTGACTGCTCTTACAGAACAGAATACGTAGATCTACAAGTGGAGTGTAACAAGTTTGTAAAAAGATCATTTATTTAATGTATTATTTATTTAACCATTTATTGCATATCTATATTATGCCACTTTCTCATGTACGAGGTTCGGGTTCAACCCACAACAGAGCCACATGTCTGAATACTTCAACGAAAACAGAAACAAAAGACTATGTTGAAATGTACCATCAAACTCAGTTCTCAATTGCAACACAGCTTAGACGTGTCCTAACATTATTTTGAATATTATTTTTACATCATCTGTATTATTCTTACTTATTACATTATAATGTATAATGTATAATCACTAGTATAAATACCGTGTATAATCACCATGTATGCATGTCCGTTATGCAATTTTCACTTGCTGTTGCATGAGTGATTATTGCTCGCTTGGATAAAGGATTCAACTTTATTTGTTACGTGTTCAATACCTTGCTGAATTCACTTTACAGGAAGGGTCTGTATTCACAGCACAGCTAATATACACCGAGTAACAGCCACAAAACTCCATGAAATGCAAGGCTGTCAAAGTGAATTCTCTGACGGAAAGCATTTCTTTTAATTTAATATCGTGCCCAATTTGTGTTCATTTACGGATTTGCTATAGACTGCCTTCTTTCAGGCCATTAATATGAAACAAATGAGTTGTCATATATTTAACTCAAATACCTATTAATTTAAACCATGCATAGGTACTCCTATTTCAATTATACAACATGGAGCATGTTATTCGAGGCTTGTATGTTAATGCAAATAAGATACAACACTAACCGGACCTCCTTGCTTTTGTAAAGGCTATTCAAACGTGCCCGGCTCGATAAATGAGGCTCAATGATATCTATTCTCCATAGTAGACTATAGTAGAGTTGTAGCTCTGCAGATTTGAAAGGGAGCGTGAACTGAGGTTTTCACCCTGTGAAGTTAAGCACATGATGCGGCTCAGTGAGACTGGGCTTATACAAACAAACCAAAGTCCATGCACACACCAGTCTGATCCTGTTCATGTGCATGTTGCTAACCTCTCAAACTCTGCTTTTTTCAACAAAGGTACTTCCATCAGGAAAGATATCTAAACAAAACATGATGCGTTACTGTCGGCGTCATTCCTTCGGTGCATTAGGAGAAGAACTAAATACCTCGTTCATTATTTTGTCCTGCGGATCTTTGGTTTCGATAATCGTCGGCTCCACAAAGTATCCTTTCTTGTCGTCGCATTTTCCTCCAGCAATCACGGTAAGGTTGGGAGATGACTTGGCATAATCGAGCCAGCCTTTGATCCTGCCAAAGGACTTGCAGAAAAAAAGGAATTCGGAAAGTAAATAGTAGGGAACAGGGAAGATGTAATAGCATTACGAGGAATCAGTTCATTCCTACCTTGTCATCAATAACCGCTGAGAAAAATGAGCCAAAATCCTCGACAGGCTGTAAATACATCATATTTATAATCTGTACTTTGTGTTTTTGTGTAACCGACACAAAATCCCATATATAGATATTAGATGATTATTATTAGAAATTATTCTTACTCACATTTCCCACTTTGATCTGTTTGTGCACATCCAGGAGCTCTTTTTTAATCTGAGGCCAGAGTGAGTCTGGGACGTACATCCTGGAACAAGCTGAGCATTTCTGCCCTCCGTACTCAAATGCTGAGCGAATGGTTCCAGTCACCACACTGCCGACGTCTGCCGACTTGTGCACAAAATGGAAGTTCTTGCCGCCACATTCTGGATCGAACAAAGCAAAAACAATAGGTTTAGAACAATGTAACTGCGCATTTGTAGAGTCTCCAGAAAGTGTTAACTCACTACAGGGATGAGCTGAAATTCTTTTCCATTTACACCGATCAGGCATAACATTATGAGCAGGTGAAGTGAATAACACTGATGATCTCCTCATCATGGCACCTGTTAGTGGGTGGGATATATTAGGCAGCAAGTGAACATTTTGTCCTCAAAGTTGATGTGTTAGAAGCAGGGAAAATGGACAAGCGTAAGGATTTGAGCGAGTTTGACGAAGGGCCGAATTGTGATGGCTAGACCACTGGATCAGAGCATCTCCAAAACCACAGATCTTGTGGGGTGTTCCCGGTCTGCAGTGGTCAGTATCTATCAAAAGTGGTCCAAGAAAGGAACAGTGGTGAACTGGAGACAGGGTCATGGGCGGCCAAGGCTCATTGATACATGTGGGGAGCGAAGGCTGGCCCGTGTGATCCGATCCAACAGTTACTGTTGCTCAAATTGCTGGTTCTGATAGAAAGGTGTCAGAATACACAGTGCATCATAGTTTGTTGTGTTTTGACAGCAAAGGGAGGGCCAAAGCAATATTAGGCAGGTGGTCATAATGTTATGCTTGATCAGTGTACACGGTCCTGTTTTGCCACGGGATGGTCAGAAGGTGTTGATTAATATTCTATAACATCTGCTCTGACAAAAGTGCTGACATTAAGCTTTATATTAGTGTGCTTGTTTTAATAACGTCATTTATTTACAATTTATGAAAGGAGTCTCCAGTCTCAGCCATATTTCCATGGGAAAGTGTTCAAGGCAGAGTTTTAGAGTTTAAGATGGTGTGTGAATGAAGGTTTGTGGCTGCTATAATGTAAATGATAACACAACTGAACTTGAAATCAAACATATTCAAAAAGAAACTAAGTTCTTTTTACATTAAGATAAGTATGTTTGCTAATGCACTGTAAAGTCACTGACCTCCAGCAACACGAGGGAAGTTTCTATAGATGTCCAGATTCTGTGCAACTTGTTTCCACAGACGCTTAAATGTTCTGGAGAAAAGAAAAACACAAAGCCAGAGTATGTTAAACTTACTACATATCTGTAAGACACTGTCCATGCTCCGTTTTTTTAAGTCCATTACTGTAAACTTAAGAATCTTACTCCACGCCAACAAACCACCTTTACAATCTCTAAAATAATCCTAAACCTCTGTTTGAAGGGAGGAATAAATGAGGGTCATACGGGACACTGCCGGTGAAGTTGATTCCAGCCAAATGCTCAGAAGAAGTGACGGTGTCGCCGAAAACTGGGCCATCGGCTGGAAGGAACTGGATGATGTTGGGTGGCAAGCCGGACTCGCGCAGAACCTTATAGACTGCATAGCTGGCAGACATAGCCGTGTCACTGGGCTTCCACAGCACCACGTTACCCTGACCAAACACACGCCGACTTCCATTTAATTAAGCAAGGATTAAATAAACAGTAAAACTCTGCTTTGACTCGTGTTTAAGATTTAACTAGAGGAAGCCAATTTCCTGATTAATCTCTAAATGCACCGAGCTCACCATTATAGCTGGCGTGCCAGCCAAGTTTCCACCAATGGCAGTGAAATTGAAAGGAGCCACAGCAGCTACAAAACCCTAGAAAATAAATACAATCAAAAGATCAACAAAAGATCAAACAGACCGCTGTGAAAATACTGCCCCTGCACATCAACTTAAAGGGCTATAATTCTGGCTTTTTGCCTCTAAACCTATTGCAGATGTTTTTCATTTCATTGTCTGTACCGCTTATTCGATCTATCATTGGCTCACGGGCACCATCTCAGGCGTCATCGGACATCAAGGCAGGATACACCCTGGACGTAGTTCCAACCCATCGCAGGGCACACATACTCATTCACTCACACAATCACACACTACGGGCAATTTAAAGATTCCAATCAGCCTAGAAGCATGTCTTTGGACTGTGGGAGGAAACCGGAGCACCTGGAGGAAACCCTATTGCAGATGTGTTCAACTATAATATGTACATAAAACTACACAATCTGCACAAGCCATTAGATCAAAATCCATAGAGATCATGCTGGTTTATGATTCAGAAACAAAAGACTTTTCAGGAATATAAATAACTTCAAAATATTCTGAGTATCAAATTGAACCAGATTGAATCGTGAAGCCAGTACCGTGAATTAAATCTAATCTTCACAGTCCTATTTATAGCATCTAACATTTCCTAACATTTGTAGAGACCAATGTTTCATGTAAACACAGCAACAATTGCCAGCAAACACGGCATTTTAAGATGCTTGTGCATACTGTACTATTTTGTCTGTGTACGGAATATCACTTGCGGTGCTTATGAAAGAGAAGCCCACCTCAAGCCCACGATACAGCATGGTGTTGGTGCTGCCATCACTGTCCAGAGGTTGCTGCTGCTCCAGCTCTACTGCGTGCTTGGCGTTGAACCTGAAGAAGTCAATGAGCTCGGCTGCAGCGTCGATCTCAGCTTGCACCACGGTCTTACCCTAAAACGGGAGACGATAACATCACATTTCTACAAAAAGTCAGGCTGTAGAAGTGCCAGTGTGGCTAAGATGACTCTGCTTATTCACTCTACCTGGCCAATCATTGTCTTGGCCAGAACCTCTGCTCTCTTCGGTCCACTGATTACATCAGCAGCCTTGAAGAAGATTTGGGCTCTGTCTGCTACTGGTTTGAGGTCCCATTCTCTCCTCGCTGCCACAGACGCCAGGATGGCTTTGTTCAAGAGCTCCTGTGAAGTAAATAGTAGATATGCCGAAAACATACTTGGCACAATTACATGCAGCTGCTCATGATTGCAAATTTATTAACACACTTGCTTTTATTAGCCTTAATTGCTGGAGTCAGATGCAGAACTGCAGAATCAATCCATCCTGAATCTGTCCATCCATTTAATCAACCCTTAAATATCCAAATCCAATCCCCAGAACATATTATGGACAAATATTCATTTAGACAGATGAATGGATGGATGGACATAAAATTAGGTGACCAGGTATTAATTTAGATAGATACACTGATGGATATTCATTTAGATAGATGGATAGATAGATATGTATTTATATGTATAAAATCTGTCCATATAAATAAAAAAGCCATCAGAAAGCATCTTTTTTTAAATCTAATCTTTTATTCCTTTTAATATACCCAAGCCATCATTAAGGTAAAAAGACCATCCATCTATCTATCCATCCATCCATCCATCCATCCATCTCTATATATGGACCTATTGCCCAGCAACTCTCAGTAAACTGTAATTAGAGCAAAACATTATATTTGTGGATTCTCAAATTGCAGCACTTCATAAATTTTGACTGACATATAGAACATCTATTTAATCCAGGTGCTGGAGTATTCATTCGTTTCCTTACCTTATCAGCGTAACAGAACTTGGCCACTTTGTGTGCATGATTAAACGGCTGTAAATAAGAGAGAGATAATGATGTATTATCAGTACTGTGATAACACTGCTGTTATTATACACCGCAAAATGCCTGATATTAAGTGACCTTTACTAACTCTACTTTACTGAACAGCGCAGACACCAGAGGAGAAATTCTTGTATTGTGTTCTATGTAAGCTGGTAAGTACTCACAGATAGCTGGTATCTGATATCTTTGGTCCATATCTGTTCGTCTCCGATCACACACGGAATCTCTTCCGTCTTTCCTTTTAGGTCTTTAAGTGCCTGGCAAAATAGTGTTTTTTTCTTTAAAATGCATGAATACACCTAGATTTTGCAGATCAATTAGGGCTTGTGTGTGCAATATCCACCTTCTCTAGCTCTGTTCTTTCTTTGCTTCCCTCTTTGAACGCCAAGATGGGCTCATTCTTAACCTCCACAGCAGCACAAGGGAAGGTCTTGAACCTGGTGGGAATATTGTTGTTATCATGTCATGTTCAGACTTCTTTCTAAGCAAGACTTTCTGTTAGAGAGGAGAAGAAATGGCTCGAAACTGGCACCAAAAAAAAAAAAAAAAAGCGCCAGATGATCACAAGTCTAAAAATGCGAAACTGAACAACTCTCTGGATGGGAGGGTCAATCACAGGGACACTAACCAACTATGGGCTTCTGTGAGCTTATGTGTAATGAAGAGGGGAGTTAGCATTTTCCTCAGGGAGTGTGACGATGCCTGTGATACTACATGAGCAGCAGTCCATGCAGACTTGATGGCCTGCTTTAGATGTTGCAAAGGAACCGCATGCTAGTTTTTACCCTCCTTAAACGGAACTGTTGCTTGAAGAGAAGAGCTAGCTAATGCTTGAGAATCATGCATATCCTAATGATCTTTAACCAATTACAAAAAACAGTTTTTACGTTTTTCCAATATAACCTAACACCTCACTGTTACCTTTCTGAGTTGCCATTTCCATTTTATTCATTGGCCAGATGTTTAAGGCACAAAAGAATGAAAGTTTTATTAATTAAAGCACATAATCCAAGTCTTAAAAGTTTTGTTCAATGCCTGAATAATGGCGAAGAGACAATCCTGAGATAAATATTTCTGGTCTAATTACTTGCACAAAGCCACTACCTTTTTCAGTTCACCATGCACCAAACTGAGGTGAAGAAACTTTGAACAATTTCAAGAAGCAAAGTACTACATCCTTGGCCTACTTCCAAATACTATTAACTTAGCAAATGTTCACTCACTACAAACTGGCCAGCTAAATTAACATCAACCACAACATGCATTTTAGAAAGATATGTAATTTGTCTAGTCACCAGAATGTCTGTACAGAAAAGGCATCCTACACCCACAGCTGGCTGTCACTCACATTACCACGTGAGGCCAGTTACTGTGACAGTCCAGATGTGGCCACACCCCCTGGATACTCACTAAGCAAATGGACATTAATTAAGCAAATTAAGCAAAATTGAAAAGATAGACAAGAAAGAATATGAAGTCTCTTTGCATGGCATTTCCACGTGCACTATCCCACACTGTGCTGGAAAGCACTTCCTGTTAAATTCCTCGTATTATGCACGTGCTATTTTGCCCGGACTTTGTTTCTCGTCATTTCCATGACCTCGCTGATCTTCCGTAGCGGTGCAGGATCATGAACCCTAAAGTCTAAAAGCTCGATACAACAAAAGCACGTATTTTTCTTTTGCAAAAACAGGAAATGTTTACATTTATGATCATGTGCGATATGGCAGTGGCGCGTGACAGATCAAAAACCGCGCTCGCGCACGCACGAGAACCCGTTTTGCAAAATTCTGCTATGGATAATAGAGGAAATGTGTAATGCTCTAGAATATTTGCACTTTAATATTTAGACTATTTACAGCTGTTGGTTACAAGAGAGTGAAAGTTATCCTTGTGAAATGACATACGTACCCTCTCCAGGACTGACAGAGCACCGACCTCACGCGCAGCATGCCTCCAAAGGGAACAGAGACGAAGAACCAACTCAGAAGTGTAGCTTAAAAAAGAGGCGACACCTAAATACACGCCTAAATGACTAAATTATTCAACAATTTCAATAAAGAACTTATAACACACAAGTCACCGGATAGCCTGACTGCTAAGCCAAGACTAGCGGCATTCATCAAATAGGAGCGTACTATTATCGTTTAAGGTAAGGGACCCCTAATGAATGAGGAGATATGTTCTTTATTATTTAAAGATATATATTTTTAATGAATGCAAAGCGTGTATACTCGTATTTACATATGTTAAATATTCATTCAAATTACCCATGAAATCCTTAGGTTTTAAATATAAAAACATATCATTTTGTCTCCCCCTCTGAGTATGCTAAATGGAACGCTCCAGAGGGCGAGTCTCTAACCAGCCACTTACCTCTCGGACCTCTTTTCTTAGCCAATCACGTGGCAGCATTTTCTATGGGACACGACAGTTCTATTTATAAAGCACTCACAGCTTTCGACCGGTTTTGGTCACTTCTTTAGCAAAGTTGACTTTTCATATATCTGTTGAAATATACATAGTTATAGAATTATATTTATTTATTTATTATATAGATTTTTAAAGGTGAAGAGTTTTTTTTTTGTTTGTTTTTTAGAGCAGTGCACGCGCAAGGCGCACGTCACGTGACCTCATGGGTCACTCCAGAGTATTAACAAATAACCTTCAAACAAGCCAACACCACAAGTCAGAAATAAATCTTTTATTTGTTTATTTATTTATTTATCTATCTATATATGTTTTTTTTTTTGGTTTAAAACCCCAGCACCAACCACATTCATCATTTGAAACATCTTTACATCCCTCACACCAGATTGCAAAGGCTTACATATTTAAAACAATAACAAATAACAAGAAAAGCTCACTTTCAAATATATATATATATATGTGTGTGTGTGTATAATTTTAGACATTACAAAAAAAGATGCTGAAAAGGAAACGTGTGTATGTATGTACATTTAGACACACTGGAAGACGTACTACCGATGAAAATCATGGCTACTGGAACATGGATGAACAGTATTTTCTATTTTTTTTAATTAACAAATTAGAGCAGTTTTCCAAATTAGGCTCAAACATTCATCATGGTAACACAATGTTGACTTCTTACTTAATATTTGTCTCTCTTTGATAGAGAGAGAGATTATACAGACCCAAGGGCATGTTGTGCAATGCAGTGAGGTAAAATATTATTTGCATTTTCACTGTGATGAGCGACTGATCAGTCCACCGGTGTTTTTTATTCCATGTTGTTGAAGCAATACAGAAGTTAGTTCATATCATGAAGCCATACGACGGAAACAATGACACAATGCATCACCCATTATTACATGAATCACCTGGTGTTCAGTAAAGCAATACTAAAAGAAGCAGATTTTTTCTTTTCTTAAAATATTACTTAAAACTGGAAGACTGTAATCCAATATTGTTTTTAATACACACTTATTGACTTTCCATTCAGGCTACATGAGCTGCAGCATAAGGAGGTGAAAATACTGTATACCAGAGATAGAGTTGTTAAGTCTTGTATTATTGCCACAAGGTCTTATGCTTTACCATGACATTAGCATTTAATTCAGACTGAACGGTTTCTAGCACCAAATCACAATTTAAAGGTCCGGTCAGTGATTTCGATTAGAGGAGATTTGGAAATATTAAGCTTCTTTTCGCACATCTTAATGTCTGCTCTGGGAGAATGGTTTTGTATATGTCAGAGATGTCCAATCTCATCCGCAAAGGGCCTGCTGTGGATGCAGGTTTTCAATCCAGATGAGCAGAAGCCACACTTGAGTTTTAGTGAAATCTAAGATCAGGTGTAGCTTCCGCCTGAGTGGAATGAAACCCTGCGTCCACACCGGCCCTTTGTGGATAAGATTAGATATCCATGGTCTATGTGGTGCTCCTATGCTCTGAAAACAGGATAATAAAGACATGTAGGCATCTCTACATGCTGCAAAATTTTCCCTTCTTACACTACCATCCAGTGATTTTTAATTCATAAAACATATGTACAATAGCATCCACTAAAAATTCCTGATCCCACTTTAATTCCCAGCTAACTACAACGAAACAGATCAGGAAATTGTCTGATGCTAAATGTGAGTGCATACCCCCTTCAAATTTCAGGGCCAGAAAAATGTCAGGTCTGTTGCTTGACAGTTTTCCTAAATTATATTTAAGGTAATATGATTGCTATAGGTATACAACACTTTTATAAACGACAGTCTTTACCAATATCTCTGCATTTTTTCATTCTTGCCGTAACATATTGACATTCTGTCAAACAAACCTAGATTCGAGAGATCAATTCCATAAAAAGCCAGATAGAACATTTTAATTCCGCTAAGAGCTCATAAAGACTTAAATTGTGTGCAGCTTCAATTTGTGGTCATTGAATAGAGAGACTCCTGTGCCTGGGGATAGCTCTTACAAATTACTGCGTTTGTACCGTCTATGTTTTATTGCTCTTACCAGAGCTCAAGCACTTTTCTGGCTCACCTGTAAGTCAGAAAATTCATGTAACTTATCCTCCTGGTAATATCATATTTTAACTAGCTAACTAGATTCTGTATAGGTTCTTTATAGCCAATGTCTGGGGAACTTTTGCTGTTAGGGGAAGTCAATGAGGGTGTGTTAAAAACAGTATTGGAATGCATAATATTGTACATGGAAGTTCTTTACATGTGCTGTGTCTACACGGACATAATGGATATTCAGTGATCGAGGTATCAGGATGTAGTGTGTGTGAGTGAATGTGGCACACAAAGATGATGCAAAGATGTTTCTTAGAACATAAAAACCCCAAGGTGCTTCAGGCCACATCTTTCCTCCTACTTTCAGTAAAGCTCCAGCGTCTACGTGACAGAATTTCGGCACATTCATATGGACCTTACAAGCGACTTACTAGATAAAACTGCAAGGTTGTTGGTCTTTTGCTCAAGAACTCACAGCCTTCTGGTCACAAGCACAAAAACACTCAGTTTCTGCTGCAACATGCACTTAAAGGAGCAGTTTGTAATGTAATGCACCTTCTGGTGCAATAGGTGAACTTGGGTTGTGACAAGCCTATTTATTTTTTCTTCCACTCAACCACAGCAAATCCCCTGTTGATGCCACGCATCCCTGCCTTTTAAGGAAATTGGACGTAAATGAGCAGCGCCATTTAAAATGTTAGGGCTGGAAGAAATTCAACAGGAGAATTAAATGAAGAAACTAGCAGGATCCGCTGCATGTCCTTGTGGCCAGTCCTTGAGGTCAGTCAGGTTGGTTTGCAATTGTCTAATTTTTCATAGTCTATGATTTTACAAACTGCACCTTTAAACCAAACATACCTCTTTTACAGTCATTGTAAACCCATCATTTTTAAATATTAATGATTTAAAGGAAGTCACTACTGAGATCTCTGTTGTTTGGGCCTGGTACAAAGAAATGTAGTATGAGCTTCCTGTTATTGTGTTAAAGAATATAAAAAGAAGCATTATTTGAGGCTCAAAAGGCAAAAATTCGATTAGTGCATAACTTATTTACCAGAGAAAGCATCCAAATGACCCTGAATATTGTTTCCAAAAAAATAAAAATAAAATAAAAGGGAATTCGTACAAAACCCGTGAGCAGGCTTTTCATATGAAATTCCATAACATGATTATAATAATATAACACAGTATAATAAAACAAAGAAAAAGCAGAATATTGAGGATTAATATTTGTGTATTATGGAGGCTCAATCTGATGACTGCTATAGTATTTTATTATAGTGTTTTGTGCGACGTTCTTCAAGGTTTTTGAGTCGAATCGTTTTACCTTTTTTCAACAGATCATTTGTTATTAAAGTCAGGACCTCCATTTTTACACAAATACACACTTTATATATGAACAAATCCTAGATAAATGACATTTAATTGAATATGGAAAAAAATATATTTGATAAATCGTGTATACAACACAAATGCCAAAAGATCATACATGGACAAAAAAAAAAAAAAAAAAAAAAAAAAAGCAAAAGAAAAATATTTTTTAGTAAGGAAATACCAATAACATTTTTGATCCCAGTTTACAGAGACATAACTTAATGGGCTTAATTTTTTCTCTGCTGGCCAAATGTGAGACGTTTATATATTATGGATGAAACTATGCTGGCATATCTGGTTGGTCATCGTCACTAAATGAATATATTAGCATTAGCGACAGTAACCGGCACTGAACAGAAATATCCACTTTACGTACAGAAGTGCTACCTGAAATCTCTTAAAATCATTCAAGCCGCTTAACAAAGTAAAGCAGCTTTGTCTTTGGAAAAAACAGCGAAAAACCTTAAGACGTATAAAACAACATGTTTTAGGCTGCAAAAAAAAAAAAAAAAAAAAAAGGCGAGCGAATACATTAAGGCCATCAAAAACAAAAAAGTCCAGTCTTAAGATCAGGCACATAGCTCTTTTCCCATCCAGAACGATGATGCTTTTTTTTTTTTTTTTAAGTAGAGTGCTCTCGAGTAGGCACCTATACCGCACAACAGCTCCCTCCTTTGAGCTTGTAAACATTACAGGCTTCACGATTTCCTCTAGAAGCACTCGGTGCAATGGCGATAACTGTCTTCCCAGCGGAGATGGCAATCAGGATTACACTTAACATGAAAATACGAAATAAGGCTAACCGTTTGCATAGACCTTAGAGATAGCTTGAGCTGTGCTGCATTCCGTCCACACACACTCTACTGGGTCTTTGTTAATTAGTGTTAGGAGGCAGCAAAATGGCCGTCAAAGCTACTGTTCTGCCTTCTGAATAATACAGCACTGTAGAAAAGACAGAAAATAGAATCATTCTGGCATCTTAATGGATATCCAACCACTTTGAAAAAGTTCACACATGCGAAATGGCTCTTTACGTTTTGCAAATTTCTGTCAGGTCTTGATACTGATACTGGATTGTGGTTTAAACGGTACAGCTTGCCTACTCTGTAAAACGATTGTAAATGAAGCTTGTGATTGGTCAGACGGATTTGACCGACAGAATACCCTAGGACATCAGTGCAGAGGCACAATACTCAAGAGGCAAGGGAACGTCCCTCTCCCCCTTCCCCACTAGAAAGGAGACGTTAAAGCACCTACAGGAAAAAGGGACCTGTCCATCAGAGTTCCTTTGGACCGATCCTGCCCGATACCATTGGCCGAATGCTGAGTGGCCTCGGAGCTGATAGGAGCTCGGTGAGGGGAGGGTGCAACCCTGCTGGGTAAATATCAGCTGATTGCCCCTTCTGTGTCTCCGTCCTTGTCTGACTCATCCTGGATCTCGTCGGTGTTCCCTGAGTCACTGCTCGCCACTGAGCTGATGGACGGAGAGTTTCTGTGGTATGGACAGGAGAAATAAAATTAATGGCAATAAATAAAGTCACCTGATCCTGTGCTTCTTTATATGGTATAATATGAGGAACTGTTTCACGCATGATAGATGACATTATGATGTCAAAGAGGATTATAGAGTTAATTAATTCAATTTAATATTAATAAATTAGCTATTACCTTGAAAGCTGCAAAGCGATTGGCTCTTTTAAAATCAAAACGCCATCTTTAAACGTTATTAACGTTTTATATGAAGCAATCACAGGTGAGTAAATAAGATAACCATGTGTGTTTGCTCATGGCAAAATTGGCTCTGTGTGAAGGCCACGTTTATTGATGAAACGTATCAGAGTCGATAGTGAATGCTGGAGGCCTAGAGGCTTTAAAAAAATGTTATCTCCAGTACCTTTTCCGTGATTCTCATAATCCGTAAAAGATATAAAAGGCCACACTGCCTTTGCTGATTTGATTAAAAGCTATATCTGTGTTCAGAGCAGTAGTATTCAATTTACAGCTTCATTAATATTGGCACACTTCATGAAAATGAGCAAAAGTTCCCCCCTCTAGAGTATAAGAACGAGAAATGGAAATGGAAATTGCAAAATATTGCATTTAAAGTTCTATCCATGGCCAGGTCATAACCTCATAGCAGAGGCATTCAGCAGAATTCATGATTACACTCATTCTCACCACAATCCTTTAAACAATCCAAATCATTAAGGATCAACTGCTATATATTTTGCTATATATAGTGGATTTGAGGGATTTTTGTCATCTCATTTGGACCAAACCACAAGAATTATAAATCATTAAGTGATTAATACTGATTCACTGCACCATAACGACCAGGAGCATAAAGGTATAGAACAGGGGAATTGATATGAAACCTGAATAAAAGTCATTAGCCATTACCTCCCCCCCTTGATCATTCTCCTACACGTCTCCATCTGTACGTCCAGCCCTCTTTTCATACTACACATTTCCATATATTCATGAAGGTGCCGATTCATGTCACTCTTAGCTGTAGCCAACTCCATCTGAAAAAATTGGGAAGTAAAAAGTGTTAATAAGAGAGCATGAGGAGCCAGTTGGCTGGACACGTAAATCATAGTGTGACAGCAGAAGCACCAAGTCTTATTCAGGCCTGGCCTTTCTTTAATATCTGGCAGATAATGCTAGAGTAAATTACACTGGCAACAAAAGGTTATTTATCACCCATGGAAAGAATCAGACACACAAATCTTAAGGGAAACTACAAATAAAAACATGACGATGAGAAAAATTGGCAATATTAACCTCGATCTGGCCGATTGTTGCCTGGTACTCCTCTTCTCTGGTCTTGAAGAGCATCTCGGTCTCGTCAATGAGACTTCCCAGACTGCAATCCTGCCAAACATGATAAGGGACACATAATGAGGGAAGGCGGTGACTTACTGATCCTGAAAGTGGATTTACTTTTCAATTTATTAGTTAAACAAAAAGAATGCATTCAGGCAACTGAAGTTAATTTATATACGCTTTCTTGCCATCATCAATTTAATATTATTTTACAGTTTTGCAGGTGTGTATGCATTTAACAGGAAAAAATAAGTGTCTTACAAAAATACAGGATATGTTTAAATATGTTAATGTCTAAACCTGGCTTTACACTTTCATCGCAAGTGAGTCTAAAGGAAACATCTTTTCCAGTGCAAGAAAAAAACTGTTTCTAAATTGTTTGTCGTAAAGGATAACATCGAACGCAATCTATGCAAGCTAAGCTAAACACAAACTCACGGCTTCCTGGCTGCCTCCTCCACAGTCTGCACCGTTGTTTGGGGTGCTGATGAAGGGCACGTTGTAGTTGGTGAAGTCCTCCCAGAGCAGCAGCGTCTCCTCGTTTTCTTCCCACGTCAAACTGTCACAATCGTCGTCGATGTCGAAAGTGTCTCGCCTGGCAACAAATGAATTATCTGAGCAATTTCTGTAGCAGGAGGTAAAACATGGGGAAGAGAGAAGGATAGGGGGGAAATAAGAGCAGAGAGAAAAGAAAGGATAACTGATATAGCAAAGAAAGATGTGAAATTGTTTAGGAAAGAGAGTAGAACCTAGACAAATCTAGACAGGATTTGATTTATTTTAAGTTGCAGTATTTTATTTCACCACTTGATGGCGACAGATGATTTTCTAACAACAATACAAAAGGTGGTTTCACAACCAGCAACTTGTACTGGTTCGTTTCTGAACTCACAGCTGGTTGAGCACACGCTTCATCTCATCCGTAATGTTGAGGGTTCCAGCCGCTTCCTCTTCTGACGTGCTTGGATCTGCATCCATCTCTGAGTTTTCCTCATCTGACAAAGCTTTCTTCTCTTTTTTCCTGCAGGCTAAAGGCCCCTGAGACCACACACAAGCACAGAAGACCATTTAGTCATAAAAACAACATGCTCGCATGCACACTTTGCAGCACAACACTTTGGAACGATGCATTTTATGTATCAATACTGATCGAATTTATGAGAAAAAATATAAAACACTATTTATTTGATGTCCATGACCTCAAACAGTTAGCTAACCAAGTCAAGCTAGGGTCAATATAAGTAGGATTTTACTATTACAAGACTACTATTACAAGACTACTTTACAAGACTACTAAGTCTTGATTTTCGTCCTCATTTTCTCATAATATTAGTATTCGTATATAAGTATTCAAAGTAAGTATAAATATAACAGCCACAGATTTGTTAATCACTAGCATTAGCTATGTTGGGAAGCTCGTTCAATTAGCATGCGATTTCTGTAGCTTCCTCTTTGCAACCATTTCATTAACCTTCGCTTTATGTTTGAATACAGATAGGATTTATGAGAAAAAAATAAAACACCATTTATTTGATGTCCATGTCCTCCTGCCACCTCAAACAGTTAGTTAAACACAATAGCTAAGTACGCTAGTCAAGCTAGGGTCAATGTGAGTGGGATTTTACTATCTAAGTCTTGATTTTCATCTTCATTTTCTCAAAATATTAGTATTCATATATAAGTATTCAAAGTAAGTGTAAATATACCACAGATTTGTTAATCAATAGCATTTGCTAGGGCAGCATGGTGGCTTAGTGGTTAGCACTGTTGCCTCACAGTAAGTAGGTCCTGGGTTCGAATAGCCTTTCTGTATGGAGTTTGCATGTTCTCCCCGTGCTTGTGTGGGTTTACTCTGGTTTCCTCCCACAGTCCAAAAACATGTTGATTGGTAATTCTAAATTGCCCGTAGGGGTGTGTGTGGTTGTCTGTCTATATGTGGCCTGTCCAGGGTGTACCCCTGTCTACAGCAGATCCCTGTGACACTAATTAGGAATAAAGCTTCCTCTTTGCAACCATTTCATTAACCTTTGCTTTATGTATGAATGCAGACAGGATTTGTGAGAAATAAAAATAAAACACTATTTATTTGCTTCCGTTTGGCCAAAAACATTCTGTTTAATAAAAAAAATGCAATTTGGAAATGCTATCCATGTCCTCCTGCCACCTTAAACAGTTAGCTAACCACATTAGCTAAGTACGCTAGTCAAGCGCAAGTATTAAAAGTAAGATAAGTATAAATATGACAACCACAGATTTGTTTATCACTAGCATTAGCTATGTTTGGGAGCTAGTTCAATTAGCATGCGATTTTGCTGTCCAAAGATATGCCAGACATCTTTCACTGCTATTTATATTAATGTTGTAGTTTGATGGTTATCAATAAAAGACTTCCTGAGCATAATGACATAAACCCAGCAGAGATGGAGGAGGGTACTGGCAGATTTACAACACAACAGTGTCACTCACATCCCCCTCACAGTGACCGCTGGAAATAGACACAGAAACACAAGGTCAGGTTTCCAGCTCTTGCACTGTACAAATACTCTGACACAATGACACACAGCAATCTATAAAGGTTCTGAACATAAATTTTCGTTCAAGAGATTTATAAATCTGACTAAATCTCAGCCATGTCTGTAAGCTCTGCTCAGATACAGTGTTATGCTTCGGTCAGCTCAGTATCTGGAATATGACACCCCGATGTGCAAAGATCCTGCATCAGCAGATTTGCTGGTCTGGGCTTCGTCCCTGTGTGTGGTCTTTGTGGGTGTTTGTGCATGTGTGTGTGTGTGTGTGTGGTTTGGTCACTTTTGTGTCGATATGCTTTAATGTCAAACACAGACTTTGTGTGTGTGACTGAGTGAGTGTGTGTGTGTGTGTGTGAGAGAGAGAGAGAGAGAGAGAGAATGTCTAACAGAGAAATAACAGCAATGTGTGTGTGTGTGAGAGAGAGAGAGAGAGAGAGAGAGTGAGATAACAACAGTGTGTGTGTGTGTGTGTGTGTGTGTGTGTGTGTGTGAGTGAGACACACCGCTGGAGTCTTGGATGGACTGACATTGAAAAGGATGTCCTCAGAGTTTCTCTGTTGTGCTACATCACAGAGCTTCGCCGTGATGTCGATTCTCCTGCAGATGTCCATGTCCACTTTCATGGCTTTCTCCTGGATTTTAGTGTCCAGCTCAGACATTTGCTACAAATAAATAGTCTGGTTATTCATATGGCATATCACTTATTAAGACATTCTTTCTAAATGTTATTAGCACAGCTTATTCCCTATGGTTTGAGCATACTGTGTTGGATAAACAGAGGAAAGATGCAGTGTCACATGACATGACGTAACTATAACGAATGCCTAACAGTTGTGCAGTATAAATATTTTTCTGTTACATGTTTAGTTATACATGTCCTGCAAATGAGGAATGGGAGGAATGGGATCAAGTTAAACACTTCATGTTAGAATCCATTTGTTAAAAGGAAGAGTTAAGCAAAAATAATAAAATGTACACAATGTTCCTTATAAGGATACAAACAAATGATTATCTATTGCTAAGTTCATTGAGAAGCCTTTAGGCTAGTACAGGAGGTATGCTAAACCACAGCTATGTGGTTCTCAGTCATTGATTATTTTCCTATAACAGCACGTCCCGAGTATTTACTCCTTACCTTGCTATAATGCTATTTTATGTACCAGTGGTCTTACTTAGCACTTTTCATGATGACTGATACTTTACATAAGCAGCATTAGCTCTTGTACAAAATTAAAGAAGCATTTTGTGAACAACTGTGTACATTTAATAACATTTCTTTCATCTATCCTGACAAAATCCAACATGGTTAAGGCTCAAACAAATTTTATTTACATTAATCATTTTAGCCCATGCTACATGACAGCACCAAGCCAGAATAACACAGACACCGAGCATTTTCTGGTTTGCTTTCTCCTTATCAAATCCTTGACATGGATCAGTTGTAATGACTGCCACACCAGGCGAGTTAGTCTTGTAGAACACACACTGCATGTTAAATTCTTCCTTACTTTCAGACCAGGGAAACTTCTCCTGTTTTCTCCAGCTCTACAACGAGAAGCAGGACGCCGGCGACCCTTTACAGTGAAGGTCAATGATAACTTATTAGAAAATCCTTGACAATCCTGAAATTATTTTCCCATTAGTGAAAAAAATGTGTGTAAATAAATATGTTGGTTCATAGAGCACATATATATGCTTGCATGAACCATGATGCACATGTATAAGCCTCTATATACTAGTTTATGCAATAAACCATTTAGAATGTGTACCCTTTGTGTATGAGACACTATATACATATAGATATGTAAATAAGACAGTACAAATGTACATAATCCACTATGTACGTCTGTATCTATGTACATGCATAAGATACTATGGATGGCTATAATACACTTTATATTTACATAAGCCACTGTGTATGAAATAAAACACTGTGCATGTGTATTGTGCACTATGTTTGGCTATTATACACTACATACATAAGCCGCTCGATATGTTTATAAGCCACTGTATATGTATAAGCCACTGTGTATGTTTATAAGCCACTGTATGTGTATAAGCCACTATGTATATGTATAAGCCACTGTGTATGTGCATAAGCTACTATACATGTTTATAAGCCATTGTATGTGTAAGAGCCACTATGTATGTGTATAAGTCAGTATTTATGTTTATAAGCCACTATGTATGTTTATAAGCCAGTGTGTATGTGTATAAGCCACTATGCATGTTTATAAGCCATTCTGTATGTTTATAAGCCACTGTATGTGTATAAGCCACTATGTATATGTATAAGCTACTATGTATGTGCATAAGCTACTATGCATGTTTATAAGCCATTGTATGTGTAAGAGCCACTATGTATGTGTATAAGTCAGTATTTATGTTTATAAGCCACTATGTATGTTTATAAGCCAGTGTGTATGTGTATAAGCCACTATGCATGTTTATAAGCCATTCTGTATGTTTATAAGCCACTGTATGTGTATAAGCCACTATGTATATGTATAAGCTACTATGTATGTGCATAAGCTACTATGCATGTTTATAAGCCATTGTATGTGTAAGAGCCACTATGTATGTGTATAAGTCAGTATTTATGTTTATAAGCCACTATGTATGTTTATAAGCCAGTGTGTATGTGTATAAGCCACTATGCATGTTTATAAGCCATTCTGTATGTTTATAAGCCACTGTATGTGTATAAGCCACTATGTATATGTATAAGCTACTATGTATGTGCATAAGCTACTATGCATGTTTATAAGCCACTGTATGTGTAAGAGCCACTATGTATGTGTATAAGTCAGTATTTATGTTTATAAGCCACTATGTATGTTTATAAGCCAGTGTGTATGTGTATAAGCCACTATGCATGTTTATAAGCCATTCTGTATGTTTATAAGCCACTGTATGTGTATAAGCCACTATGTATATGTATAAGCTACTATGTATGTGCATAAGCTACTATGCATGTTTATAAGCCATTGTATGTGTAAGAGCCACTATGTATGTGTATAAGTCAGTATTTATGTTTATAAGCCACTATGTATGTTTATAAGCCAGTGTGTATGTGTATAAGCCACTATGCATGTTTATAAGCCATTCTGTATGTTTATAAGCCACTGTATGTGTATAAGCCACTATGTATATGTATAAGCTACTATGTATGTGCATAAGCTACTATGCATGTTTATAAGCCACTGTATGTGTAAGAGCCACTATGTATGTGTATAAGTCAGTATTTATGTTTATAAGCCACTATGTATGTTTATAAGCCAGTGTGTATGTGTATAAGCCACTATGCATGTTTATAAGCCATTCTGTATGTTTATAAGCCACTGTATGTGTATAAGCCACTATGTATATGTATAAGCTACTATGTATGTGCATAAGCTACTATGCATGTTTATAAGCCATTGTATGTGTAAGAGCCACTATGTATGTGTATAAGTCAGTATGTATGTTTATAATCCACTATGTATGTTTATAAGCCAGTGTGTATGTGTATAAGCCACTATGCATGTTTATAAGCCATTCTGTATGTTTATAAGCCACTGTATGTGTATAAGCCACTATGTATATGTATAAGCCACTGTGTATGTGCATAAGCTACTATGCATGTTTATAAGCCACTGTATGTGTAAGAGCCACTATGTATGTGTATAAGTCAGTATTTATGTTTATAAGCCACTATGTATGTTTATAAGCCAGCGTGTATAAGTCACTATGCATGTTTATAAGCCATTCTGTATGTTTATAAGCCACTGTATGTGTATAAGCCACTATGTATGTGTATAAGCTACTATGTATGTGTATAAGCCAGTGTGTATGTGTATAAGCCACTAGGAATGTTTATAAGCCACTATATGTGTATAAGCCACTGTCTATGTCTATAAGCCACTATGTATGTTCATAAGTCACTGTCTATGTCTATAAGCCACTATGTAAGTTTATAAGCCACTGAATGTGTATAAGATACTATGCATGTGTATACTCCACTATATATGAGTATAATACACTATACATTTGTATAAACCTCTATGCATGTGTATAAGCTACTATGTATGTGTACAAGCCACTGTGTATGTTTTAAGCCACTATATGTGTATAAGCCACTATCTATGTCTATAAGCCACTATATATGTTTATAAGTCACTGTCTATGTCTATAAGCCACTATGTAAGTTTATAAGCCACTGAATGTGTATAAGCCACTATGCATGTGTATACTCCACTATATATGAGTATAATACACTATAAATTTATATAAACCTCTATGCATGAGTATAAGCGACTGTGTATGTGTATAAGCCCTGTATGCGTGTATGTCTACATGGTACTATTCAATCCAATTTTATTTGTATAGCACAATAGACACTGTCACAAAGCAGCTGTCACAATGCACAAAGAGGTGATGTTTGTGAGGAATATTACAGATCGTCATAAATAAAAGATAACTGAAGCTGTTCTACTATAACTATGTTAAAGCCACTTGCTAATTTTCTTAGCTGACATGATGAGCCGGTGTGACAAAAATAAATAACACGAGGCAAATCCAGACGGAAATCCAGACGACATCTCAGTAAACTGTTTACTCATTCCTCCAGAATCAGGTCAGTGACGATGCATTACGGCAGGCTTGCCGTTTATAAGGTTTGAGATCATGTCTCTGCGATGTGAAGCAGAGCTGATCAGACCTAACCGAGCCTCTGCTGGCACACTGTGTTAGCTGTGTTCTCACATAGCCGGAGGAAAAAATACAAATTAGGTCGACTCTGCATCATTCCTATCTCGAGACAGGATCATACTGTATTATGGCTAGAGATGGCTGATATGATGTGACATGAATACACCTGGTTAATTGTCTTGCTGTGGTATAAGATGACTAAATGTTTAGGAATTTTTGCGAATAAGAAACAAAGCCAAGGATGTTGAAATCTGTGTGGTCTAGATGATGTTAATCCGTTGTGAATGTAGGAAGGAGTTCAACTGCATGATGCTACGTCTGATTTGATGAGCAAATAGATGTCAGTAGGAAGTCATTTGGAACTTGGCATGGCCTGAAGGTGCTAAGAAATGCAATCAAGCTAAAAATGAAAAGAAAAACATTTTTGTGTGTAAATGAATGTAAATCTTAATAATAACAGTTTTCTCCTAAACCTGCCAGAAATGGACCTGTAAAAAATAAAATAAAATAAAAGAATGAATAAATGAATAAATGAATAAATGAATAAATGAATAAATGAATAAATAAATAAATAAATAAAAATAAAAATAACTAACTGAATAAATTAATAAATAAAAATAAGTAATAAAAAAAGAGGAAACTTAACTTGGCAAACAATCATGACATTACTAATGAAGATCACTATGCAGTTCTGGTTCCAGACAGAAACCTTATCAGAACCATTATGTAATTACTCCATTTGACCAGTCAGGGTTCTGCACTATTTTAAGCTCCATCAACATAGACCAGCTTGACGAATATGGGAACTGGGTAAGTAAGTGGACCCAAATACATCACTTACATAAAGTACGACTCAATTAACATTGGAAATGGTGACAAAACACCAGCTTATGGTCAACTGGTCAAGCCTTGCCACAATGCCTAGAGCAAAGGCACTAATAAAGTATATAGAGGTCTGTGATAGCTCACTTACATCACTCATGAGGCTTTTGAAGACCACCAGTTCAGCCTTTAACCTCTCCACTTTATTCCTCAGCTCTTCCTGAATGGCCTCTGACTCTTGAGCACTCTGAGAACACACACACACACAGATATATGATACAGATGCCTGAAAAGTTTCAAGAGCAAATTTACAAAAAAGGTGGAAAAAAAAGATTTTTCACACTTTTCATTATACATGCTATTCAGTTTTTTTTCCTGGTGGCAACTCAGACTGTAATCTGAGCTGAGGATCAAACTGCATACCCTGGGGATGTGACGCTGCAGTGCTACCCACTGTACCGCCTGACACCACCTTTTATGGTGTGTTCCCAAAATAACTGAAAATGTTGTTTTCATGTGAGTATTAAAATTTTATGTTCAGGTTTCAAGCTAATATTTAAAGATGACCATTTTAGTAAAAAGCCTAATGATTAATAATATTAAAAGAAAAATGACATATATTATGAGCACTGAGAGGTGAAGTCTGAAATAACACTGAGTATCTCCTCATCATGGCACCTGTTAGTGGGTGGGATATATTAGGCAGCAAGTGAACATTTTGTCCTCAAAGTTGATGTGTTAGAAGCAGGAAAAATGGACAAGAGTAAGGATTTGAGCGAGTTTGATGAAGGGCCAAATTGTGATGGCTAGACCACTGAATCAGAGCATCTCCAAAACTGCAGCTCTTGTGGGGTGTTCCTGGTCTGCAGTGGTCAGTATCTATCAAAAGTGTTCCAAGGAAGGGACAGTGGTGAACTGGCGACAGGGTCATGGGCAGCCAAGGCTCATTGATGTACGTGGGGATAGAAAGGTATCAGAATACACAGCAAAAGGGGGACCAACACAATATTAGGCAGGTAGTCATAATGTTATGCCTGGTCAAGATTTGTTGAATTACATACTTTTCATACTGGTCTAGTAATTAGTGCTTTTAAATGTCATTCTCTTCCCCACACCTGTCCTGAACCTCTGCATAAGCAGAGAATGTATTCTGTAAGGAAAAGATGAAGGTTAATGTGTGAGCCCATGTGGCGCAGAACAAAATGTTAAAGGTTATATGGAACGTGAGGCTCTCGTGGGAATCGGCACTTCATGCTTTTTTGCTGAGCCGAGCCACGCTCTTGTACAAGCGGATACGCAGTTGTCTATCGATTTCCAGTCGGGTGAGAGATGCAGAGATTGGTTCTTAATGTGTGCAGGATTTCTTTATGGTGTTGGATGTCTTACCTATGGCCTTTAAGTAATGACATTTTGTCAACTGGCTACTGCACATCACTGTGACTTTGAAATTGAGAGAAAAATCCGGCACGGTTTGGGTGTTTTACAGAATGCAGTTAAATACATCCATCAGGCATAACATTATGAGCAGTGACAGGTGAAGTGAATAACATTGATGATCTCATCATGGCACCTGTTAGTGGGTGGGATATATTAGGCAGTAAGTGAACATTTTGTCCTCAAAGTTGATGTGTTAGAAGCAGGGAAAATGGACAAGCGTAAGGATTTGAGCGAGTTTGAAGAAGGGCCAAATTGTGATGACTAGATGACTGGATCAGAGCATCTCCAAAACTGCAGCTCTTGTGGGGTGTTCCTGATCTGCAGTGGCCAGTATCTATCAAAAGTGGTCCAAGGAAGGAATAGTGGTGACCCCGCAACAGGGTCATTGATGCACATGAGGAGCAAAGGCTGGCCAGTGTGGACCGATCCAAATTAGCAGTAAAAGGGGGACCAACACAATATTAGGCAGGTGGTCATAATGTTATGTCTGGTCGGTGTATATACACAGATATCTTAAAAATATATAATTTTACTAACTGCATCCTATGTTTTTCTGAAAGACTGCTTTCGTTCTATTCTTCCTAAATATATTAGTCAGCTAAGACATATTTCGTATTTGCCGGTTGCTTCTTTTGTTTCACATTGGAGCTACACAGCTAGTGTTGCTAACAAAAAATCTCAGATTCGAGCTTTCGGACACTGTATAACTAATACAAAGATATTGAAATGTATATTTAAAAGAAAAATCTCCTGCTTAATAAATAAAAATCAGCTTATGTCACCTTCTAGTCATGTAATGTTCCATGTGATGGTTTGTTTAATGTACTTTATTATTATAGGTTACGCAACAGCTTAAAAAGGCCTGTTTAGGCCTGTTGGTTATTGCTTGTTAATATTAATGGTAACGAAACATCTGTATCTAGGATACTTGTTTAATACAGTCTTGATAGACTGTGTGTGTGTGTGTGTGTGTGTGTGAGTGTGAAGGTGAGCTCACCGCTTGCAGTGACTCCAGCATCGTTTCCAACTGCTCTCGTCTAGACAGCTCTTCCTGCCACCTGCAACACACAACACACACCTGATATGAGAGCATGGCCGGTGTATGGAAAACAGATGTGCATTTGAGTCTAAGTGAGAAAAATAATAACCTCAACTCAAAAATGTGTTACTATTTGACTTACTGCGTAAAACGAAAACAAATCTGCAGAGCATTAAATTTGTTTCATCAATAGATAATTTCCACATCTTTGAACCAAACAAGGTGGAGATCAGAGGATGACATTTGACTGCCAAATCTTGTAATTTAACCTATTAGTTAACTGATATACAAAACAGTTTTTATGTTAATGTGACATTCTGACAGATTTGGTTAGTCTTAATGTAACAGTAGAGAACATCATGATGCAAATTGAGACTCAAATCAGTCTCGTTCAGACAGTCAGCTAGCTAAGTTTGTAATATTAGGCTATTTGTAGGTGTGTCTAATTTGCATATTCATGTACATTCATGCATCCCAGCAACTGTATTAGAATAGAAATCTAACAGATGTTCTTCACCAATTCTTGACGTTTCATTGAGCATAAGAAATATTACACAACTAATAATTTTACACAACAAATAATTTTACACAACCTTTCCATGAAAGGTTCTGCTTATAGTTTCTGGTTTCTCTAATAAACCTTATAAACCATATAAATAAACCATATTCATATTAGAGATCATGTGACCTCAATAGTCTTGAATTTAGTAAAATATTAGACAACCATTTTTTATTATGTGATTATTTTCACCATTTCTAAACATATTTCAAGCTTAAAATATTCTTATTTTAGGAGCACCTTTCCAGAAATAAATGCCTGAAAATGGTCAAATTAAAGAATAAGATCATTTCAAGCTTGATGTATTGAGCTAGAAAGTAAAGTTCTTTATAATCTTATATTAATAATTTATTTTCTATATTTTGAGTTATTTTTAAGTACTAAAATTGTGCATTGTGTCCTTTCCCATCTATGAGTTATTTACACGGCCATGAGGAGGTTCCCTGACCACAGGAAAAGCTTGTGCCATAAATACGGGTTTCACTGATTATAAATGAGATGAAAATATGAGACAAGCGATTCAGACATCAGGGTATCTATTGCTATGCACTGGAATGCACATGAGGGTTAAACATCAACTTAAAACCCAGCAGGTATAAATGGTTCAGGCGGTGAAGCCCAGGCGTCTGTAGTCTGTTTATCAGGCCACTGTGTAATTTAATCTCGATGCAGCAGAACAGACCAGGAATCAGCAGCCTGAAAGGGGCAGAGGGTTCATCCAAAGACTGAGCTGCGTGACAGATTTTGCATTTATAGAGAAAAAAGAAAAAAAAAAACTGGTGCACTGACTAGACCAGAAGCCACTCATTCAGAAAATCTCTTCCTAGTGCCATCAATGGATAAATAAGTGATTTTAGCTTCTGGTATGGAAATCCCAGTTGAGAAAGCACTTAAATAGAAATGGCTTTGATTTAATTCTGCATGTTGAGGAATTTCCCTTTAAAATAGGAGGACAGAGTCAAAGATTACAAAATACGCCACACCTTTACCGAATCTAAACCAGCTGGACAGTAAAGAAGGATATTAGATGGAGAACAATGACAAGCTTATGAGAGTTTCGACTGTGGAGGATTTCTCACATTCTCTCTTTCACCCACGCCTGTCTACATTAACGAGGATTATCTTAGACAATGCCGTGTTTTTGTATATACATAAGCCAAGCTTTAGACAGCTGAAGTCTGACTGGCGGCATCATCACGAATTTTAAATATTAAGTCACTTGATAAAATGATATTACTTTCTCTTACTGATGGAGACAACAAGGTGCGTTTTGGTGAAATACTCTTCTGAAAGCTTCCACGAATTTTATCATCTTCTAAACGAATACTCTACTTTCCAATGATTTATTCTCTAGCAAGAAACGAATGAAAAAGAACTCTCTGACTAACCATGTTTGTTACAAAGGAGCTGTTGCTGGAGAGTAAGACCCAGACTGGGGGCGGGACATATTCACTCAAGAGAATTTGATTGGGCAATTACAAGATTAGTGCAGGTTTGAAAAAGAAAAACAACAGTTTTTTTCCAGAAGTAACAATCTATCATACTATGACTTTGAGTAATATTGGTGTCAATATCACAAAAGGACAAAAACCTCTATTTTGATTTCAATTGCATTCTGTGGGTGAAGATATTTTCCCTACAGCTTTATTTACGTGAAATTCATACTAAGAAATCCAAATACTGTGTGAGAACTGATGGCAAATTCCAGCTTGATCCAGCCAGATGAAAAACTCTGATATGATATTATCAGTTAATAAGGAATAAAGCTTCATTTCAAGCGGTTCAGATTCAGATGGAAGTAAAGATCACCAAGCAGCAACTCTAAAGGACGGAATGACTCCAGCTTCCCATGTAAAGCTGATGTTTTGAAAGTAATGTATAATTACAATGTACCCAGAGTTCTGCAGAGCAAGAAACACACACACACACACACACACACACAAAACCCTGCAATGCAGTGAACAAACAACTTGTAAGATCATTTGCCTCAAAATGTCAAGTATAAAACCAAACTAAAGCCGGGGCCTATTGGCAGTAAAGATGCAACTAATCAAGCTTTGCAGATAGAAGCATCTCCTGACCACCTAAGCAGCAGTGCTCTTTGAGAATCACATCAATTTCAAAGAATGAGTCCCGGTTGCTATGGCAACGCTCATGAGCAACACCAAAATAGCTCATCAAGCTCCCCGTCACAAACTCTTCTTTCTGCGAGTAATATATCGGAGCTGCATCTTTAAGGAGAGCTGCCTGTTTCCATTGGGCACAAACAGTAAACACCATCCCATATCACACAGCATAGCGTCTGCAGCGTCGGCATACTAATAAGCCATGCTACTGAGTTTACACTGAGGACTGAACCGAGTGACTGGACCACAACACACACACGCGAACCTCTAACCACAATAGATCCACGGGATTGAAACAGAAGCCTGTGCTCTCGGTTCTGCCTTTCGGTTCTAATCTAAAAGAGGACCGGTCGCATGTAAAAAAAATTATTTAAAAGCTCCATAGTTACTTTTTGTCTCTTAACATATGTACATGCTCTATAAATATGCATAATACTACTCATATAATCGATCTAAGATTTAAAAACAAGACATTAGGGATCTAAGAATTTGAATAATACACACTACATTGCCAAAACACTCCTCCAAATCATTGAATTCAGGGGTTCCAAATCACTTCCATGGCCTCAGGTGTATAAAATCAAACACCTAGGCATGCAAACTGCTTCTACAAACATTTGTGAAAGAATGGGTCGCTCTCAGGACTTCAGTGAATTCAAGCGTGGTACAGTAAGTCCATTCCTGAAGTTTCCTCACTACTAAATATTCAACGGAAGCAATAGGGAACAGCAGCAACTCGGCAGGCCACGTGAAATCACAGAGAGGGGTCAACGCATGCTGAGGCGCACAGTGTGCAGAAGTCGCCAAATTTCTGCAGAGTCAATAGCTACAGACCTCCAAACTTCGTGTGGCCTTCAGATTAGCTCAAGAACAATGCACAGAGACCTTCATGGAATGGGTTTTCTTGGCTGAGCAGCTGCATCCAAGCCGTACATCAACAAGTGCAATGCAAAGAGTGGGCCACTCCATATTAATCCCTAGGGATGCCATTAAAGTTCATGTGCATGTAAAGGCAGACGTCCTAAAACGTTTGGCAATATAGTGCAAGTTATAAGTCCAGAAAATAAGCGGGTAAAATGAAGCTCTTTACTGAATCTGATTTAATTTATCTTTACTTAAATTAACAAAAGAAATACCTCTATTTTACAATTTATCTACAAAACGAAATAATGGAATAGGAAGGAAATTAATGTCAATGTGTACAAAAGACATCAATTCAAATAATAAGTAAAAAACAAATAAAGAAAAATAGTTTTATATTTTGTTTTGATCCTGTTCTTTTGATCCTGCTAAATATGACATGGTTAGCTTAACAACCCAGGATCTGATTTCCCAGCATAACCTTTACCAAGACATAAGTCTCACATCAGTCTAATCCATACCAATTCCAATCACTCCACAGATCCTTATGATCAGCCAATGGTATTGTCTAACAAACGTATTGATCGGGCCCTAGTCCCTTTATTATGACCTAAGGGTGCCGCCATAACTGGAGCCTAGTGTCCAGATTGCCGTCTCAGCTGCTTCAGCTGTGTTTTAAATCACACCCCACTATGGTGTTCCGAGCTGTAAAGGTCACTGAGGTTCACAGTTACATCACATCCAGGCAATCACGTCATGACACACACAGCAGCTTAGCATAATTTCCTTTGTGACTGAGTGTAATATGAGCAGCAGGGTGTAGTGTGATCGAAATCGTCAGGGATAAATATTACAGCCGCAGTGAAAGGTTTACTATTTTATACATTTTTAGAATAGTGAAAGATATTGCCACTACAGAGAAATATAAAGATTTATTATTACCATAAGCTAATATTCTTCAATCTATCTTCAAAATATGAGATGACAACCATTTTACAGCCTTCCTAATAAATATGTAAATATATATATATACAAGCTTATATGTATATATTACATGGCCAAAGTTATGTGGACCCCCTCCTAATTACTATAGACAAATATTGGCAGTAGAATGGGTTAAGAGCTCAGGGATGGTAAACATGGCTCTTTCAGGGAAATTTCACAAATTTCACTTTAATGCCCATGATATTTAAAAGGCAGCTCAAAAAGGTGTGATGCTCAAAGGTCTACATACTTTTGGCCACATATTATATATAAAAGCTTTCTCTTCTCTTTTTAATTTCAGCAATAAAAACCACTTTAATATGCCTCACAGGTGTAAATCACTTTTATATTATATTTTATTTTATATTTTATATCATTTTTAACTCATATATTGATAAGAGTCTGGATTTGAACTAGCCTCAGAATAGTAGTGTTATCTATTTTAAATCACATTTAGTATGAGATTAAAATTCTTTCTTTGCATATCCCAACTTTGAAGGTTGTGGTCATAGATGATAGAACACCCCTGAAGCAGAGAGAGGGTTTAAGAGCCTTGCTCAGGGGTCCAACATGGCACCTTGGCATTGCTGGGGCTTGAACCCTGAGCTTCCAGTCAACATCCCAGAGGCTTTACCACTACCACTGATGAGTGCCGCTGATCAACTGAAGAATCAATTCCCTGTCACCTGAAGGTCACTAGTGTCTCAATATTTACCAAGATAGAGCAGCTCTGCAAAGCATGCTAGTCTGGGAAGCGTCTGGAATGACAATCAACCCTGAAACTGAAGCACATGGCGAAAACATTCAATTCTTAGCCCTCACACTGCTTATAAGGAGCATTAGACTGTCTGTCCTTTTTGTCCGAGTTGTAAATAGACAAAGAGTCACCTTACAAGGACTCGAAACAGCCTCAGAGGGTGACCAAAAATTCCAAAGTCATCTGAGTAGTTAGGAAAGATTGCATGCTGACTAAGTGTGAGCTTTACTGAGTGAGGTAACGGGAGAAAATAACAAAGCACGATTAATATGTTTTTATGCTAGCTAATATGTATGTATACTAAGGGGTTATCACATGCTAATGTTTGGCTGAAGTTTTTTCTTTACTCCTCTTAAGAAATAAAATAATAATAATTTCACAGGTTTCCAATGAAATGTAGCTATAAGCTATAAGCTAGCCTGCTAGACAGTCAGCTAATGTGCTAGCATGAGGTAACATTGCAAAAAGTACCACACTTGGCTAACCTTGACAGAGGCAAAAGAAGCTACAGGAGGTTTATAGTAGCTTTATTTCACTATAAAAAAACCTGTATGTCTTCTCATTACCCAAGAGTAAACTTTCTACCACAATGAAACAAAACTGAAAAAGTAGGCCAGATTTTGGTATGTAAATACTACTCGCTTGAATATGCTAATGCAGCTAGGGATGTTTCAGAGACGCTTTTTATATCAATATTTGCATTTATAAACCAAAAAGTAAAGAAAAGAAAAGACAAGAAAGGGGGTTCCTGCCATCCTCTGTCATTGTTTCTTTATACTTTATCTCTTTCGAGAAATTTTATAAAAAAATATATAAAAATATAAAATATATAATTTTAAATAATAATTTATTACTAATAAATTGCATTATATTAATTATTATTTTTAATCAAGCAATGTTAACTTCATTAAATACCCTACTTATCTGCTTATTTATTTATTTATTTAATTATTTAATTATTTATTTTTAGATAAAAATATATAATGAAGTTGGTCCTTTTTTCTTAATGGAAATATTGGAGACAGGGCATTGGGCAGAAATTACGGGATTATGGTTTTATACTACTTTAATGACTGAAATGGTCACTACCAGATCCCATTGCAGTCCATCTGTAACGAATGCCGAGTGAATACATGAAATATATAATCCCTATGCAATTTGGGTCATGATACATGGATCTAGTTTCTGGAGAGTCCAAGTGGGCTTCCATACTGCTTTTCACTTCCACCCTCTCTCTCCATACTGAATTCGTGAAACCCCATATCCATTTATTACACACACACACACACAGACCATGGGGGTTTTGTTCATTATTGATTAGGTGTAATGCAGGCAGCCTGAAGGAATCTGTTCTGTCCACAGAGGCTGCGACACATGCCGAGTGTTAATGAATGTTCAGTCTGGGGAAAGTGCAGATGGAACTAAACCTCCATGCTCCAACACATCAAAACGAGGGCTTACTAAATTTCTTTTTGCTTATATATATATATATATATATATATATATATATATATATATATATATATATATATATATCCTGCTTGTATAACCTCTTCCTGTATTCTTGTCCTTTTCTATTAACCTCGTTCTATCCTGACACATTTTTCATGTTGAGAAGGCTCTGTCTATTTTTAAATGAAAATAATTATGTTGTAGTAAGAACATCAAATAAACAGTCATGATTACCTCCTCCTTGAAAGTGTGACGGGTCCAATGGTGATGAATGTGTTGTGAGCCATGTGCTTTTTTTTTTATGATTCCTGTTTCTCATTAATCTTTTGGCAATCTTCTGTCTTCTCATTAATGCGCTGTGTCCCTTGTTTTTACTTGATGAGTTTCAAACTTTCTGCATATCCTTAATGGTTTGAAAAGTCATCTTCTGCTTTTGCAATCAAACTTGAATAGCTTTTTTCCCCTAGTTATGAGTTTCCCTATTCTGCATACATAGTGTCTATGAGTATTATGTTTTTTGTGTGTTAATGATAACTTGGTGATGTCCTACTTGAACCTACTGCATAATCTACTTTGCAGCAATGATTCCCAAATCCCACTTTAAATATTTTAATCTAGTTTAGTATTTACACCGATCAGGCATAACATTCTGAGGTGAAGACTGATGATCTCCTCATCATGGCACCCGTTAGTGGGTGGGATATATTAGGCAGCAAGTGAACATTTTGTCCTCAAAGTTGATGTGTTAGAAGCAGGAAAAATGGACAAGCGTAAGGATTTGGGCGAGTTTGACAAGGGCCAAATTGTGATGGCTAGACAAGTGTTGAACCGGCGACAGGGTCATGGGTGGACAAGGGTCATTGATGCACGTGGGCAGCGAAAGCTGGCCCGTGTGGTCCGAACCAACAGACAAGCTACTGTTGTTGAAATTGCTGAAGAAGTTAATGCTGGTTCTGATAGAAAGCTGTCAGAATACACAGTGCATGATGAATCAGGGCTGTTCTGGCAGCAAAAGGGGGACCAACACAATATTAGGCAGGTTATGCCTGATCAGTATATAGCTGGTTTCTACTATGATGGCATTTATTTCTACTGCAGTATGCAATGGTTCTATTTTGATGTTCTGCTATGTTACCTTATAGTTTTTCCTATGGTATACTATTGTTATAGTAAACACTGTGGTATCCTATTGCTTTACTGAGGTATATTCTGGATCTGCTACGTTTGATCTACTGCGTATGGTATCCTATGGTACTACTGTGGTACCCTATAGTTTTGCTATAATGTTCAGTGGATACTTTTGCTTTAGTGCTCTATGTTTCAAATATTACTCCCTACGGTTCTGTCTTCCGATGGTATTAATGCCACAAACCTACAAAATGAACTCAACAATGGCATATTTTTTTAAATGATTTGTTTTTAAATCAAATGACCATGGTTAATTTTTGGTTGAGGCAAGATTCTCTTTCCACAAGTCAGAATTAGAGCGCTTTAAATAGAGCAGGAGAAAATAGCCTCCACCTCAAATCTCCAAACGTATCAATAACACTAAGTACAGAGAGGACAGCTGATGAGCTTTAGGTGCAAGTATGTAGAGGAACTGAGATAGACTAAGTGTAGGAAGTAGAAGTATTTCCTTATACTCGCACGATTCACAGGATAATAACAAACTATTGTCATACAGACATCATATATTCTGTAGAAAGAGTTTTAACCTGTTTTTCGACTGTATGGTTTCATTGAAAGGAAATCTGTTTAAAAGTATGTGTGCTATGAGTGTCATAGACTTATCATCTTTCGGTGAGATATATGCTGTGGGAATGTTGTCCCGAAGCTCTCACGAGCTTATTATTAGCTCTTAAAGGACATGCTTTTATTCTACATTATATACAACATTCATAGCTCTGTAATCGTTGCTGCATATTTATGAAACGTTATGTTTTGTGGTACAGAATGGGTTCTTTTCTCTTATGTTGAACATAAAAACTATTAAAAATCAAAATTTATTCATAACCAAGATGATGATGGTTGGATGGTTTGGTGGATGAGACATGTTGGACATCTAGTATGCGAATATTATTATAATAATATTTGCACTACAGCTCTGTTGTACTCAAATCTGAGTGGTCAGAACGTGTTGCTTAATTTTCAATAACAGCACCTCTGACAGTAGTCCATGCTCCGCATAACCTAATGTGATTAAATCCGATCGTTGTTGTCAAGGTGAAGTTTTCTGTCGGGCGACATTTATTCAAGGCGTCTCCAACGCTAGTGCTTTAAGATTTCCACCCCGGCAAAGTCTTCTGGAAACTAGGTTCTCTGTAATGCCAAACTCTACTATAATGTTTTGTCTTATTATCTTCAGGAGAAAGAAATGAGAGTAGATTGTATTGCTGCTCTAATGCAAGTTATAACATGAACTGTTTTGCTGCCATTCCCCCCAAAAACACCTATAAGCAGTTACAAAGTATGGTGTGTCTTTCCTTTATTAATAAAACACATGGTGGAGCAAAATAATCCACTTTCACGTGGTTGTAGTAACTCTGCTTCACATGCGGTCACATCACACAACTCCATTGTTGATTATTTTCCTATATTTGTGTTTAATGAGATTGAGACATTTCTAAATATGTAGCTGGAGAGTTTACAGCTATCAAATGTTATTACAGGCTCTTAATACCTTTAGAGGGCCTTGAGGCCATCGTACTTTTTATGGCCACATGAAAGAGAAGGTCTCTAGGCAGCAAACAAAAGGACCAATATTGTTTCTTTATCAGTATTTAATAAGAAACCACATTATTAATCCAGGCTTTAATAACACTTAGCTAGAAATAATATTCATGGATAATTACAGTATTACAGACACAGCTGTGGTTTATATAACCTGAGTATAGTATACAAATCCTTAAATCCTGAATCGGATCGAGTCACTATTCACTAGTGATGATTTATATCGGTCTGGACTTGACTGGATTAGATCATTTCAACATTGCATCAATGTTTCTAAGAAAACAAATCCTTTCTGAACATGAAAAATATAATAAAATGCATAACAAGGACATGATGCTTTTATTCCTTGCCTACAGACTTTCTCTTTCATGTGCCTGCGAACCAGAGCACAAAAGCAAGACCATTCAAGTCTGGACACACCTGCAAACAGATTCCTCTGAACATGGAGCATAGGGGAAAACAAACAAAGCATACAAGGAGGAGATCCATTATACAGATCCAGGAGAAATGAAATGAGAGGAATTCCCTTTTACTTGGGCAGCGCCAGGCTTCTGTTAAAAGGTGTGGAGCTCCGAAGAATCTTAAATCATTCTGGTGCCAACACTGAGCGAGGAATGTGTGCGGAGGTGGAACAGGACTACAATGAGCTTTCCAAATAATCAATATTCAATCAAATCAATAATTTTGTCACTATCACATCTGCTCTCTTATTGATAGTGACTCAGATTGAGGTCTACTTTAAAAATATAATAAATATTTTTGAATCATTATAACAAAACTTATTGGCAATATATTGGAGTTTTAGCTCCAGCACAGTCATGTAATTATCCAAATGCGATGTTTTTTGACTGTGTCAAGTTTCAGCAAGACTGTGTGCACTGTAGCCTCTGATTTCTGTTTTTGGATAGCGGGACTCGATGAGGTCTTCTGCTGCCTTAGCCCATTGGCCTCATGGTTCTGACATGCTTTTCTGCTCACCAGGGTTGGAAAGAGTGGTTATGTGACTTCCTTCGTATCAAGTCAATCCAGTCTGGTTGTTCTCTTCGGACCTCTTTCCTCAACAAGTCATTAATTCCTGCAGAACTGTCCACACTTTCTGTGTAAACTTTTGACACTGCTATGTGTGAAAATCTCAAAATATCAGCCGTCTCTGAAATATTCAAGCCAGCCTGTCTGGCACCAACAACCATGCCACGGTTAAATCAGAGAAACATGAGATCTTTTCTATAAAACTATTACAGAAATGTAAATGTATATATATATATATATATATATATATATATATATATATATATATATATATATATATATATACACACACCGACCAGGCATAACATTATGATCACCTGCCTAATATTATGTTGGCCCCCCTTTTGCTGCCAATTTGAGCAACAGTAGCTCGTCTGTTGGATCGTATCACCCAGGCCAGCCTTCCCTCCCCATGTGCATCAATGAGCCTTGGCCGCCCATGACCCTGCCACAGGTTCACCACTGTTTCTTCCTTGGGCCACTTTTGATAGATACTGACCACTGCAGACCGGGAACACCTCACAAGAGCTGCAGTTTTTGGAGATGCTCTGATCCGGTCGTCTAGCCATCACAATTGGGCCCTGGTCAAACTCGCTCAAATCCTTGCACTTGCCCATTTTTCCTGCTTCTAAAACATCAACTTTGAGGATAAAATGTTCACGTTCTTGCTTAATATATCCCACCCACTAACAGGTGCCATGATGAGGAGATAATCAGTGTTATTCACTTCACCTGTTAGCGGTCATAGTGATCTATTCGGCATTTGGCAGATGCCCTTATCCAGAGTTACCTACAATTCATCTCATTTTATACAACCAAGCAATTGAGGGTTAAGGACCCCACAGTATCAGCTTACAAAACTCACAACCTTACGATCAATAGTCCAACACCTTAACCATCCCCAGTACACTAGATACAAATCTAGTATACTGTATACTCATAATTTATCTAATAGTTTATGGAGTTAGTATATGGATTTTGGTTGCTTAACTTACAATTGTGCGTTAGTATTCTGTTAATTGTTTTTTGCTTACTTAATCATTTTGAAACGATTTAATTTGATTAATTTGAAAGAAAATGAGTAAGATGAGTCCGTAATCCCAGGCCATTCATGAATCCACCTACAACACCCAGTCCACACCTTATTTCCTCAATACAAACTCATTATCTCATCACTAAACGTTGTGGTATACTGTACCAAACCATCTCATCGCCCCTCGAGCTATTCACTGTCAGACACTAAGCCGTTTTTTGAGAGTCACACCCTGAACGAATATGTTCCTGGCTCTGAGATATACCTTTCCAAACAGGTGGGACGAGGTGTGGTCATGAAGCCTTGTTTTGACAGCTCTCTGATCAAAGCCCATTTCTAGCGAAAACAGTTTACTGCCTGTAACTGTGGCTAGAAAACTGCCAAACCCTGAGATATATATCTGTGTGAGAATGTCTATTGGTTCTGCTTGGAGCAACATGTACAAAATAAAAGAGTAGTGATAATGATTTAACGTCCCTGAATAGGTAATTGCATTAATCACTGAATCTGGGTGGACCAGAAGGTTTGTTGGAACTCCTGCACAGACAGGAATGAATCAAGGACAAGCAAAGATGATTTCAGTAAAAGGATTGCCAACAGATGCCTGTTGTGTTTTTCTACTACACTCCTCTACATGTCTCGATCGGTTGTTTATCCTTCTGAATCATCAACAAAGGATGGGGTTTGACCAGTAAAACCATTTCAGTCCAAGTACTAACTCATTCTAAGAACTGTTTGCAAAGATAAAATAAGTCTTTCAATCATTCACATGTTAAAAGAAAGCCTTAATGACAATGAGGCAGGATGTTGATACTAGGGTCTTCAATACCCCAGTTTCTTTCATGTGTGTTACTGCCAATGAATGTTTATATAACACTGGGTCTCTATGGGTCACTTTAAAATGGAACAAGTCCTCTTATTTCTATACTATAGATACAATGCAATAGAACACGCTGGTACTAGAACGGTGGTGCAAATGTTGAAAATCCAGACAATGAAAGTGTTTTTGTAAAGTGCTGGCCCCCATGAGTTGCTAGAACACACTGAAAAGATCTCGTTGTATTGAATTCATTCGAATGTGTATGTCGGTTCCATGTGATTGAACACAGTGAGTTCTCGTTCATCCAACGTGTTTTGATCACATATTCACACCTGAGCTGAGAATCAGGGGTTTTCCAACACACACATTAGAGCTGCTCAAATTCTATCATACATGTTTTACTCGCCTAAATTTAATCCTATAGTTATAGTTTTCATCAGGGCCAGCATCCTGGTTAAGGCTCTGGGTCGTTGACCAAAAGATCGGGGTTCAACCATCGCCAAGCTGCCACCGTTGGGGTCTTGAGCAAGGCCCCCAACCCAAACTGGGATATGTGAAGAAAGAATTTCACTGTGCAGTAATGCATATGTGACAAATAAAGGACACTTCAACAAAAAGCACTTTTTAATTTGTCCTTGTGAGATTTCACTATGTAATTAGTGCATGTTAATACTACGTGAATCGATTACGCTCACTCTACATGAATAATTCAGTCTAGTAATACGAAATTAAGTTTAGTACAAAGAGTGAATTCGGGGTTTGTTGAAAACCCTGATATTTTAATGTAAACAGTACTTTATTCCTTTTTTTTCCCCCCATCATGCCTTTCCATGGATTCTACAAGCCTCTGGATCAATATACGAGCGATAAACACCTTTCACTCAAGATCATGTTGCTGTTATGATGATGATGGGTAGATGATGGAGTATGTTCTTTAACACCCACAGGTGACTGTAAAGCCCATACTGTTTAATTTACCTCATTTTCGTCCTAATCAAACCATTCAGTGAGCACCTTGTGGACAGGAGCGTGATCATCTGGGGAAAACAAAACGCTCCCATAAGGATGGAAATGTTTCAGTAAATAAGAGTTCAGGCAGAGGATCTCTGTACTGTGAGTGAACCGTCTCCTACTACTACAAATGCTGCAGTAATGAAAGCTCTTTTAAAAGCACTTAAGACTTTTCCTTTCGTCATCGCGATCCTGAGTCAAAATATTTTCATGCATGACACTTAAGATGTGTAATTGCTAAAGTGGTGAAGATTTCCATGGGGACTCTCCAGTGTCAGTGCTTTGTAGCATTCTGAGATAAAGTTCTCCAACATAAGAATAAACTGAGTGCTGTTTTCTAGTTCTCATGGTAAAAGCTGCAAATGTAAAAAATTTCCAGCGTGATTGTTTCATAACTGTTTCATAGCGTAATGTTTTTATAACTCATTATACTCATTATCTGGTTTTGATCCACAAAATTAAATGTAATCATGACTCAATACAAAGTATGAGGCGTTGCTCTTTAAACAATTTTAAAAAATTGAACGGATGGCAATTTGCTATGGCGTTCTGCAAGAGGGAAAAATATGTGCCGTTAAAGGAAAATAAACAACTGTTGACCTCATTTTATCTTTTTTAGTCTGCAAATATAAGCAGAAATCGTATCAGAAATCATTATGAACTGTATAAATCTGGTTCTTCCTCACATTAATTTAAAATTCTAAAACAGATAGATAGATAGATAGATAGATAGATAGATAGATATAGATAGATAGATAGATAGATAAATAGAGGTGCCTCGGTGTGCATGTGTATAGTGTGCATGTTGTCTAATGTCTTTAGTTTTGTCTCTGTAGATTACAAAAAGCATGCTCTGCTTGGCCAGACTATTTAAAACATTTATGAACGTTATTTATTATTTAATACACTGGACTTAAAATGAACAACGTCCAACAAAAAAAATGTTAATCCCAATTCAAATCTGGTTAATCGTGTAGCTTTATTGTGGTTTCCTGCTCATTTAGCCAGCAGACAAAAGTCTTGCCACAGAAAGTCCTCAGACATGCGAGTATCACATTGCGAGCTCTTTCAGCATTAAGGTCACCGGATGTCCTTTGTATGAAGCGCCCTCTATACGACGCACTGGGGGGGGGGTGTTTTGGCCTTCTCACATGTTCGAGAGCACTGAGAGCCTTTTAATAGCTTTCCATTTGAGTTGACACGATTTCCTTAAAGGCCGTAAATGAAATGTCGAGCCACTTCAGAGATATCATTAACGTGTCTCAGCGTTTCATACTGTAGCAGTTCATTAAGACGCAACTGTTTCTGGAGAAGAGGATGAATGAGCGGTTGGGAGGGAGAAACAGATGGTGGGAGAAGGAGAGAGAGTGGAATGATGTCTGGTCTTCGTCCCTTTGATTTATCGACTCGGCTCACTGGAAGGCTGGCTGATGTCCAGCCTGGCATTTTGTTTGGTAACACTATGACGACAGCTGCCGTGTCTCAGCTGAGACCTGCCTCGTTGCTCATAGCTTTCTCATTGCCTCTATGCTGTAAAATGGGTTCTAGACTGAAAGAAAAAGTGACTCTATAATTATTAAAGTGAATAAGTATTATTCAGCCGTGTTTTATGTGTGTGTGTGAGGCACATAACTGTCCATTTCATACCAATACAGGGTGCAGTACTGACTTGAACTCACTTCTCTAATTTGGTGCCACACCTCAAACCCAACCCAAGTCAAGCCTAAGCCTGTATAATTGGGGAGGGTTGTGATATGACAAACTCCATCTCACGCAACAATAATCCAAATTAAAAACCAGCGAGAATGTTTTCGTTGGATTTCATAAGGGGGAGTAAAACCACCTTGAAATAACCTTTAAATGTTTGTCGAACTGTTTTGGCAATTTCTGTATCTGTTGGCTTCGGCAAACTGCATTAATTGTGTGCAGGTTTTCTCCTGTTTGGATTCTTCTGACTTTCCATGGAACCTGATAAAGATTACCAAAAAAATAATAATAATTCTATAATAATAGAATAATATAAGTATAACTATAATAATAATAATAATAATAATAATAAGTATTTCCAGATCCCTCACCAATCTCAGGCATTTTCTTCTTCTTTTTTAACTTTAGATTAAAAATTAAAAAAGCATAAACAAACCCCAGGAAGCTCATCCTCTATTGCTAAAACAAACAAAAAAACTTTACTTTTTCCCTGGTAACAGAACTACAAAAAAAAAAAGGTCACAATATGGACAGTATTTGCAGAGACGCTCATTAATATCTTAGTTTTTTATCCTCTTAAGCCGTACTCAGACAAACTGGCCCAAAGTAATTATTATCGAAGTATCTCTAGGATTTCAGTCATGTCAGTATTTTATACAGAGTGAGTGTGTGCTTCCATCTGAAAAGATTATACTGTATTTGACCTTCTTTAAAAATACAGCCAGCAGAATAAACCCCAGATAACATACTGCATATCTGAATTGATAAAGATTCCATTATATCTTGTGGGCAAAGACATTTCACATTTTTCTTCAGCACAAACAAACCCCAGGAAGCAGATAGTTGATCGCTGAGACCAAAACAAAACCAAGCACTGTCCAAGTTTCACTTTTTTCTCCCAGGTAACTGATAAGAATTACAAAACAAACAACCATAATATGGACACAAATTACAGACCACTAAACTTTTTAATTATTATATCCCATCTTAAGCACTATTTGGATTTAATTAGTTTTATAAGGCGAAGTGGGTCAAAGTAATTATTATAAAAGTATCTCTGGGACTCAGTCATGTCAGTATTTTTTTTACAGAGTGTGTGTGTGCATTCATCTGGAAACATTATGCCATTAAATATAAGTGCTATTATAGAAAATAATGCAACCTGATCCAAAATGAGTTACTGTTATTACCCAAAAGAAAATATTTTTCTTTAATGCTTAGTTTCTTGCCAACTACTGCACATTTTAATTCATTAAACATGTACTTATTATCCGTTTATAGCTACATTTATCGTTGCGGATCCCACTTATATTGCCAAAAGTTTTGGGACACCCCTTCAAATCATTGAATTCAGGTGTTGTTTTTCAGGGGTTGGGCTCGGCCCTTTAGTTCCAGTGAAAGGAACTCTTAATGCTTCAGCTTCATACCAAGATATTTTAGACAATTTCATGCTCCCAACTTTGTGGGAACAGTTTAGGGATGACCCCTTCCTGTTCCAACATGACTGTAGACCAGTGCACAAAGCAAGGTCCATAAAGCAAGTTCGGTGTGGAGGAACTTCACAGAGTCCTGACCTCAACCTGACAGAACACCTTTGGGATGAATTACAGTGGAGACTGACCTCACAAATGCGCTTCAAGAGAAATGGTCAAAAATTCCCATAAACACACTCCTAAACCTTGTGGAAACCCTTCCCAGAAGAGTTGAAGCTGTTATAGTTGCAAAGGGTGGGACAACTCCATATTACATTCATGTGCATGTAAAGGCAGACGTCCCAAAACTTTTGCCAATATAGTGTATCACATAAATTACAGCAGCTGTAAAGAGTGGCTCCCTCATTAAATTGATGTTACCCGGAAACCAGAATGTGCAACGTTTTAGGTTAATTAACACAATCTCACCAAACAGATTCAAGAATTTATCATCTCTGAGTTGGTTGTGCGCAGAGTGTAATGTTATACCTCAGGTAAAAGTAATTCTGCAAAGCTATGACATTAACTATTCATTATTTTTTACTATTAATGATTAATACCGTTACATTAATATTAAAATTCCTTAATAATATGCAATACGTATTTTTAGCAGACTGCTGTGGAGCAGCTCGATCAGAGGTTACCGCTTGAACCACTTCATTTTCACCTGGTTATGGTTCCCAAGGTGGCAAATTTATGTACCTGGCTAAGAAAAAATAGTTTTTGCACTATGTTATCCATGCATAATGTTTCTCAAGGGATCCAGCTAGCTCTGGCATGCTAACCGTGCCTTTCATCTATAAAACTGACTGTAAAGGAAAGCTCCAAAAAGTTGCTCTTACTTCTATTGATCTGAAGCAGTGAGCTAAATTCTGCTGTGCTTCAATTATTCATGAAAAGGGAAAGTGTTTGAGGGAGTTGCTGATCTTAGAGCAGGGAGGACAGGCGTTTTTTTTTTTTTTTAGTTGCGCCCGGGTTATTTGAAGAGCAGGGGATTATCTGGCACGTGCCAGGCATTATTCCATGTGCACAAGCCCAGGGTGGTACTGGCTTAGCGCTGATGAATAACAGGACTGATGCTCCTGACACCAGATGTTCCTGCATTCAAGTCACTGATCTGGATTTCTCCTGCTTTCCATTATCAGAACATTATTCCAACGTTAGATTTTTCTTTATTTCTGTTTATTGAAGAAATAAATAATGGTAGCAGAAGGTCCATCCATCCAGCCGTATCATACACAGGGTCACAGAGAACCTAAAGGCTATCACAGAGCAAGGCGGGGGATACCCTGGATGGGGTGCCAACCCATCTCACACACTTATTCACACACTACATGCAATTTAGAGATGTCAAGCAGCCTAAAACACGTCTTTATGGGTCTTGATGGAGGAAACCCCCGGAGCACAGGGAAAAGATGCAAACTCCACACACACAGGCAGGAGACAGGAATCGAACCCCCAACCTCAGAGATGTGAGGCACACATGATAATCAATAACTTTTACCTCAGTGACATCAGCATTAATTTCTCACTTAGCTCACTCTTTACAGTAAGCACCACAGCCTCAATATGTTCAGTTAGAACGATAGAGTTCGTTATGTCAGATTGCTCAGATTGTTATTTATGTTTTCACTGAGTGAAGGTAAAATAAACTTAATAAATGTTATATAATGTACATTGAAAAAACCTTCATCTACACACTGATACATGTGCCCTGGCTTGACCGCAGTTTTGCACTGCTTTCTCTCTGGCTTTCTTTCCAACTACACACACACACACACACAGTGCTGAGTGGGCAATGGCTCTACATCGCATCAATCTTCTAGACCCTGCTGACTGCAGCACTGGACTGAAGAATGCCTCAAACAGTAAACTGCACACTGATTCATATCACTGCATGTCAAAGCAAGCTCATCTCTTTGCAGCTACAGCGACTATAAACATTTTGGTTGGACTTTACGGCAGTAAAAAAGCACAGGGACTGTGAAATCGATAACCTTTCCTCCAGCTGAGACAAAGTGTTGCCTTGACTCGGACATGATGCTTTATCACTGCTTAATTAGGCCCACTGACGTGTGTTTAATAGATACATCTGCCTGAGGGCGATACCTTTTACCTTTCTGTTACCAGTACCCCTCGATGCAGGACAAAAAAAAATCCATCCATGGGCTGGAGTTGGACCTGATTGAGATAAAACTGGGTGGAGTCGAAGGAAACGCAAAGACAACTCAGTGCGTTTCCGACTGGATTGGTTTATTAGGTGTGCTGTTCTTTGTGCTGCTTAGGGTTCAGGGTTGGGTATAATATTAATAATATTAGGGGGAGGAGTCTGATGAGATCCAGCTCCATCCCCTGGATTCCTTGGTATACCTGAGAGCGGATGCTGTCCTCTACTTAAACAATAATAAATACTGAATTGTGCTGACTGTTATAAAACTACTATGTTGTATAAATGCCATAACATGTCAGTACAGTGGAACCTCGGCATACGAATGCCCTCCCTTACGAATACAAAGCATTTCCGGCATATGAACGAACCCGAACAGAATGCCAGGCTAAGTTGCGCATGGGTCCGGTAGCCGTTCGAAACTTGTTTGCGTCAGTCGAAAGCCAAGTGAAGCCAATTGAAGCAGGTTTACAATGGAAGCTGTTTCGAAAGAGTTAACCCACGATACCAACGTTGCATTCGACTTGCGTTCAAAAGCTAGGTGATTTTTCACACATTTATTGTTGACAGATCAGTGGTGTGGGTGGTCTGTTCTATATTTAGCCCTAGCTTGGTGGCATGACTTCCTGTGAGGACCCTTGACATGGAATGCTTAGCTTGGGTCAGTTCTTTGTAAGCAGCCATACAGTTTACATACGCTTTGTATTGGTAACATTTGTAATATTTTTGGGTGACTGGAACGGATTATCTACGTTTACTTTATTTCCTATAGGAAAACCTGTTTCGCAATAAAAAATTTTGCCTTAAAAACTTGCCTCTAGACCGAACTAAATCCGTATGCCGAGGTTCCACTGTGTAGAGTTTAACTAGCTAACTGGTTCAGGCAATGGGGGTTTTCTTTTTTGTGTAACAAGATTTTCAACAACAGTAAACATCAGTTCTGCATCTGGAAATGCTTTGTTTATGAGAGAGGGCGGAGGAGAGTAGGGAATCGTACCAATTTAAGTTGATAGGACAGCTACAGTAACTCAAATGACCAGTTTTTACAACCGTAGCAAGCAGAAAAGCATCCCAGAGGATGCACGCCCTTGAGGAGGATCAGCTAGAGCAGCGGGAGACCACTCCTGTCAGACGAAAACAGGAATCTGAGGCTGTAGAGAGCACAGACTCACCAAAAACACACAAGTGTTGAGGGTATATAAGTATATAATGGACAAAGATTGCAATGTGTGGGCATAGATGACGTAGAAGTTACACGTGTGGCTGCGTATTCTGCTGTGATAGCAAACCAAATTATATCCTATCCTAACATTCCCTTTAACCTTGAAACTGCTTGGAGCCATCATCCAAGTCCATACTTACATTCCTCACTCTTGTAACTACATTGTATAATTTGGTTGGTTCTGAAATCCAAGATATTTCTGCAAACAAATCCCACATTAATATGTCATTCTGCAACATGCCTAAACCGGTGTAAAACATGTCTACTAAACACCCACCAAGATGGCTCAGGATCCCTAGTGTCTGAGTGAAAGAAAACACATTACACGCATTTGAAAGTGTTGAAAGTGGGGTATGTTTTGAAATGAAAGCATTAAATAGGATTAGCAAACATTGTTCCTATTGCACATGCAGCATGTCAGTGATACAGATGGTGCATATGGTTCTCTTCTGGCGTATTCCATTATGTGAATGACCAGATGTTTTTCAGGTGATTTATTACTAGCTTTTAAGGGCTGGGTATATTAGAGTCCACTCGTGCATGTGTGTGGAAGTCTAATTCAATAGAAAAGTGACCATAAATTCAATGCTGTTCCCTTTTAACCCTAAAAATGCTGTCAGAGAGAAAAAAATGCGAAAGGAGAAATCTCTTCACCCTCGCCCCTTTCTCCAGACTGCCATTAAGTTTGTGGCTCTGAAGAGCTTGGTTACGGGTTACACAGCTTAACCACAAGCCACTTACAATACTTTTTATTATTCTGTGTCTGGAATGGCTTTGGGTTTTGCAAGACATGCATGCTATAAGCGAGAAACAGTCTGTGTAGATTGAACAAGAGTCTGAAGCTGTTTCTCCACACTAACAATGTGACGAGTGGAATGGATGTGAAGAACCTTGCTAGTGAAGAACCTGGTTATCATGTAAGAAGGGTCTCAAAGGGAATGGAAAACTATCCTTCTTGCCACAAACGCTGTTGTCTGTTCAATCAAGTATACTGAAGAGGGTTAGTGATCTCCTCCAAGCATGTATATAGCCATATACAGAAAGGAGGGATATGGTAGCTTAGTGGATAAGGTGTTGGACTGCTGATCAGAAAGTTGTATGTTTTGAATCCATAAAGCTGCCACTGCTGAGCCCTGGAGCAAGGCCCTTAACCCTCAGTTGTGTAAAATGAGATCAAATGTAAGTCTCTCTGGATGAGGACGTCTGCCAAATGTCACAAATGCTGCTGAATTTTGAACAGAACCACATGACTTCACAAAAATGCTGTAAAACCGAGCAAGGTACTAAGTGACCAGGAGTTTCTCCCTGTTTGCTTACATGTTCGGCTCACATAACAGTTTTGTATGTTTTATGTTTTATATAACGTTTGAAAACGTAACGTTTTAAAATACATCATTTTTTATTTATATAGAATGTAATAATCTCATAAAAATGTGGTTAATAATAAGGCGTGTCATACAGTACGGTCTGAATGTAAGTGGATATTAAATAGGTTTCATTTAAAAGAGGAAAATAACATAGGCTACATTAAGCATTAAGATAACTAAAATATGAATATTAAGTTAAATGATGTGCCTGGGCACTGGTGGCTCAGTGGTAGGTTTCTTGCCTGTCATGTCGAAGGCCTGGGTTCGATTCCCAGTCAGTGCCCGACCCCAGCCACTAGATGTAATGCCGGTCCCACGCCTGGATAAAATGGGAGGTTTGTATCAGGAAGGGCATCCGGTGTAAAAACCTATGCCAAGTTGACGTGCGGACCAGTTAGGCCGCTGTGGCGACCCCTCACACACGTAGGGAGCAGCTGAAAGAAAGTTACATGATGTGCCTGGTATAACATAATATTCCCAATGTGAAGAATCTTTGTCTGAAATTTTGCCCCGTTTTGGGAAAATCCTATAAAATATTGGATTGATGCCAAAAAAATGTTAAAGAAGTTGCTAAACTTATGCTAAAAAGAATCATTCCATAATCACAGCTTCGTGTTCTGATACTTTTTCCCACAGGGATTTGTAAATAAATCCACTCTGCATGCCAGGAACAGATTTCCTCATTGTGTTTGGTCATAATCAAATACCGGCATTACATGAGCTTTAAAAATATGACTGGAAGCAACCACTCTACTTCTGTGCACGTGCACTTGTGAGAATGTAATCTGTCAGTGGACTGAGATGCTGCTAGCCACTTTCCCATTACAATCAAACATCTGACTGGCAACCAGGGAGAGCTAAATTACTGTGTGTGTAAGAAATGCTGGAAATGAGGAAAGAGCTGATGAAGATTTGAATTAGCTCCATCCAATTCACCAAGATTTCATGTATAGTAAAATTGTGGGTGTTATTTCGAGCTTTTGTTACCATAGTAGCAAGTTACCATAGCTTAAAAGCTAAAACACATGTTTGGCACATTGTTATGAGACTCCTCGTAACAGAGAAATCAGCGCTAAGTATATTTATGCCAGTTAAAATTTGCGGTGATTTAGCTAGCAAGCAAACATTGTAAATATAGCAACATTTTTACCTCAGATGTGTTGGATATTTACAGAGTAATGTCTTAAAATTACACAGTAATTACCCATAGCATCGACCACTAAACTGATTTCCAACCTAATTTGGAATGTTAACATGAATTGTGAAAGTTCTGGAGTCGAGAATACTATGTCAAATCTTCTTGTAAATAGAGAGAATGCGAAAATACGGATAAATACCTCTTAACAATAATTTAGAGGCCGATTTTTGCATATTAAGCAGCCAGATAGCTAATGAGATAATTAGCATAACTGATATACACTCAGCTAAAAAAAAAAGAAGAAGAAAGGAAACGATGACCTTTAGCTATTTATTACTGACAGTACAGACCCCTGTACATTTAATAATAACACAGATATTACACAAACCAGATTCCTCCTCACATTTCTCGATACTAATACTAATATCTCACAGGTAATACATGTATTCGCAGGGTGAACTGTTTAAACACCCAAAAATAACCATCAAGATGTCTTGCTGGAAGGGATTCAACTTTTTTTCACACACAAGTAGAGTCAGAAATTACAGACTGGTGACAAGTGCTAGTGCCAGTGGAAATTCACTATACTGCCAAAATCATTGAATTCAGTTCATCCAAATCACTGAATTCAGGGAACTTGACTGGCCTGCACCTCGACCTGATAGAACACCTTTGGGATGAATTAGAGCAAACACTGCGAGCCATCCCAAAACTGGGACCAGTTTTGTCCAGAATGTCTTGGTATGCTGAAGCATTAAGAGTTCCTTTCACTGGAACTAAGGGGCCAACCCCTGAAAAACAACACCTGAATTAAGTGATTTGGATGGGTGTCCCAAAACTATTGGCAATATAGTGTATCTTTCCATTTACAGATATTTCAGAAAGTTACTTTAATCATACAACAATAAAAGATAAAAAGATCCACTGAGCAAAGAGCAGAGTAAGGAACAGATTACACAAGAGCCAATGTGATGTAATTAAATGGTATTTCTGGAATCCGTACTCAGAGCACTGTGTGTTCTGTATTAAACAACACATTGAGTTTTAATATATTTATTTAATAAGCACTGAATATATTCTAAACAAGAAATTATTTTTATAACATGAAACCAGACTTCCAAAACCTCGACCTGATATTTTCATCTCGCCTGTGCAGTCAAGTGCAGGATTCTTGGCACCTAAATTGCCAATGAAAAACATTCCTCCCATATTAAAGAAATTTGCCAACTTTGCCGATATTTTTCAAGTAACAGCACATTACAATTTTTATCCATTTATAGTCACATCTGATTTAGTAAAAGTTAGTACCTGTTATCACTTCTGTTATAGTAACCACCTTTCTCTAGCTCTCTCTCTCTCTCTTCCCCGCGTCATGTTACAAAAAACATGCCAAGTATTTGCCCTGAACACTTTCCCATGGTTCACTTTTGACAGTTATAAAGCGCAGAGTCTCTTTCCACAAATAAACAAACATGTCCTTACAGAAAATGTCACCATATCAACAATTAGACATATTCGTAGACCAATCAGAATCAAGAATTTGACAGCGCGGTGGAATAACTCATGCGATGGCATAATTAAATATTGTCTTCAATAAAGAAATCAGAAATTAAGTCATAAGTAAAACAGTGTGGATCATTTCAGTGACTCGTGTCTACTGATACAATATGATTTCATTATCTGAATCATTTTAAATCATAACCATGGCTCGCACTGGTCATGTGACTCAATAAGACAAAATAATAGTATTTTTCTATTATAAGACAAAATAGTATCTTTTGCAGTTAATTTTAAAGGCAAGAGTTTGGAAGAATAACTAGGATGCAAACTAACATTATAATTATCAATTTCATTATTCAAAATAAAAAGCTTTTACTAAATGTTATTTATTTTGTGAGCATTCTGCCAATTTGCTTGATGCTGATTGGTTGCCACAGGCCTTATGTAACTCTTAGCTACATTAGCCTTGCAGATCATTTCAACTTCAGTGGCATCAATGAGCAATGTAATCACAGCATTATAAATATCCAGTATCCATCGCTTAGATGCTACATGGAGCAAAAATAACAAAATATAGAGCTCCAGCTTTTAAATAGTCTCGCTAACATTTCTCTTTAATTAGACCATGAAGAACAGCAGATGTTGGCACACGCTCCAGTCAGCAGCACGGCAACGCAGCCAAGAGTGTCGGTATGGACAATCCAATTATTCAGGAAGCAACCGCTTATTGGGACATGACACGGACTCACACACGTTTATATAAAGTGAAAGGAAAACAGCACACACTCTTTCGATTCTCCTTCAGTCCCAGGTTTTTGGGTCTTTTTGGGTAGTGAAGCTGCAGTGAGTCAGCACATGACTGGATAAAAAGCCGGCAGCAGACTCACAACAGTCTCTGACACACACACACACACACACAAACACCCACTTGCGTTCTCTCTGAACCCTGCGTGATCATTCAGGCATGCATTATTTAATCTTCCCCCAAAATTAAGATGAAATCTCATTCATAACAGCTCCATTTAAGGCCACCTCAGGACAGCCACACATTAACGGCAACACACAGACATGTCGTAAAAGCTTCGCAGCTGCACTCAGGTCAGCATGTGTATATTCTCACACGCTTCAGAAGAGCGCCTCAGGCCGTGGCTACTCAAAATACCCATCAGTCTAAAGATAATCAGCTAGTGAGGAGATGTTTTATTCATAGCTGCATTACCCTCATACTACCACTGTCTAGGCATCAAAAACAATTCATGCTTCATAAGTAAAGAAGTTGTTCCTACAGTAAATATACCTCACAGGCTAATGCTGCTTTAAAGTCCAGTCAGATCGCTTGTAATTAAGACGTGAACACTTAAAAACAGTAGCGGTCTATAACAGATTTTTCTGTTTTCTTAAAATGGTAAAGAAATGTGGGAAGACAGCAGATGATAAGAGCTATTTTTACCAATAATATTAAGTGATACTTTAGCCAAAAAAAAAACCTCCTTAGTTTCATATTTTCAATTCATACTCAACAAAATTAAAACACAAAATTAACAATAAAAAATTCTGCGCAGTCTTTTGTTTCTAGCTAAAAATATCTGCACTCATTCCGATTTCTGTATTAAAATTTTTTTTTATAAAACACTTGTGTTATATCAGATATAACCATTGTTCCTTAATCAGTGGCTTATATCAACTCTGCCGTATTGACGATGTTCCCCAAAATCTATAAACAAAACCCAAAACCCAGATTTTCTCCACTTCCATCCACTGGAACTACTGACAGAGCTGCTGTTTCAGTAATCAACACCTTCTGACCAATCAGAATTAAGACTGCAAATATATGTGAAATACTGCCGCATACCAGATTCATGGGACATAATTCATTCCCACAGTTCATTCCTCTAAATGAGCCGAACAGCTAAACTGAAACACAATAAATCAGTTAACATCTCAGTGATAGCCAAAAGTATGTGGACATCTGACCATCACACCACTACGTGCTCGTATTATAAAAACAAAAACAAACCTGGGCATTAACCCAGATTTGTTTGCTGTTATAAAAGCCTCCTGGGAAATCTTTCAGTTAGGTTGTTGGGATTTTTTTTTTTTTTTTGCTCATTCAGCCACAAGAGGATTAGTGAGGTCGGGCACTGAGAGAGAACACGAACGTTGCAGTCCATCACAAAGTTGTCTTGTATTGTTCTGAGGTCACACCACCGGCTCGCCCACCGTGGCGAGCCATGCACAGGCAAACCGTCATGCTGGAACAGGTCTGGGCCCTTTGGTGCTAGTGAAAGTTCCAGAGAAAACTCATTGCTACGACAAGCAAAGTGTATGCTTCCAACGTTTGGGAAAGCACCACATATGGGTGTGACGACGATGTCAGCTGTTCACATACTTTTGGCTATGTACTTTACGCATCAGCTGTATTTGGCAGTAAATTTTGGATTACTGCAATGAACATACAGCAAATGAATTGTTCAATCTTTTATCAAGGTGTGTGTTTGTTGACAAAATCAACACGAGACCCGTGCGCCTAGCTAGCAAATCACATCACAAGCAAACCTTGTGTTCGTATGAAAGGATCTCCAGACAGCTGGATAGAAACTCCAAAAAGAGAGGCAGCCATTCAATGAAGGGCCGTAAATAAGCCTTAACAAAACACAAAGCTCCCTCTGGGTTGGGTCCTTGCCCAAATCGGCATTTTGTGATTCTTGAGAAATGCACTCAACCGTGATTGAGAACACAATTACAATTTGGAGAAGGCAAAAACAACTCAGAAACCCCTAAAGATTTTTACAGCTTAGACTTTAGAACAGATTTAAAACATATCAACAAAACAAAAGAAACAAAAAAAAACAAAAAAGAACTTTGCATCAGAGTCGCCTATTAACAAATTATACACACGTCATATTAAAAAAATTAACAATACACATATCAATGAGTCTTCTATATCGCATCAATGCAGCCAAATAGATCCTTAAAACACAAAAAAAGTTCCTTTCCAGATTTCTTTTTATGCCTGTTGTCCTGCTGCCAAGATATTCCACTGTAATGAATCACTGACCTCAAAAATGTAGAACAGAGGCATCTGTCTGCAGCACAAAGCTTTAGGTCAGTTTCCCATTCCTACGCCCCTGGACTTCTCCCACTTTAACAGTCATATTAACGTCATGAAGTCACGATATCGTAGCAGATAAGTGGAGTCAGAACAAATACAGTGAAGGTTTGAGATCCACTCTAAGACAACAGCTTGTTAAACAATAAAAGCATGTACAGCTTTTATAAAGGCTGCACAGGAGAGTCAATATGTCTGTAGTGCTGTCTGCAATTTAAACAGGATTGAAGGTAAAATAAAAAGCAGCAAACGCATCAATTAGCATCACACAAGCACATGACAAAATCATTTCAAACCAACAATGTTGACATTGATTCTGTTACCCACACTGGTGTCTACGATAACTGATCAATTCGGATTCATGTAATTCAGGATTATTGCGTTATTATGATATCATCTGAGAAACGTTCAGGATCTTTTGGGGATGTGGCTTGTGTACTGTTAATTGATGATCGAAGACTGCTATTGCTTGCTAGCTTTGTTTGCTTTGTAGGTCCAGGCAGCATAATGAGACTCTGGCCTCATTCTGAATATGCCAATTAAAAATGAGGCTCTATTTGGGGTAGGAGCAGTTTAAAGTTATCAGCCATCGAATATTTTTCATCTATTGTCAAGAAATCATGAGTTTGACTCTGTATGATACTACAGCCATCCAAAGAGAGCTAACAGAAACTCTCAAAACTAGTCTTGGAAGAGATGGTTTACATTTACATTTCTGGCATTTGGTAAACGCACTTTTCCAGAGCTACTTTACAATTCATCTCATTTTATACAACTGAGCGATTGAGGGGTTAAGGGCCTTGCTCAGGGGCCCAACAGTGGTAGCTTGATGGACCTAGGATTTGAACTCACAACCTTCTAATCAATAGTCCAACACTTCAACCAGTGAGCTTCCACATACCACCCTGTCAATTAAAGCAAAACTGGCCAATTATGAGTGCTTGTGAGCTGAGGTATGTGGAAGAAGGTAGATAGCACTGAACGTCTGGAACTGAATGTTTGAAAAGATGCTGGACTTTGTCTAATTTTTCTGCCTGAAAATTCCACATGGCCTGGACTTTACGAGGTCAATTACAGTAGGTTCATTGCAAACGCTAAGATTTTTATTTTTTTTTTACAACTTGTTAGTCTGCCTTATACACATCGTTCTCTGTAAAATCATCCTTGCAATAAGGATCATTACACAACACCTGCTACTTCACAGATCTCACATTCCAGAGACATTCCAAACAGGAAATATGTAAGACCTGAACTAAAAACCTCTACATGTGTTATACTATAATTATCCAGTAAAACTAGCCCCAGGTCTAAAATGCCACCCAGCTCCTACACGGTATCTCAAATGTCATACTTCGCATACCTTTAGCGTAAATATTGAGTTCACACGGGGTAACTCAGTCAACTCACGGTAACTCAGCCAGATATACAGCCAAATTCTATACTTTTGCAACCTAGACAGTGTTCTAAATCTTATGAAACTTGACGTGCTGAATGCAGTTCAGTTTACCTTGAACTTTTTTTAACATTAAGCAGTCACTTCAGGATTTCACAATCAGAGAAATGAACGCAAAATCAAGCAAACGCCACAATATTCAGATAAACTTGCATTTTTTTTTCAAAATGACCACGGCTTTTTCACAGAGTTCAACAGAACATGAGTGCAGCTATGCGTCTTCACTGGTAAGAATTCACATATTATATAACAATTTTGATCTTTAAAGTAGTTTTCCTCCAAAAAAGCACATAAACTCTGCAAGCTGCATTGAAAAATTTGTAAAACCCCCCCACACACACACACAAAATACTGAAGGGGCTGCCACATGTTTAAATAGAGGCTATCCCAGGTAATTAATTACCTACAAACTCTAAAGTGCAGTATGGATGTTCTGCCACTCTAGTTACTTCGTTTAGACGCCAACTGACTGCAGTGTAATGTGGGATGTCAGGAGGGCAGTGGTTTATACGACTCTAGGCTTTCAGACATTCATATTATTAATTAGAAATGAATAAACTAGTGCACTAATGGTGTGACTTTAGACATTCACTTAAATGCTTTAACTAATTTGTAACTAATGTTGTATTTGTGCAGAGTTTCTGTACATGTCTGCGTGAGTCTCTGGATTTGTCTCATATCCCAAAAACATGGAATAGATTGTTGTAGATTGCCCCAAGGTATCATTTGAGTATGTAAAAGTGTGTATCATGCCCTGTAACGGGGTGGTGTGCCATATAGGATGTGTTCACACCTTGGGCCTAGTGCTTCAGGGATAGGCCCCAGCTCCACTGTGCCACTGGTGAGGATGAAGCGGTTACTGAATGAATGAATGTTTCTGTCCCAAGTTTCATAACACAAATGTGTTACTTCAGTCACCTTTAAGTCACCTATGCATTAACTGATTGTAGGCATCTCTGTCACCTATTGATCCAGGATCACGAGAACCTCTAACATCAAGTATATCATTTAATCAAAACTTCAGGTCTTTTTTTCAATAAGAGGTCCAACCCTGTTCCAGCATGACAATGCCCCTGTGCACAAAGTAAGCTCTATGAAGACACTGCTGTGGACACTTGTGTGTCCTGCACTGAGCCCTGACCTCAACCCTGCTAAACACTTTTGGGATGAACTGCAGCTGACCTTTTTGTCTGAAATCAGTGTCTGATTTGACTAAAGCTCTAGTAGTTGAATGAACACAAATCCCTACAGCCATGTTCCAACATCTAGTGGAAAGCCTTCCCAGTAGAGTGGACAGATAGATCTATAAATCTTGATTGGGTTGTGATTTTCAGTAGATGAGTAGACAAACCTATAAAATACCCATTGAAAATAAAATATGTTATCATGATGAACTTATTTTCACACCTCAGGCCCAACAAAACTTCTTTAAGGGTGGCATAGTCGTTGTTTGTTTGTTTATTTATTTTTAACTCACTTGTTCTTGTACTCGTCCCGCTCGCGCTTGACTTTGGCTAAAAAGTTGTAAAGCGCCCTGAGTTCGGGTGTGATTGTGTCTATTTGCACCCCCACGCCGTCCGGGTGCGACCACGAGACGCCGGGCCCGTGCAACGTCTCCACGCGCTCCCCGCGCCGCCGCACGTGCGTGAAGCTCCAGATTTTGCCCGGCAGCCTCGGTTCGGTCGAGTCGGTCTGCACGGCCACGTCGCGCGTGAACAGCGGGTGAAAGCTCACTCTCTCGGCGGCAAGCTTCAGCTGGTTCTCCAGCGCCTTGTTCCTGCGCTCGAGCTCGTGCACCCGGGCCAGGAAGCGGCGGAAGCGCACGTTCAGCGTCTTCAGCACGTGGATGTTGGAGCCCAGGTCGTCGCGCAGCGCGCTCGCGCCCGAGGCGCTCCCAGGCAGCGTCGCGGGCATCCCAGCGGACATCGCATCTCCGAACAGCAGCGAGTTCATGATTTGATCCAAATCCCTGTCCGAAATTCAAGGTCGCTAACACAGGCTGAGACTCCGGAGCTCCGAGATGAGAGTGTCCAGATCCGCAAAACCGAGTGGACGTGATGTCACCATAGCTACTGATCGTCTTGTTTTGTCGCAATAATAAAAATCCACATTTTCGTTAGTCGATGCAGACGAGTCGGCTCGGTGTCAGCTCATTCTCCTCACCCTGCGCTGGGATGCGGCGGAAAGCTCGCGACTCAAACTCGGGAGATGCGTTAACGCTTGCCGCAGTATCAGTATTCGGAGGTGACAGTAATTCAGAAGCTCCTGGTACAAAACCGGTGCTATTAATCGTCTAAACCGCGCACGTTACTGTCCTCGCGTTTATATCCAAACTATTACAGCGCCTCTGGATCCTGTTACAGCCCTTTTGACCGGACTCCCTGCTACCGCATGAACCGCTCCGCCTCCCCATCCCCACCCGCACCGGACACGCACACTCACGCGCAAAGAAAAGGCACAAGGCACGAGCTTGGTGTTGCCAGATTGCTCCGTTTCTCTCCAAATCGGCCATGCAAATTAAGTAATTAGAAAACTGAATAAAAGCCTTAAATCCACCCTGAACAATTAACATAAAAATGACAATTTTCACTGTAAAGCTTACAGCTGTTCTTTTCCTCCTTTGTTGTGGTACCACCAGCAAGTTACATATTTTGTAGTGTTAATACATGAGAAGTTAGCTTCCAGTATATAAAACTTTAAAGGTGCGTCACTGATCCAAGGAATTATTTAAAAAGTCTAAGATACGTACTGCAATTGCACTGCAAAAGTTTTCCCTTCATCATAATTGTACATAAACCTAACATTATTTCCGTAAGTGTACTTATGGAAATGTAAACTATTTGTTTAAAAAAGCATAAATAAAGAAAAAAAATATTGCACATTCTTCTGTAGAACAGTATAATGCTGTTTATTGGAATAATTTTGAGACTACATGTAATTGCACCAATCAGGCATATCATTATGACCACCTGCCTAATATTGTGTTGGTCTGCCGTTTGCTGACCCGTCATGCACTGTGTATTCTGACAACTTTTTTTTTATTTATTTTTTTTTTTATCAGAACCAGCATTAACTTCTTCAGCAGTTTGAGCAACAATTTTTTCCTGCTTCTAACACATCAACTTTGAGGACAAAATGTTCACTTGCTGCCTAATATGGCCCACCCACTAACAGGTGCCATGATGAGGAGATCATCAGTGTTATTCACTTCGCCTGACACTGCTCATAATGTTATGCCTGATCGGTTTATCTGGTTAATAATAAATGAAACAGTTATTAGTTTATACTTAGTGAGTTTGCACATTCAGCAAAACCATGTAAGGAAAAAAGTCATTCTGGATGTTAGTTCTCTTGAATGAAATAAATTTAAAATAACTTAAATAGTCCTGCATGAAATGAATTTAGGATTACTTTATTAGCATGACAATATATTGAGGTTTGAACACAGGTAGTGTGTTTGTAATGATTCAGCCATCTCACCTGTTCCAAACTTACAAGGGATGAGTTTTCACAATAAAGGACACAGAAAACAACCCTCACCGTCAAGCTGTAATAAAGACATGAGCAAAGAATTAAAACTAAACAAAAAAAAAAAAAGATTATAGAGGATTTTATACTACTAATCACATGTAACGTGTTTTGTGCATTTAATCTACAATATTTACATTAATGTCACGCCATGTGCAATATCATTATCTTATCTTACTTAATATTATCCTAATTCTCAAGCACCTTTTTTTTTTTGTACATTTTGTATGTAAAGCATATTTCATTTCCATTTCATTTGTCATGTGTACTCTGAAGCAGCCTCTGGCAAAAGAATTTCCTTTGGGATTAATTAAGTTATATCGTTCTACCTTATCTTATCTTATAAGTGCATAAACAATTTACATGCTACTAAACAAAACATTAAACACACACAAATAGTGACTACTCATTTAATAATGAGTACTTCATCCTGTACAGGTTTGTCCAGAAACTTACACATGCACACACACACACACACACACACACACATTTACACACAATAATCACACAACCGAACATAAATATATATCCTCAGGGTTTTTTGGTTAAAAATGTTCTAGTGACATGAGTAGCTGTTGATCCTGATATTAGTCAGGAAATGAGAAATGTCACTTTTAATATGGCAGTTAATTATATGTATACATTATAAGTTGTTTGCCGTCCATGCTCAAAGAAGACAAGCGATCAGAAGACCAAACTTGTAAAAGCATGTTAAAGTCAATTAGAGAAGATTGCTGCAATCTTGATGACATAAAAACTGGAGACGAACACAGACTTACATCAACTGACAGTCAAGTTCTTCTGTAGTAAAGGGATGTCTAGAGCCAAGTTATTTCTTGGCGTTGTGTATTGCATAAATTTAAAGGTTAAAAAATATGTATTTTTTTTCATAGCCTGGCCTGACAACATAATAATGATTCATTCATGTTAATCGGTAGTCTTGACAGCCTATCAAAATATTTTATTGAGGCATATCTGTACCTGCTGGTGACCTGAGAAACACTCCTCATGCGAGTGGGAACTTAGACAGCAGTCAATGTTTATAAAATGCCTTTTGTGAAGTGCCCAGATTTTTTACCTTTCACTCAAAGGAAGTCTGTTTAGCCAAAAAAAAGTTAAATTAATTAAATTGCCATGCTGCATCACCTCACTTTCGCATAAACAAATGGTCCAATGTGCAGAGCTTAAAAGTTTGAAACAGGACATAGTTGGGCATCACTTCAACATCATCAACATCATTAGTGTCAAGCAGAAGGAATGCATTTAGACTTTTTAAGTTATTAGTTGGATTGGATTCAAATTATCAATATATGTGGTTTGATTATGGAGAAATGGTATTTTTCTTTCCAACATCCTTAACTATAATGAACAGCCATAACATTATGACCACCTGGCTAATACTGTGTTGGTGCCCCTTTTTGCTGACAAAACAGCCCTGACCCGTCAAGGCATGGACTCCGATAGATCCCTGAAGGTGTGCTGTGGTATCTGGCACCAAGACATGAGCAGCAGTTCCTTCAAGTCCTCTAAGATGTGAGGTGGGGCCTCCATGGATCGGACTTGTTTGTTTGTGCAGTAACTAAAAAACCCAAGGTGGCCTATCATTTGACCGGCTTGACCTGTTTTGGATTAAGACTAAGACAGGAATGGTGAGTATTGCTGTCATTTACCATTTAACTATGCAAAACAGTGCAAAAGAAATCCCCCATTTTCCCCTTTCACCCTGTCTTGGCTTATCATGTACATTTGTGTCAAAAAAATAATTATAATTAAGTAACTTTTAAATGTTATGGCAGTTTTGCGGACAAAATTAGATGTTTATCAATGTTATGGGAATAAGCAGTCCACTGTGTTACAGTCAATAACTTTAATCAACAAGGAAAAAAGGAAAATTATTATTATTATTATTATTATTATTTGTATTAATACTTTAATACTAACAATACTACTACTGCTACAACTACTATTAATAATTATTATTTATTATTTTTATTATTATAAATAAGATTTTTTTTATTATTATTTTGCTAATTAAATAAAATTGTGACAGAGTATTGCCATTGACATTTTTTAATCTTTTGTGAGTTTTCGAAAACTTTGGCGCCATCTACCGGTTAAAAGCTAAAATTACACTTATAGCTGACCGTAAAGCATTAGCTGTAATACAGACAACGGGCACTAGGGGGCAGCAGCGTCAATGGAAATATAGCCTGTTATCAATGAAATTTCCAACAAAGCAGTTTCACAGAAAATGACAGTAAATTTAAGTTAAATAAAATATTTATAACTTTTATATAATTATAAGTGTATCCCTAATGAGCAAACCAAAAATGACAGTAATTTGTTTTGTAAGGTGCAGCTGTGAAATTCCAGCAGTAACCAATAAACAAGTATCGTCCTAACCGTTCCACGGAAGATGCCATCACCACAACCCTCCATCTGGCCCTCACACACCTGGACTGCAAAGACTCCTACGTTCGAATGCTGTTCATAGATTTCAGTTCAGCATTCAACACAATCATCCCTCAGCAGCTGATTAAGAAGCTGAGTCTCCTGGGCCTGAACACCTCTCTCTGCAACTGGATCCTGGATTTCCTGACTGGGAGACCTCAGTCAGTCCGGATCGGGAGCAGTATCTCCAGCACCACCACACTGAGCACTGGAGCACCTCAGGGCTGTGTGCTCAGTCCATTGCTGTTCACTCTGCTGACCCACGACTGTGCAGCAATGCACAGCTCCAACCACATCGTCAAGTTCGCTGATGACACGACCGTGGTGGGTCTCATCAGCAAGAATGATGAGTCAGCATACAGAGAGGAGGTGCAACATCTAACAGCCTGGTGCAGAGCCAACAACCTCTCCCTGAACGTCGACAAGACCAAAGAGATGGTTGTTGACTTCAGGAGAGCACAGTGTGACCATTCTCCGCTGTCCATCGATGGCTCCTCTGTGGAGATCGTCAAGAGCATCAAATTCCTTGGTGTCCATCTGGCGGAGAACTTCACCTGGTCACTCAACACCAGCTCCATCACCAAGAAAGCCCAGCAGCGCCTCTACTTCCTGAGGAGGCTGAGTAAAGCCCATCTCCCTTCCCCCATCCTGTCTGTGTTCTACAGAGGGACCATCGAGAGCGTCCTGAGCAGCTTCATCACTGCCTGGTTTGGGAACTGCACCGTCTCAGATCGCAAGACCCTTCAGCGGATAGTGAGGACAGCTGAGAAGATCATCGGAGTCTCTCTCCCCTCTATCACAGACATTATCACCGCACGCTGCATCCGCAAAGCCATCAGCATTGTGGCTGACCCCACACACCCCTCACACACACTCTTCACCCTCCTGCCATCTGGAAAGAGGTACCGGAGCATTCGGGCCCTCACAACCAGACTGTGTAACAGTTTCTTTCCTCAAGCCATTAGGCTCCTCAACACCCGGGACTGAACTGTTCTACAATCTCACACACACTCTCACTCAGGACTGAACTGTTCTACACTCTCTCACACACACTCTCACTCAGGACTGAACTGTTCTACACTCTCACACACACTCTCACTCAGGACTGAACTGTTCTACACTCTCACACACACACACACACACACACACACACACTCTCACTCAGGACTGAACTGTTCTACACTCTCACACACACTCTCACTCAGGACTGAACTGTTCTACACTCTCACACACACACACACACACACACTCTCACTCAGGACTGAACTGTTCTACACTCTCACACACACTCTCACTCAGGACTGAACTGTTCTACACTCTCTCTCACACACACTCTCACTCAGGACTGAACTGTTCTACACTCTCTCACACACACACACACACACACACACTCACTCAGGACTGAACTGTTCTACACTCTCTCACACACTCTCACTCAGGACTGAACTGTTCTACACTCTCTCTCACACACTCTCACTCAGGACTGAACTGTTCTACACTCTCTCACACACACACACACACACACTCACTCAGGACTGAACTGTTCTACACTCTCTCACACACTCTCACTCAGGACTGAACTGTTCTACACTCTCTCTCACACACACTCTCACTCAGGACTGAACTGTTCTACACTCTCTCACACACACACACTCTCACTCAGGACTGAACTGTATATTAACTCTCTGTCTCTCACACACAGATACACACACTCTCTCTTGACTGTGTGGACACAAACACACACACACATAATTTATACTGTTCATTACTTACTGCACTACCTCTACCTGTCATCCGATGCTATAGTTATACTTATGTTTATTCTATTTGCACTACCTCAACTGCTGCTGTGTGTTTTTGCACAATACTTTTTTTTCTACGTCATTTCACTTTATCTATTTTATTTCACTTACATTCCAGTACACGTTCTTTTATTTCCTTTCAGCGCTAAGTGTCCTGTGTTCTTTTGTGTTGTCTTTATTGTCTTTTTTGCACTGTCTTGTCTATGCTCTGTTTGCACCTAGCTGCACACTGTGCACTTTACGTGGCTAAGACAAACTTCTGTCCTAGCTCTGTGGTGTTGTTTGTTGTTTTGTATTGTACTAGTAGTTGTATGTTTATGTAGCACCAGGTCCTGGAGAAACGTTGTTTCATTTCACTATGTACTGCGCCAGCTGTATGTGGTTGAAATGACAATAAAAGCTTCTTGAAGAGCCACAACGATTCAACTTACCCAGTAATATATATCTTTAATATTTATAACAGAATGATATTTGATGGCGCTAGTTTGATGAACAGCAACCGTAAACATAATAAAGTAAAATAGACGTAAATATAATAACTACACAGGTCCTCTGCGGTTTTGAAATAAACAACACATCTCAATAAGAAAAAAAAAAAGTTTCGATATATAGATTTCTATACACATTGCAGAAACCAGCAGCCTTGTACATTATGTAAAAGAAATGGATACACATCATTGTAGTCATGTGACATCGCAATATTTCCTTTCAGCTTATGTTTTCACGATATCGCATCCGCGGTTCGTCTTTAGCTATAATTGATTTCGAAGAAGGCTTTGCCGTAATGTCACAAGTTTTAGCACCCCATGCACGTGAGATTTTGCTTGCAAGCACAGATGCAAGCTTTTCGACAAGAGACTCAGCTCTTACAGCTCATGCAACCTGAAAAGGTCGCCTACATAGTCAGCCTAATCCAGAATTTTTTCAATAATGTACATGATTATCATCACATGTCCAACAATCTATATATATAAAAAAAAATCTATAACGGCATAAATATATCAACAAAATGTAAAGGATATAAAACCAGTTTGCCCCTAATATAAACATCCTAACAAAACAACAACAAAAAATCATATTTTGTCAGCAAGTGCCTCAACCACTCTGGCCAGAACTGCAGAGTCCAAATACGCCACTAAACCCCCCTGGTTTGCCCACTGCTCAACCCCCTGACACCCAGCGCAGGGGTTATTATAGGTCAGTTCCGCCCTGAGGTCCTTTTTGCCGTTCCTGACAGCAGAAAGGCACTGGCTGAGGTCACAGATCCCCCCTCCGAAGGCACGCAGTATAGCATGAGGGGCGCACGAGTCCCACTTATAGGTGCTGCCCTCTGAGAGTACGTACATATCCACCAAGCCCTGAATGACACACAGGATTTTATACCCCGCCCCTGAGGCGTAGGTCAGCTGGCCGTCGCAGAGCGGGGATAAAGCATCTTTCACTTCCTGCTTCTCACTGGAGCTCAGGACCACCGAGAGGGAGTCTGGGTTTTTCCCCACGGGCCGCTGACATGGCGTGAAAGAGCATATGTTGATCTCTTCATAAGAAACTCCCCAGAAGTACCGACCCTGCCATCTGAAAGAGACGAAAAGCAGCGATGTTAGGGAAGTGAGAGATGAACTGAAAGCTTTTTCTTACCCGAGAGCTGCATTATTGTTGGAACTGCAGTGCAACCACTAAAGTTAGTTCACATCACTTCATCAGGAAAACAGTTTTATGCCCTGCAATTCACTTGATACGCAAAATATCTTTTAATGCTAAGAGGTTTCGCCTACACTATATTGCCAAAAGTTTTGGGACACCCCTCCAAATCATTGAATTCAGGGGTTGGCCTCGGCCCCTTAGTTCCAGTGAAAGGAACTCAATGCTTCAGCTTCATACCAAGACATTTTGGACAATTTCATGGTCCCAACTTTGTGGAAACAGTTTGGGGATGACCCCTTCCTGTTCCAACATGACTGCACACCAGTGACCAAAGCAAGGTCCATAAAGACATGGAGTTTGGTGTAGAGGCCTGACCTCAAGAACACCTTTGGGAGTGGAGACTGCGAGCCAGGCCTTCTCATACTTCATCAGTGCCTGACCTCAAAAATGCGCTTCTAGAGAAATGATAAAAAAATTCCCATAAACACATTCCTAATCCTTGTGGAAAGCCTTCCCAGAAGAGTTGAAGCCGTTATAGCTGCAACGGGCGGGAGAACTCCATATTACATTCATGTTCATGTAAAGGCAGAAGTCACAGTTTTGGCCTGGGTCACAGTCTCCGCTCTAATTCATCCCAAAGGTGTTCTGTCAGGTTGAGGTCAGGACTCTGTGCAGGCCAGTCAAGTTCCTCCACACCAAACTCACTCATCCATGTCTTTATGGACCTTGCTTTGTGCACTGGTGTGCGGTCATGTTGGAACAGGAAGGGGTCATCCCCAAACTGTCCCCACAACACTGGGAGCATGAAATTGTCCAAAATGTCTTGGTATGAAGCCGAAGCATTAAGAGTTCCTTTCACTGGAACTAAGGGACCGAGCCCAACCTCTGAAAAACAACACCTGAATTCAATGATTTGGAGGGGTGTCCCAAAACTTTCGGCAACATAGTGCATTATCACGCGGTTCACTTTCTAGGTGCTCGTATTCGTCTAAGAACTACACAAGAGCTGCTCCATTATGTTCCTCGCATCAAGTGGTGACAGTTTAAGAGCACTAGGAACGTCTCGGCTAATAAAGTGCCACAGTCTGTTTGTACCAGGATAGCGTAGAGGAAAAAAGAGCAAATATTATGTACTGATAGTCGCAATCTTCTTGATTATGAATAAGGAACAAACCATGCATCGATGCATTTTTAGTGAATCAAATCTCAGTCGCAGTGATTTATGAGGTTTCTACAGAATGTTACACGAAGAAAGAAAGAAAACCAGTTATTCATGAACGTCATTACATGCTTTAGAGATGAATCACACTGAACACTGAACTCTGTCACTTCCAGTATGGAGCATGATTTTAGGAAATCGGTCCTCATTTGAAATGTTTTGATAATTTGACTGATATGTAAAAGCTAATAACGTAAACATCCACCATATCTTCCAGATATTGACACATATTTTACACTTCTGTGGCTTGGAGTGCTCGTATGTTTGTTATGCTCATTACAGAAGATCCTGTTTTTGTCCATTTTTGTTTTTTTTAGCTGAGCTTATTTATCTCTCTGGAGAGTAAGGCATTACAATAATCCAACCTAGAGCTTGACACAAAAGGAGAAATGAGTTTTTCTGCCTCGTATAGCGTTTTTCCCCCTTGTACTGTCATCACCTCACAGCAAACTGCCAACACGAAGCTTTAATTTATTAAAGAATGTTATATTTCTATGCATTCATACATTACACTGATCAGGCATAACATTATGACCATTATGTTGGTCCCTCTTTCGCTGCCAAAAACAGCCCTGACCCGTCCTGCACTGTGCATTCTGACACCTTTAGATCAGAACCAGCATTAAGTTCTTCAGCAATTTGAGCAACAGTAGCTTATCTGACCCTGTCACAGGCTCATCACTGTTACTTACTTGGACCACTTTTGACAGATACTGACCACTGCAGACCGGGAACACCCCACAAGAGCTGCAGTTTTGGAGATGTTCTGATCCAGTGGTCTAGCAATCACAATTTAGCCCTTCGTCAAACTCGCTCAAATCCTTACGCTTGTCCATTTTTCCTGCTTCTAACACATCAACTTTGAGGACAAAATGTTCACCTGCTGCCTAATATATCCCCCCCACTAACAGGTGCCATGATGAGGAGATAATCAGTGTTATTCACTTCACCTGTCACTGCTCATAAAGTTATACCAAAGTAAATATATATAATACAAGTCTTTATGAATTAGCTGTTGCTGTAGAAACAGTAACATATTAGAACAAACACATTAACATAACACAGTGGTGTAAAAACCGGAACGTAGTAATTGGTGTCCATACCAGTCATAACACAGTCAGTGGTAACGTGTGATACTTGCCTCTTGCTGGTTGGGTCTTTGCGTGTAAACGGCTGATTGATGACCCCCATCACGGGTTCTCCAGTTGCACGCAGGTAAACGCCGATAAGAACAAGTGCACAGGGAAGACCTGAGGAGCAAAACTCGTCGTCTGCTACCTCCCGCTCCTTCCCCTGAATATACTGACTGGTACCGTCTGCACAGTAGGAACATTAACAGCACAAGGATTAAGACAGCAACTGATAAGTTTAATTGTACCTACACCCAGGGCACATCGTGTAAAATTATTACGATCAAGGAAGCTTGTTTAACCCAGATTTGTTCCTCAGTGGTCACAGTAGACTTTTTCATACCAATGGGGTCGATCCAGATGGCCAAGTCCTCTGGTTTGAGAGGGAGCTGCAGCTTTTCGGCAAGTTTGTCTCGTAGCTGCAGCTTCTGATGGATGGCTTCGGCCAGGAGCGACGCGGCTGTTCCATCTCCGTCCAGCACTTTGGCCAGTAAAGCCGTCGTGTCCTCTTGTTTAGTGCATACAGTAACGGTCACGCTCTCTCCTTAAGGATGACAAAAAAAGAGAGGTCTACATCATATATTACCATATAGAGGTTTTTGTTTCCAATTCAATAATGCAGACATAATAAATAAATAAATAAATAAATAAATAAATAAATAAATAAATAAATGTATAAATGTTAGAAACAGTATATACTGCTGTTTCTAACATTTATTTTATTTATTTTATCTTCATTATTAAATCGGATTAAAAAATTCTGCCAATTTCATTTATTTATTCATTTATTCATTCAACATTATTGAATCAGGTTTTTAAAAATCCAGCCAATTTCCTTACAAAACTACACAAAGCTTACTTCGCATTTCGTCACACCAAAATAATGACTCTATTACTGTTTCCTGCTCTTTATAATGTCTTCTCATGTACAAAGACTTAATTCCATGATTTATTTGTAGGACTCTTTCCTTTACAGCATCGCTTTATATACAAGTAAGACTTGCATCACCAAAAAAAAGGACCTTTTTTTAACGATTATTATTAACGATAATATTTTATTAATTGAATATGTTTTAAATACATGTTTAAAGCCTAACATCTCTACTCCTACACTTCTCCTAAACACCGGAGGGATATATGGAAATCCGAGATGATGCAATTTTGGAAACTCTGGCTCCTCTTTAATTGACTGACTGCTAGTAGACTAGATCACATTGTACTGTCTTTTCGCAATCTGATTACGTAACTCTGATTACATGCCCTTTCTTTTTATAATTTTAGTACATGCCTGGGCATCTCATCTCAAGACGATCAAACAAGTCACTGTACAGAATCGATCACTCACCGAGTCCGTTCTCAAACTTGTTGGATTCCTCCCCGTAAATGAAGCCATTCAACTCTGGAAACTGTCACACAGAGGTTTCATTAGACGGCGATTAGACAGTGAGAATCCTGCCTCGTACAGTCTTTTTCCCCCTTGTACTGTCATCACCTCACAGCAAACTGCCAACACTAAGCTTTAATTTATTAAAGCATGTTATACTTTTATGCATTCATACATTACATTTAAGTGTCTGGATCAGGCATAACATTATGACCACCTGCGTAATATTGTGTTGGTCCCCCCCCCAAAGCAGCCCTGACCCGTCAAGCACTGTGTATTCTGACACCTGTCTATCAGAACCAGCATTAACTTCAACAGTAGCTCCCTGTCTCTGTCACAGGTTCATCACTTCTTCCTTACTTGGACCACTATTGATAGATACTGACCACTGCAGACCGGGAACACCCCACAAGAGCTGCAGTTTTGGAGATGCTCTGATCCAGTGGTCTAGCCATTACAATTCGGTCCTTGTCAAACTTGTTCAAATCCTTACGCTTGTCCATTTTTCCTGCTTCTAACACATCAACTTTGAGGACAAAATGTTCACTTGCTGCCTAATATATCCCACCCACTAACAGGTGCCATGATGAGGAGATCATCAGTCTTATTCACTTCACCTCTCAGTGCTCATGTTATGCCAAAGTGAATATATATTTAGAGACGCTCGCTACACGTTCACCTGTGCACAGACGTCGTGTCGGATCATTTCCTGTATCACGACGTCGGCAAGCGTCTTGAAGTCCTGGATGAACTTTTTGTTCTTGTCGGCGCCGGTTTTCTCCTGCACCAGCAACTCGAACAACGGCGCCTCCTGCCTGCACACCCGCGCCACGTTGGCGGCTTTTTCAGCCACGCTCAGCAGCAGACGCAGCAAATTCGCCATCGCTGAAAAGAAATGAGGGAAAAGCTCAGAATATGAACGTTAGTCAGCAGGTAAGAAATTACTGAGTCGTTCATTCGTACACCTTCTGTTAAAAGCATCCTTGACCTTTTAACCATTGTGCTGATCGAAAAACTTCCTGTGACTCATGTTAGCTAAGTGTTTAGTTATATAGCAGTACATCAGACTGATATTTGAAACAATTTACTGATGTATACGGATGGCAGTTTTAGGTAATGTACATGAGCATTTGCTCAATGCTATTTTTACTTCTCTAAAATGATATTTATTTAGTTACTGATATTCTTGGTTATTATTATATGGGCATTATCATCATTACAGATTTAGTGCTGATTGTATCCTTTCCATGCTTTAGCTCCAGGAGGTTTATAATGGGATATTCAGGTCAGGCTTTTAAAATGCAGGGCATAAAAATATCACATTAAGTGGGACAGATAGAAAAAGGTTATTAGAGTTGAATAGAGGAAGTCGTTTGAGAGAACGCTGGTGGCGTGTGCTGAAATTTCCTCCCCCCTGAAAGGTTACTATAGATAGATAGATAGATAGATAGATAGATAGATAGATAGATAGATAGATAGATAGATAGATAGATAGATAGATAGATAGATAGCACACTCCATCTCAAGTCCAACAAGACATTTTTGTGCTGCTTCTCCTACACCGGGGTCACCTGGAGTGTATCCCAGGGGGCCAACACATTACAACACATCAAAAACATGCTCACACACAATACAGGCAATTTTAGAAAGTCCAGTCAGGAAACAAGAGGGAAACCCCCCCCTGCCCAAGCATGTGGAGACCATGCGGACACAGCACACGCAGGGCAAAGGCGGGAATCGAGCCCCTGGAAATACTCCCTCTTTCATTTTCTGCACCAAAGTGACACTAGGAACCTGAAGCCTATCCCCTGAACCGGGTACAAGCCCATCGAAGGGCACAATCACACTCACTACAGATAATTTAGGTATGCAGATCAACCTATTACCTGAAGCTCAAAGAGAGAGAGAGAGAGAGAGAGAGAGAGAGAGAGAGAGAGAGCATGCAAACTCAGCGCACACCTAAATCAGGTGGGAAGTGAACCCCAAAGCCTAGAGGCAAATGTGCTAACCACTAAACCACCGCGCGACTCACCCTCTAGCACGAGCAATTACCATAGCAAATGAACAAGACATATACCTGAATGGAATTATGAACAAAATGCGCTCTATTATTATCCACTCACCTCTACTTACTTGTCAGATCTCTCAGTAGAAACCATGGGGATACAAACTTTGGCATCCAAAGCTTGTAATGTGGCAAGTTATGTCACGTTGAACAACAATTTTACAGCATAATTTTCCTGCATCTCGGCAAACACGTGGAAAATAATCAACGTCTTTGTTGTGTTATACGTCCTGCCATGAAGAAATTAATTTCCCCTTAACATCATGTCCTGAAGTGTTTAATTCTTAATTCAATTTTTAAATTAAAAAACATTTCATGTTATATATATATATATATATATATATATATATATATACATATATATATATTTTATTAATAGTCACGTTTAATGTTGTCGCACATCTCAGTTCCTGTTATCACTTTTGATTTGACCACCACGAACAAAAGTTCTCACTTTCCCCCCACCCTCTCTCTTTCAAAGTTAAAACAAATAAAATAGCCAGGAAAATGTTTAAGTAAGCCCTTCACGACACGTGAACGATCACACGCAAGTTGTTCACGCAAAGCATACGTCATACAAGTTGTTACCATAGAAACGTCACCGTGACGAATGACTGCGTTTAACGTAAACTTGGGACTTGTACAGCTACTTAGTACAATGAAATCATCACCTGATCTAAAATGAATTAGAAACTCCACCAGCACCATGGTATTTAAATCAGTAAATCAGTTCTCGGGGCAAAAAACCTAGAGGACCTGTTTGAGAAAACACTGTGTTAAAGGAAGAGGATATACATGAGGGGTTTTTTTTTCCTTATGGAAAAACAAAAAGCTCAGATTGAGGCAGGAAAACAAAAAAAAAAGAGGCCTCATTGCAACGTCAATAATCAGTCAGTTCTTTGAATTGCTTATTGTGCTTACTTGTACATTTATTACCCTTATTAATGAACTGAAAGGAGTCATTTCTATGCTAAATATTCATCTCCCACCATCTGAACTATTTCTTGAAGCCCAGCTCCAGAAGCTGCATCCAAATACAATGCAAATATAAACATAGACATTTCTGCATGTATATTGCCCTCTGTGACAACACATTTACTGCACCAACCTAGAGATTAAATAGCATACAGGTGAAAATGATCATGCATTGACTTTAGAGATCACACTGGCAATCACATACGCACACATCTGTACGTCAACATCTGTCTCAACCACAAACACAGAATGGAAAAAGAAAAAAAACAAACAAACAGGAAGCTAATGCTCACCTTGAAATGAAGCTCGTTTTGTGTGTTCTGGATTAAATTGGTGCAATCGAGTTGGTCGGGTCACTCATTCGAGGTTTGTTATCGACACAGGGCAGGAAAGGCGATAGGAAAAAGAGCACTTCCTCTATCAAAACCTCCATCTGACTGAGCCGACGCTCCGTCGCTGCTGTAAGACTCGAGCCCTGCTGAACCTCGGCGCACCACGCATGCGCGGGATCGTGACGCACGCGCACTGCGTGGAGAGAGAGAGAGAGAGAGTCTGCGGCTCCGGTTCAACTGTGTTTTTGTTTTTTGTTTTCTTTTTTTTCCGTCGACGTTTCTGCTTGTTTTGTTTTGTTTTTGTTTTTTTTTAGTCACAATGCATGCCACACCCTGAAATAAAAAAGAAACTTTAACTTGAATTAACAATTGTTTTCTGAAATGAACCGATTTGGGTCACTGTATAGGTCCCTTCTTTACTGTACACATTATCCATGAGAAACATTTCTCTTCATGCTTCATTTAATGTGCCACAAATATATTACAACATAAGCTGTATGAAACAATAAAATAGTTTCTACGAGTCTCCTTCCTCAGTCCGAAGGCTGTGTAGGCTGATTGGCATGTTTAAGTTGTCCGAGTGTGTGTGTGTGTGAGTAGGATTGCGCCTCAGGATGGGTCCAGTGTGTCCGTCACTTTGTGCCCAGAGTCCACTGAGGTTTTCCTGTGACCCCGTGTAAAATACGCAATATAGAAAATGGATGAATGGACCACTTTCACAAGTTCTTAACTGGGGCTCTAATGTTCGCTGGTTAGTTTAAGGGTTTGTCAAAGAGTTGGACATATGGACATATGCACTCACGATAAATATAGGATATAATAAAATATAATAAACTATAGAGCAGTGGCGGCCGGTCAGTAGGCCCTCTTAAGGCTAGCCAGAGAAGAATGCTACTTTAACACGTTAACAATAATTATCTATTTCAATAGCGAATTAAAATCATTTAGTCATACTATTCCACTGTTCATTTGTGTGTGTGTGTGTGTGCATGCGGGGCGCCGGACAAATGAGTGTGTATGTAGGTCCGTAAAATTTAGAAAAGCAAAATTTCTGTTCAAATAGTGCCACTGGCCTGTGATTAGGCAACTGTCCTGTGTGTGTGTGTGTGTTTAATGATTACTTTCATTATTTCATTACTGATAACAAACCCACTTTGAAGACAAATTCACTGACTCATAGTACATTTATTGTGTGCTTGTTGACTTAACAGTAACATTTTCAATATTTTATCTTAGCAGTAATCATACATAATCACCTAATAAATAGCTATTTACAGTCCTGCAATACTGACAGATTTTACGTTCGTTTGCACTCCCCAAAAATGTTTAGCACCAGCCGCCACTGCTACAGAGAGATGTAATGCAATGTGTACAAAGACTATACCAACAAGTGCAAGCTTTGTGTGTGTGTGTGTGTATGTGTATGTGTATGTGAGGTAGGAATATGCAGCCTCTCTCAAATGTCCTCTTTCAGTTAACCGGATTAACTGAGGGTAAAAAACTAAGGCAATGTGTAATATGGACTACAGAACTCTATGATTTAAGAAGTAAAACTTTATGAAGAAGAAGAAGCAGCAGCATAAAGGCAGCATGTGTAACCTCAAACAAGTCTATCAATAGTTCTCAGCAAGAAACAGGAAATTGAAGTACAGGTATGAACAGATCTGCAGAAACAATAGCGTGATTAAGATTCTAGTTAAACATGAGGAAAATTAATGCAATTCATGCTAAATGCATGCAAAGCCATGTACTACTAATGAGATAAAAAGGAGAAGTTCCAAAGAAAGAAATGAATGAATTATGTATTGAGCCAATTTTTATAGGCTGTAGTTTCAAGATTTCTGGTGTTATGCCTGCTGACTAATTCGTGAAGTCCACACAAGCATCGCAACTTCTGCATTAATGACTTTTAGTGGTATCTATTTCTCCAAACAGCTTTCTGTTCTTTGCCCACTGAAATCCATTCTGCTGTTATTACTAACCACATTTTGGCCTTTCAAGGATGAAAAAAATCAATATGGATTGACACACTCAACTCCATCTCTGTAAAGTCGTCCCGTTCACAAGGAGTGGTGTCTGCATCGAGGAAGGACGTTTTATACTCTGGAGCAAAAACACGGATATTCTCCTCAAGGTAATTATATTAGTAATAAAAAAATAGAGTGTAATATTATTCATGTAATCTATATTTTGAAAGTAGTGCATGATCATGATGCTGCTCAGATCTTTTGTATCATTTTTATATTTAATTTGAAGGACGATATTTGGTATTATATCTTTCCAGAACTGCAATATGAGTGAAATGTGCACTGAGGTTCTGTAGAAAATAATCATAACACGCTTTTCTTTTTGGCATGCGTCAGAACTATGTTGTCAGACCTCGAAAAGGCAATGTTGACCATCGTGCAGATCTTCCACAAGTACTCCAGGCACAAGTGTAAGCTGAAAAAGGCTGACCTGAAGCTTCTCATTAACAACGAGATGAGCCAATTTATCATGGTGAGTGTTTGGGATCAGTCTTATGAGCTTGTTAGGTACACCCATGGAATGGGTGTGAAAGGAGTGAGTCACCTGTCATTCAAATCAGTGCGATTTTCCACTTGTGGTTTATGGACAATGATTTTTTACTATCAAATTATGCAAGCAAAGTATGAGGTAGTATCTGTCTCAGAGGCAGAGCTTTCTCGAGTAAAATGACACGCCCTAAATATGAAAAAAAAAACAAAAAACTGACAAAACCAGTGTCACTATTCTGTAGAACAAAATAGATTTTATTTAATCCACAGAGGAATGAGAGCACAATATTTGCAATATTTTTTCAATAACAGTACAGGTTCATTTTTTATCACACCAGCTATTCATTTAAAATCATACTAATAGTATACATGTTTAATCTGTCCTATTCACAGTGATCATAAATAGAAATGATTGGATTTATATGTCGGAGTTTGTATACCCCTTTTTTCAGTAATGAAAAGCAAATTTAAAACAGATGTTCATTCAAGTGAACAAAAGTATTTTATAACTGTAAAACAATCAAAAAATGTTTACTTTTATTACTTAAATTAGGTGCTTTTAATCTGTTAAGTCCCGTAGTCTTGTAACACACTCAATCAAGCGGGACTGGGCTTTCACGCAACAGGCACCATTTTAAACCCTCTGAATTAAAAAACAAAGAAACAAAATCGATTTATTATAAAAAAAAATTATAAAATGCCTGATGATATTGATAATGGCTGTGCATATTTCCTGCCTCCCCAGAAAATCCAGGACAGGGATACCCTTGACATGTTGTTTTCTGATCTGGATCAGAACAGAGATCGAGAGATCGACTTCCAGGAGTTCATACCCCTGATCGCCATGGTGACATCAGCGTGCAACGATCTGTTCATGGGGGTTCATCATTAAGACAATCGACTCCGTAAAAAAATAAATAAAAACATCGTAATAAACTCAGTGCTTTCTCAGATTTTTATTGCAAGAATCGTACTCTTGGTTCTGTTGTCAGTGACAGAAGCAAACTGTCTGCCTCTATGAGCTCATGTCTGTGCAACCATTTGGTTATCGTGTTACTCAGAGTGCGTTATGTTCGACTGGCTTTAATGAGTCTTTATTAAAGCCCGTGCTAGTCTTTACGCTTTCTACATGGTAGCCATCATATGTTTTTGGAAGAGCTAGCTGGTAGGAGAGAAACATACAAAGCAACTCTGAAAATTTCTGCCAGGGTTGCCAGATCATGTCTCACAAGTTTGGATGCAAAAAAACAAAATCACACCAATCTGGCAACACATATTTCTTACTCCTCCTTGATCTGCAGATTTGTTGGAGGTCTAAATGAATAGAAATAAAACGGCTAATAGTGACTTCTGACTTGATCAGCCGCCTTGATTGTGACAACATTAAAAAATTGCCGATTCATGCAAATACTTGCTGATGTATAAACTACTGCTGATTCGAAGATGTTTTAATTTAAGACACCATCGCTGAGAGCGCCTTTGGGAAATGCGCACCAGATATCCATGCTGTGATGCCAAAGCTATGCTTATCTTAAGATCAGCTAATGCATTTCTTGCGAGCTGATGATGTAAAGGACAGATTCTTGCGATAAGCAAAAGACCAAAACAAATGGAGAGGGTGTGCTGAAATCTAAGCTGTGTCCTCCCTTCTTAAATTACTTTCCAGAAATGTCAAGATGCGTGACCATGAGTCCTCCTGAGCGGCTGCGTGTTCCACCAGGTTTCCTCCCCACTGAATCATAGCTGAATAACACACAAAACATGAATAAGCTAATTGTACAATACAGCAAGGAAGTAATTAAAGAATTAAAGTGCACTGACTATGAGTGGGTCGATTGGCCCAGGTGGAGGTGCGGCAGGTTGGTGTGTACGGTGGCTCGATCAGGTGACCGGCTCCAGGGTATGACACTCGAGTGAACAGGTGAGATTTACCTGCTACGTGAAGTCGTCTTTCAATCTGATAAACATTTTAAAACAAACGTGTCAGTCACGACACGGCTACACTTGCCTGTCCTGCTCCTTTTGTGTTAGTACAGAATTCTTTTCTTTACTTCTAAGGAACTTCCATGTAACAGATACACTACCAGTCAAAAGTTTGGACACACCTTCTAATTCCATGGTCTTTCCTGATGTTTATTTCTTTCTTTCTACATAAAACAATGCTGAAGGCAGCCTATGAGATATGTCTGCTACTGATGCTCTGTAAAGCCTTCATAACGGCTCTAATCTGAGGTGCTGTTCATTGGTGATTTCTGAGGCTGGTAACTCTAAATGAACTTCTCCTCTGCAGCAGAGGTAAGTTTTGGTCTTGCTTTCCTGGGATGGTCTTCATGTGAGCCAGTTTCATCATGGTGCTTGATGGGTTTTGCAAATGCACTTGACAATACTGTTCTTGCAAGAACTATTCCAGAACACCTGACCTTCGTGTCTTAAAATAACAACTGACTGTTGTTTTTTGTCGTTACATATGGATTACTTAAGTCCATGTGTGTTATTTCATAGTTTTAAAATCTCCAGTATTGTTCTAGAATGTAGAAAATAAATCCCTAAACAAAAAAAACATTGAATTAGAAGGTGTGTCCAAACTTTTGACTGGTAGTGTATTTAGATATGTAGAATTATTAATATGAAAAAAGTGTTAATATAGATAATGTGGTGGGACATGATGGTTTTTCACCTCACCTCAGACCTGAACAGGATAGATTTAATTCTCTCAGTATAACCCTTAATAACTCTCGGCTTCTTGCTGAACAGATATGCAATACACAGATTATTGGCCAGCATCTTACACAGCTACGATAAAAATGTGTGAAAACATGAAGGGGGAAGGGGGAAAAAAAGCAGCAATTATCAGGGTTCAAGCACTTTAAATGCTGATAAGATGTTATGTATTAGTTAGCAAGCATGCAAGTGCTTAATAAGGAGCTGGAATAAGACAACGATGCTTAGAGAGTTTAGTAATGATACTGTAACACACAATTCAAAAAGGCCAACACAGTAAACCTGGATATCATTCGACTCGGTATGCTTTACTGAATCTAATGATAAGCAGTTCCAAGCTTTTAGGACAAATTACTCAGAAATGATAAGCAAATGTAGCAATTTTTTATATCGCAGGCCCAGTAGATGTCCATCTGGAACTACTCACATTACATTTACATTTGGCAGATGCCCTTATCCAGAGCGACTTACCATTATCTCTTCTATGCAACTGAACTATTAAGGCTCAGGGGCCAAGCAGTGATAGCTTAGTGGACCTATGATTCAAACCTTCCTTTCAGTCTTCCAACACTTTAACCACTAAGCTACCACATTACTCATGCATCAACGTCCTCAATCTTTGTCATCATAACAAAAAGTTTCTTGAGCCAAAGTGTTTCAGAGATATAACCTAATGTTCATTTTGGTGTGCTCTCAGACACGTACAGTTTCATGGAACAAAACCTTCTGAGAGAAAGAAAGAAAAAATAATCATCACTAGAAAAATACTGATCGATTTGCAATTCAGGATAAGCTGCAAGCTGCTTAGTTAGCTCTACATACACTAAATACTTAATTTTATGTTGTATTTCTGCTCATTTCCGCAACATGGAAAAATGATGTTCCTTCACGCTGTTATCACAGAAAAATGCTTCATAATTAATTGTACTTGGTAACTAGGCATCACTGGTACAAGGCAGTGGTGAGACCGGCCATGCTGTATGGTTTTAGAGACAGTGTCACTGAGGAAGAGACAGGAGTCAGAGCTGGAGGTAGCAGAGCTGAAGATGTTGAGGTTTTCTTTAGGAGTGACACGGTTGGACAGGATTAGGAACGAGTACATCAGAGGGACGGCTCATGTTGGACATTTGGGGGACAAAGTTAGAGAGAGGCCAGATTAAGATGGTTTGGACATGTTCAGAGGAGGGAGAGTGAGTATATTGATAGGAGAATATTGGACATGGAGCTGCCAGGCAGGAGGAAAAAAGGAAGGCCAAAGAGGAGGTACATGGATGGAATAAATGATGATTATGAAGCTAGTGGGTGCATGTGTTGAGGATGCAGAAGATAGGGATAGGTGGAGAGAGATGATTCGATGTGGTGACCCCTGAAGGGAAAAGCTGAAAGAAGAAGAAAAAGAAGAACTAGGCATCACTGACTATCTGGTTTAGATTATTTTTTACTACTTTACTTATTACTGTACCTGCACCTGTACTGTATTTCCTTATACTACTAACTACTTCTTCAAACATTTTAGGAGAATTCTAAATGATTGTTTATTGTTTTATTCTGTTTATTCAGAAGTCTATTGACTTAAGAGGTTCTGAAAGATTTTAGCTAAATTTCATTACTTAATCTGATGATGTCATGATAGATAGACACATAGACAGACAGACAGACAGATAGATAGATAGATAGATAGATAGATAGATAGAGTGCTTAAAAAAGAGATCCAGAAGATGCAGCGTTGCATCCGGGTTATAAACCATTACTGACTTTTATTTTTCCCCATCTTTGAAAAGTTAGACATCGCTGAAACCTCAGTCTGTGTGCGTCTACGTTCACGGCTCCCTCACCTCGTCTGCGTTCTCCACAGACGCGCAGCACAAGTCGTCCTCTCCGATGAAGAACAGCAGAGGGCAGCGCAACTTCTCAATCTGTTGATGACACATACAGTGTTTCAGGTCATGCAAGGGTCATTGCGTTACCATAGCAACATAATCAGGCCACACCAGAACCAGTAGTTTTGCGGCCAAATGGAAAGTCCGATTTTGATGTTGTTTCCAAACGAACATAAAAATGACAAGGGAATGGAAAATCCCGTAACTCTGTATTAATAATGAACAGATCACATTTTATTTTTATTTTTAGATATAAAATACATAATCCTGGTAAACTAAGCATAATTATGTAATTAAATATGATATATATTATTAACATAATTAATACAAATATAATTTACAATAAGTTCATAACAGATAGTGAACACTGCGCTCCAAACAGGACTAAACTAAGCCTCTTAAGCCTCCAATCTCTGAAAAATAATAATAAAAAGAAATACTTCCTGCAAATCCTTTCATCCGGTTCACTTGTGCTTATTTACCTGAAGGAAGTTTTCAGGTGGAACGTTAGACGGTAAACAGTAGTCCCTGAAACTCACGTAGCCTCGATCGTTAATATTCCAGAGTTTTTGGTCTCTGGAAAGATGAGAGATGATAAAATATAAATGATCGTGTCTGAGTCACTTAATTCTGTCTGCTTCTTGACTGCATGAGTCTTGTTAATAGAGCACACATTGTATTAGAACTTTCGATGCATAAATAGTGTAATAAAATGCCTCCCCCTGCTGGTGTAGTGTAGTTTATTACCATTCCATCTCATTCCATCTGTCAGGCTTGGGATGTTCAACAGTTTCTGTTTGTTAGCTTTTAGAAACTGTTGTTGTGTTATCATTTTTGAATCTGAACTAAACTGAATACAATTTCAACATTTGCAGGCATTTTATTTATTACAATAAAAATAAGCTAAGCTGCTATAATATTTATTCTAAAAAAAAAAAAAGAAGGCAAAAACAAGATAATAATTTTATTCTTGTTATCTCATAGGAATTTTCCAACATTACCAATTATACTATTTAATTAATAACACATCAGACTTTAGCTATTTGTGTATAGCTGCTTTTAATGTGCCGTGAAATATCCACAAATGAAGTTAGTTCCTGTTATACTTTACATTATACAGTCCTTCTAAGGAGTCTTATTGTGAATATTGTGAGAAAAATTCTTGATTTTACAGCATTTTTTACCCTCAAAATTTGGAATTTATGTAATTACACATATGTAATTACTTTCTGTCATAGCTGTACTCATGTTCGACACATCCTGGCCCAAATCTGCAGTAATTCTGAAACATCAAAAGCTCCTCAGAATATCATGATGTCTGCTTGATTTTGTGTTCATTTCTGCGCTGGAAAAACCTGGAATTCCCAAAGGGAGTGATTACGGCAGCTATAGACAGCCTTTGAAGCTTATTATGTTACTAATAGACTGCAAAGCACAAAGCTGTCCTCTCTTCTGAAGACTTTCTTCATGCTGAAATACGGTTAAAGCCGAGTCCGTGTTCTATAAAATATCACACAGTATCAGTTACTCACTCATCGATATTCTCTCCGTCTTCACCGAAAAACTTGTTGATGCTGCAGACCGGCCCGTTGATGCAAACCACGCACCTCGGCTAGACAGGTTATGAGAGGAAAACAAACTTGTCTGTTGTGGGATAGAATGATTTTTATCATCCCTACATGATGTTTCAGTACATTGCCATGATGAGGTACAACATTAATCTCTGATTAAATTACCCGACCTGCAAACCTTTACACATTTCACACCGCAACTCAACATTAACTTGAAATATGCCCTTTTCGCTTATAAAAGCAGTAGTGGAGCCAGTCAACTCAGGTGTCTTGTACTCGCCAATATTAACTGACACTATCTGGAATCTCACGTGCCGTTAAACGAAGCGTATAGAGAATAGAGAATAGAGAAATAGACAATCTTTTGGGTTCATTAGTGGGAAATAACATCTATCAACATATAGAATTATGATTAATTAAAATATACAATTAAGATCAATTGATTAAATATTGAAAATGATTAAAAACAGAATTTATATTATTTATATGGGAAAGAGAAAAAGGTTATAGTTTGATCCGAAAAGATCAAATAGGCCTGTAATGAAGTGTCTACATTTAACACTTCATGAATAAGGCATATAATTAGAAAATGATTCAGTAGTGTTTTAAGAAACAAAGCACTATTCACTGCAGATGGACTTGAACATTTAATATCAGAAAAACACTGAAAATCTCAGCCATGTGGACATTAGACAATCCAAAATTTGCTAAATAATTTGAAAAAAAGAATGCACATTTTTGCAAAAGCAGTTCTGATCTATAAAGCTATAATAATAATAATAATAATAATAATAAACAACAACAATAATAATTATCATTATTATTATTATTATTATTATTATTATTATCATTATTATTACTATTTTTATTATTATCATTATTATCATCATCATTATTATTATTATTATCATTATTATTATTATTATTATTATCATTATTATCATTATTATTTGCCCTCCCTTACTCTCCTTAAACCTGAAATCATAGAAACGCTAATTTCCTGAGCGATTTTTTTAAAGCTGTTTCATGATTATTAAAAGCACTGATTGTAATTTCAACATGGAAAATTGCAAGCACTTGAAAAATGTCTTATAATATGTGATTCACAGTTGATCCAATGATACGATTTTGCTATGTATAAAGTGCACAGACCTTTACATATCAGAAGCTGCTTAGTGAATTGAATAGCTTCCTAGAATACTTCAGTGTATAAGCTAGGTGATGCAGTGTCCAAGTATTAGCATTGTGTTTATGTGCAATAAAATGATTGCTATTGTAATATAAGAAATAAAAGCAGTTTTAGCATTATTATTTAACGTGATTAGCTGTTCAGTGTCTAAAGTCAATGTCTTACGTTAACCGACAGGGACGTGGCGATCCGCAGAGCTATAAAGACCCCGAAGGAAATGCCAATGATCGCAATCCGATCCTCACACACTTGAGGGTGATCAGACAGAACCTGCCATGCTGCCTAGGGAATGGGAACACACACACACACACACACACACTGTTTGACAGATTATTAAGAGTGACTTGCAGAAGTGCTTTGTTGTCTCTTTCAAAAAAAATCCCCACAAATCCTCATGCTAGTTCACAGGTCAGGGATTAAGAGCAGTCTAAATCCCTGTAGAACAGGTTGGTACAGTTTGGAAATAAATAAAATAAAAAAAAAGCACATGGTGAAAAGATATTCAAACAGTCAGAGGGAGTTCATTCAACAGCCTTGGAGCCAGGTCAGGGAAAGAGTGTTGATGCATGTCTTTCTTGTACCCTGTGGGATTGTGGGTACAAACGAGCAGTGCTAGAGCTTCTGAAGGAGCATGGTGCAGAGTAGAGTGTGATAAATTGCAGTAATCCAGACTTGAAATAACAAGGAACTGGACCAGCACCTGTGTTGCCTCTGTGGATAGAAACAAACACCACAGCATGGTAGATGAATTGAGGTGATGTGAGGACAGAAGTTCAGTCGGTTGTGACAAATGGCGAGACCTGAGAGTTGTCCAGGGAGATCACAAGATCTTGACAGGGTGATGAGTCTTTAGGGATGTACAGCAGCACCTGCCAGACATCGTGAGATCCGTTCAGAAGCCAGAGTGTCAGAGTGATGAAAGGATAAAAAATGAGTTTAGTGTCAATCACCATCGCAGTGGTATGAAACCCTAGGACCTCAACAAGAGAGTGGGACCTGAAGAACTGAAGCAGTCCAAGCACTGAGCCTTGTGGGACCAGTAGAGCGTCTGTAGAATTGGATCCCTTGCATGTCACCTGATATGACCTCCTGTTAGGAGGCAAAGCATTGCCGTGTCACGAACTATTATTAGCTGTATCAGCACAGTGGTTCTGAGTTTCTTCAATCAATAACAAAATGTTATTTTATTGCATTGTAGAAGGATCATGATCCTATAACCTGACTTTCAGCACACATGACTATAACTGAGATATTACACAAAGATCTTGCATTCCTTCATCCTGCAAAAGATCACAGTTATTTAAATTACTAATGTGTTATTATGGCAAATATTACCAACTAGGGATGTGATATTATATTGAGAGCAGATAAGCAATAATAACAGCAGGAGTAGGTGGAGTTGATGAAGCTTTCTGTAGAAATCGGCACAACTGGTTAGAATTCCTGAGGAAGGGGCAATAATGGGAATATCTTTACTATAATTATTGGAATAATATACATTTCTGCTGCTTTGAAAGGGACAAATAACCTCACCTTCAAGTATGAGTCTCCCACGTTGACACGTTTTCGGGGTCCAGGAAGATCTTTGTGATCAAAGTAGGATAAAGTCATGCAGGCCAGACCATGTGAGGTGATCAGAGCAGCACGGGACTCCATCAGGCCTCGAGCCACACCCAACAGATCTACAACTGCAGGAAACGGACCTGGACCTTGAAGAAAAGTGAGAGACGTTCTTCTCCAAGGAAACCTCATGAACATTCTATTCAGTATGGCTTACTAATAATACAGTCATTTCTGTTGTCTTATAGTGAGATAACAGCAGTGTCCCTAATGATGTAATAAATACTGTGCATTTACACTGTGCTCTCTATTGGTCAGTGTATCAATTTTAGAAGAGAGGTATTGTCGCAAATGGAACATTAATGGTTTGTTAAATAATCGGAAATATAAGCCGTTTCCTTGTTGATGACAAATGATGTTCATATTTTTTGTCCACCAGAGGGCTGTCAGCCATTTTGAATTTGTTTCTTCATCCAGTATCAGCACCTGGTAGCCCCGCCCCAAGTATGTGATTCAGGATGCAGGATGCATTTTCTTCGAAGTCTCAGTTGTTCCTACATAATGAACTAGCTAAGCGGTTTTGCCATTGTACAATCACCACAGCAAATATGGTGTAGAATATCTGAATCACTCCTGAACCACACACACAATGTGTCCTATGGAATGCCAAGCCCCCAGATCTATTTGGGTGGGTGATTATAGGGTATAGGTTGAAATTTAAGAAGCAGTACACTTCCACTGAAGAAAGTCACGGCTTGGTGCCGTTCCAAAAGAAGGCGTGACCAGGTCTATAATAATTCAGACTAACCTGGAGGGAGGAATAAAGTCGCCACCACTTGGTTTTGGCGTAATTCGATCCTCCTCACGCCTGGCGCCATGTACCATCGCTGAAGTGAGACAGTAGCCAGCTCACGCTCATGCTTTCTGCTAATCTGCTCATCTATGGAGGAATTAAGAGGAGAAATGTGGCCTTCCAGCACAGACACATCCACTGAGTATGGAGTCTCCACATCTTTCTTTCTCAACCTTGAAGAATGGGACAGAAAAGGAAAAATCGCTTGTATCTCAATTTTATTTAATAAATCCAAAGAAATATATAAAGAGATGTTGGTTACAAGTAATTAAAAGTCAAATGTCATGCACTGTCATACAACCAGATCTTTTTAACAATTACTGATCTTCAGAGGTAACAGAGATATATAAATATTATGCTATAAAACTATAGAGTTTTCAAATATTCCTGATATTATTTTATTTAAGAGGCAATTTTTAAAAAGCTGCCTCTTTTGTCTTCATAGTTCAGGCTTTATAAACAAGACTAACCCCAGATGACAATTTTCCTCCTACCTCAGACCTTCTTTTTCACCAGGTGCAGGCTGAAGACTCCAAAACAGGCCCATCGGCTCACAGCCGACATACGAACCACCAACAGAGGGATGTTTAGTCACTGTTACAGATGTAAAGTTTATTTACCTTCCTTTTACTTACCTTTTCTACCTTCTAGTAGGAAAAAACGACACTTTAAATTATCAGTAAATATAACAGTAAAAATAAATCGCTTACGGTCTACAACTCCATCCTCATCGGTGTGATAATGAGAAATGGACTGCCACAAATGTCCATCCTCACAGGTCAGCTGAGCTCTCATGGTCACCGGGGAGTTTGATGGAAGATGATGAGCCTCCAGAGCGATCAGCTCATCAATTAAAGCACGACAAGGTGTTGCTCTTAATAATGGAGCTGGTCTGCATGTTGCAGTCCATCTCACTGGACCTGCACAGAGCGAAGGACATCGGTTTGAACTCAAAAAAGGACAAGTTAGATGCGGGTTTATAGCTGGTGTATAGATTAATCCAGGATGCTGTCCTCTGTATTGATTAACCAATACCAAGTTAAAGTATTAAGGTTGTGTAAGCTTTAGTAAAGCTGAAAATGTGAACTTTGGAAGGATTACATGAGACAGCAGAGGACAAAAACAGTCCAAAAAGTCAAGTCAACTTTTTTTTTTTGTTTGAGAATCCTTGAAGATAGCTTTAGTCATGGTGACATTCTCTCTGAAATGTTCAACACCCTTAAACCAAAACCAAAACCTGTGAACCTGGAGAAACAAAAACAATCATTCAAAATCCAAGCCTTAAAATGATACCTCAATGCGAACAGAATGACATAGAGAATATGTTTTAAACACCAAAATGCCTACAGTTCAGTCTTATAGTCAAACCCTAAACACTTAAACTCACCATCTTAGCTTACCGACTTAGTTTGAGGGTTTAAGTGTTAGACATTCCTGAACTGAAACTTAACATTCCAGTTTGAACCAAAGGTCACATGCATAATGATTCAAAACCTTAAAACTTAAAAGTCAGCGCTCTTTATTTCGAACCCTGAAATATTTTTGAGCCACAAACACTTTCTGGATGGAGCCTAAAATACCTAAAGTTGATCATGTCCAGGTATAGAAACATAAAAACATAATTTAGAATTAAGCCCCAATAGTACACTAAAGAACAGGAGGCACAGGACTACTTTTCCTCATGTAGTATATCCGAATTCATCACCACCTGTAAACCTGACTACATATTACGATGTTTATTTAAAATTTAAGTCCTTTCTTACAACAGTAACATCTTTAACATTATCTTTTCTATACAATTAGAAGTACAAATCAAAGCAGAAAGGTAAACAACATTTTATTTACTTGTTACTTATTGTTAAAAACAAAAAAAGGGTTTTTTGTTTAACATGGTACACCATCACAGTTTATTGGAGTGCTTATCCTGAAAATTATTACATTATAAACATCTGATTTAAATACACTTTAAGATTATTTTCTGACAGTTGTTTATCTTATGCTCATTTGTGGCATAAAGCGAAAGACATGTAGCTTAAAAGTCAAGCAAGTGAAGTGTTTTTTGGGGTTAGATTTCTGTTTGATTCTCATCACACTCCTTTACATAACCTCACATTTGAATTAATCTCATTTCTATTAGTTGTTCTGCAGGTAAATCCTGAACCGTTTAGTGTGAACAAATTATTCTGTGTCATTAATTTGACTTGGCAACCTGTTATTACGACTTAATAACTAGAAATCGGTGACTCATTATCTCAAGAGATTATCTTTTTATTTTTAATTCAGTATCTCGTTATTTTTGAAATTATCTCATTATTGTATCCTATTAATAGAAAAAGAGATATTAAGTCAATATAATGACACATTTTCAATCCATCCTGTGTGATTGTTTACCTTTGCACTGCTGGATGTCACGTGAGCTCATTTACTGCCTAATAAATAACGATGGTTTGTTAAAATTACGACTTTTACAGATGTGCACATCTGTCGAAAGACTATAAAAAGACTTCAAGGAGAGTAAAACTTCTTTTAGAGCCGAGCCCGCAGCATTTCAGGTGCAGTTTACCATGTAATAAATAATAGGTGTAAATAAATAAATAAATAATTACTGAGATCAAACGCCCTTACCGTGGAAAGTCTTTTTTAATGCGCGAGGACAATGAATTTGTTTCCGGGACAATCCTGAGAAGGTGCGAACACCAACTAACCCCCTCATCATCATCATCATCATCATCCTCATCTGATTTTCAGACCCTACGCATCTGCTCTCAACGTAACCGCATCTCTGTGCTCTTACTGCGACGCCCATGGTTTCACTGTTTTGAAACTTACCGTGACCACGTGCCTGATGACGTCACAAACACACCGGAGGAGGTGCCGCTGTGCTAAATATTAAAAGGTGTGTGTTGAGAACTGCTGGGGTGGGTTTGACACAGACAGACACTGAGAGACTGATTAAAAAATTGGGACAACATTTAGAAATGTCCCATAAGAGTGTGGGAACATTCTGACTAACACCACATGAGAAATTATTATTCTGTCATGTAAATTTGTTATTTATTTTTTCCCCACTATTATTATTATTATTATTATTATTATTATTATTATTATTATTATTATTAATAATAATAATTATAATAATAATATTAATATAATAGTAATAATAATAATAATTTTAATATATATTAATTTATTTTTATAAATTAAATAATAATAATAATAATAATAATAATAATAATAATAATAATAATAATAATAATAATAATAATAAATTTTAATTTATTAAAAAAGTCTTCTTCTGCATTTAATCATTATTTCCTGTTATTTTAATGTTTAGTGTCAGTTGTGTCCTCATGCCAATGATGAAAGTACTCAGCACCACACCCTAATAATGATGATCATGATCCTTCCTGGTAATTATTTTATTTCATTATCTTCAATATTCCATATATCCTTTACCTGAATCATGTTTTGTCTTGTCCCTTTTAGAAATGGTGTCACTAATGCATTGTGCATGAATCCTTTTAAAAGATCACTTTGACCACTTCATCTTGCATTGAACTTAATATTTTTCAAATGAACCTCCCTTTCAGATGATTTATTAAGTTTTTTTTTTTTTTAATCTTGCTAATTATTACTGTTACCACTGATTTAGGATTAAATGACTTTGACATTGGATAACACCTTCTTTTAGATCCTCTGTATGAGGACTTGCTGGATTTGATCATAACGGATGCCCAACTGGTGTCAGTGAATGAATATGAAGACTTCATGGTCTTTAAGCTTCTGGACCCTATATAAATCAATCATCGCTGGTTGGGAGGCCTTGAAGATGATGATGATGATAGAAAGAAGGCCATGTGAAGGCTTCTGCTGAGATAGACAGGCATGTGGACCTCTTTGAACATGGATTCTTACACTGCTGTGGTGCCACTTCATCACAGGGGTTAAAAAAAGATTTCTCCAAACTCAGAAAGCAATTCAACCTAGCTGAGTGGGGAATTAAAGGCAAAGTGAGAAGCTTGGTCACAGATTATATTTTTAAATCAAATCTGACTGGAATATACACAGATCAGGCATAACATAATGACCTGTGACAGGTGAAGTGAATAAGACTGATGATCTCCTCATCATGGCACCTGTTAGTGGGTGGGATATATTAGGCAGCAAGTGAACATTTTGTCCTCAAAGTTGATGTGTTAGAAGCAGGAAAAATGGACAAGCGTAAGGATTTGAGCGAGTTTGACGAAGGGCCAAATTGTGATGGCTAGACCACTGGATCAGAGCATCTCCAAAACTGCAGCTCTTGTGGGGTGTTCCCGGTCTGCAGTGGTCAGTATCTATCAAAAGTGGTCCAAGGAAGGAACAGTAGTGAACTAGCGACAGGGTCATGGGTGGCCAAGGCTCACTGATGCACGTGGGGAGTGAAGGCTGGCCCGTGTGATCCGATCCAACAGACGAGCTACTGTTGCTCAAATTGCTGAAGAATCCTGGTTCTGATAGAAAGGTTTCAGAATACACATTTCATAATAGGTTAGGGCTGTTTTGTCAGCAAAAGGGGGACCAACACAATATTAGGCAGGTGGTCATAATGTTATGCCTGATCGGTGTATGACTGCTGTAATATCTGCTCACCACCAGATGTCGCTGTGCCCTGTTTTCAATGCGCAACAGCTTCCCGAGCCTTCATATACCCGTCAATCATTTTAAACCGTATGCTAAATGCTAAACAGTACATTTATTATTTTATTAAATAAATAAATAATTAAAACAAAGGTGTATTCGGTTTTATACCTCAGTTGTGTTGCTTCGGGAAGCGTTTCCTTGACAACGCAGAGATGATCTTTGACCCGCTGAACCAATTTCTTCTGACTGACAGCATCACTTTACAAGAGACGTTTTTGGAGTAATGTTAATTTAGGAAAATTTAATTTAATTTTAATAAATTCTGAATTCTAATAAATTTCATATACACTCAGTTTTCATCAAGCGTATATCAGATAAAGTTTGAAACTTAAAAAAAAAACATAAAGAAAAAAATAAAATGATGACACACACACACACACACACACACACACGACCTTAATGGTTTATGTCAATTTTCTGTCATTGGACCAGCCAAAATTCAGGATTTGAGTGCATTTCTTCAATTTGACCACCAGATAGCAGTCTACACCTTGTAATAATCAAGTCTCTCTCTCTCTCTCTCTCTCTCTCTCTCGGATCCTCCACTGTTTACATGAGCCCTTCAACAAAAGTTAACTTTCACAACACCACCCGTTTCCGACACAATACAATGACTTAGTTTGAGTGACCAGTGAGTTACCATTACATGAAAGCACATATACATACATGAAAGCACAGAATACACATATCAAAAGCATATGATCAGTGCATTGCATATATTTTTGGACAATTATGACCATCAGGAAAGTATCCACAGGAAAATACTGACTGTTACTCAAATCTAACAAATGACATGCGTTCTCATGAAGACTGGTCATGCCAGGCTACCTTGGGAGAATGAATTCTGAGATAGAATATTTGTGAAAATTGAGCAGGACAGGACCAGTATCAGTAGCTGGACAGTAACAGGACAGGACCGGGACAGTATGGACAATAACGGCTGAATAACGGCAATAATAGCTGAATGTAGCAGGCTCATTGATTTTGTTTACCTCAGGATGGAAGCTAGCATAATTTAATTGAAATACTTCTAAAGAAATAAATTTGACTTTTCAACAATCTCTATTTATCTTCATCTAAACCCTTTCTCAATATCATGCTTTTTAGATATAGAAAAGTCAGATATATCTTATAGAAAAGATATCTTTTTGGACATTAGATTTAGATAATTGCTGTTAAAAAGACGTTTTGGGTCAGGCTTCCATTATCCGCCATTGTTTTGTCACATCAACTTCTGGGATTTCAAGTGAACAAATAATTTTCGTGTGTCCTCAGTACTTGCTTTCTTGAGTATTGGAATCGAATTCCGGCAGCAGACAATGACATAGACGAGTGCACAAGGGCGCAAGATTGCAGAAGAACACGTTGAGAAATGGTAACTCTCTCATGACCTTGAAAAGCCAGGATTTACGATCAGACACATCCTACAAACATTCCTCTGATAAGGCTGTTATCTGTGACATGGAAGACAGAACAGGCGAGAGTAAATATAACACACCCACATTATTTGGATTAGATATGTAGAGATAGGAAAATACTGGATGTAAAAACTGCGGTCAGAATTGGTCAAAACCTTTCAGTGTTAGGATTTTTTGGCAGAATTAATCCAACATCTGATGGGGTTTCCCGGACCACCACACAAACCACGCATTTTCATTTTTTCCCCCAAACCTCTTTAAATGAACTTTTCTGAATTTGTGATTTAAATAAATGTGTATTTAATTAGGGACTTAAAATGAGCTTCATATAATATGACAGTACAAGTGTGTGTGTGTGTGTGTGTGTGAGACAGATTATCTCCCTGTACCGGATCTCTCCATCACCTGCTGAGAGAACTCAGCTCTTGGTCTGGGAGAGGGGTGCTGACATCTCACACTGCTCAAATGTCATCACATTATCCCTCAAGTGTGTGTGTGTGTGTGTGTGTGTGTCACTCCTCACCATCCCCCCTCCAACAAAATGTCCCTGACTACTTGTGAACAGGAAGGACGTCTTTAGTGCCGTCTCCAAGCTTCTCTGTGATACGATGGAGCCCAGCCTGTGTGTCCTTTCCACACGACAGTGATTGACTTTATCTGCTTTATCACACGTCCGTTCCTGAGAGGAGGAAGAAACGAGGAGATAACTGTCCATGGTGTTTCATCATACTCCTGAGGCTATACAAAACCTTCCTACAGAATTATTGGCACCCTTCAGCAGAAAAGGTCATACAGTGGCTCATAAATCTCTAAATAAACTATTCAGAGATCTTTCTGAGAGAAACCCACAAAAGAAACGCAGCTCTCAGAATTCATTAAGCCTCATGGTGTGTTTCTGGTCAGAGGAGACCAAAATAAAACCTTCGGTACGCTTGGGGAAAAACGGGGAAGTACAAAAAGAATCAAACTACTGAAAACGGTGGACGATCGGTGTAGACATCATGAATTTTTGGAAATACCAGGATATTTTAGATTTGAACCCAAACCCCAGGAGGTTATGACTTGGGAAACAATATATCCAGCACATCAGCTATAAGACGCAAACAGTTTTGACACGAAGGTCTCAAAAACCTAGATCAATACATCTGTACATGTGTACATCATTGAAACATGAGATAAAAACATTTTTAGATGGTATAATACTGCAAAATTTAAAAAAGGGGCAAAAAATACCTTAAGATTTAATAATTTTATGAACAAATTTTAATATTATTATTTTATTCATGAATAATTTTTGATTGACAATGGGTGCCAATAATTCTGATCAAGTTTAATAGCTGGAAAATGGAAGAGATTCCTGAAGATACAGTATGCAATAGTTTTAGCTCCAGTTATCAGACATGTCTTGAAATAGGTCTTGAGAAAGAAGAAGCTTCAGGTTAAGAGACAGATTAGAGATGACTATATTGAGCATTGAGGATATTGAGGAGTTCTTCTTTTCTTCTTTTTTATTAGCTCTATTCTAAACTCAGGGTTGGGTTTCCTCTCTCTCTCTCTCTCTCTCTCTCTCTCTCTCTAGCCTTGGATGGCTCCATATTAATGATGTCCATGTTTTGAAGGTTTGTTGTGTTGTTTTTGATGAAAACAACCCAGTAGTGAGCGAGAGGTTCATTTATATTCTTAATGCATGACTGAATTGAGATTGGTGTATCTAGAACGCTGTTGGGAGGAAACGTTTGCCATTTAGGTGAAAGATGAGATATGAGGAAGCAGTACTAAATTATAATGAATATATACGCGTGACCAAAAAACATCAATCCAAATCAGCGGAAAAAATTCCGAGTTTTATAGATGATGTTAAGTTCTACAGCGTTTGCTCTGATAGACCGTTGTTTATATGAGTCTCAAACATCCAGAAACATTCAAGTAAAAAGCGACATGCAACCCATAAACACAGAAATCAAATCTGCGAATACTGAAATATTTAAGAAGTAATCAATGATTAAAAGATAGAAACCTAAGAATTCAATATATTCCCGACAAAGTCCGCTGCTATATCTGTATTTTGATTTATTTCTCTAAAAGATTTCTCATTCTCGTCCGGTCATAGAATACATTAAAGCTTCGCCCTATATATTTCATCTGCCCCTACTTTTATTTACAGAAAATCTGTAGTGTCACATCAGACAGATGAACACAATAATAGGGAGCTTGCTACGGCGAAGCCCCCATAAACCCACCCCAATTTATATATCGATTGGCTTAAAAGCTTCGGATGTGAGGCCTGTTTTTGTGTGTTAGTCACTAAGAGTGTCAGTCCCAGAGAGATGACACAAAACTATAAGATTGGAAGGGAACGTGAAGGTCAGAATCCAGAGCATGTCACTTACTCAGCAGAGGCAGACTGTGTAAATTTATTTCCTCTTTTATTTTACCACTGAGAGCTGACAATCCCGCCGAGAGAGATTTTGTTTGCAGAACAACAAGGGAGAGGTGTATAGCTGCAATTCTGAGTAAAGACTGTACCTGAAAGGATTCTTATATCACTTTGAATTTCGATCATATTCCATATCAGCGCTGAGGCACTTCATGAATGTCAATTATTTTTCACAAAGAGCTGGAGATCTAGTGTCAGGAGGAGGAGCAGACAGTGGGTGGCGTGAACAAGGAAAAATAGTTGTTTACACGTTTAAGGAATCTTTAAATGACTCACGGAATCAATTCAAGAAAAAAGATCGTTTAGCAGTTCGAACATCACTAAATTCATTAAAATCATCGAATCAACTGATTCCCTTCAACTTTTGATTCACTAAAACATGGTGCAAGAACAAAATGATTCGCTGAAATGCAAATGAATCATGAATCTACATAACAAGGTCGATTAAAAAAAAACAATAAAAGACGGACAAGGATGTCGATTTAAACCCAGTGCCTCGGTTGCACGTGAAATGAATCACTGAATCAAGAGGAATCCGAACAAATTCTACTCACTTACGACTCACAAGCGGACAAAAATACGACGCACAGATGTTTAGAAACACAGACACAAACATACTATAGACTTACAGCTCTCTATTTGATCATGAATGTTAATTAGAATTAATATAAAGTATCTACTGAACCCACGTAGACAGTAAAGTACTTGTTGGTCATTCAAATTGGATCTAAACATTTTATGCTGTTAAACAGATGCCAGTGATTTCAAAATGCTTATGTTTTAGGCCCACACACTGTGACACTATTAGGCAGTGCATACACTTTATGCACAATTGACTTTGGGAATTTGTTTATTTTTCTTTCTTTCATTTTTTGATTGGAAAGTCATCATTTGTGTCCATATCAAACTCACATGGCGCAACCGTGTGTAACCATGGCAACACAATAAGACTTAAAGGTTAAGTTCAAAATATATCAACATGGATAATTTTCTACACTAATACCCATACTGTTGTTGTTGTTGTTGTTGTTATTATTATTATTATTATTATTATTATTATTTTGGAAGGTTATCATTTGTGGCCATATCAAACTCACACGGTGCTACCCAGTGTAACCATGGCAACTGGCAAACGAATAACCTATACATAGGAGAAATATCTGGGGAAGCTTGTTGTTGTGAAACAATTTTGGAAAGAATGTGATCATAAAAGTGCATCGCTTGAATTCTACTGTGGAAAAAATGACAAATGTGAGCGAAAAATAATCTGCTTAAAAAAATGAATATAATAATAATTTGGAAAGCAGCTTCATTAACTCCTCAGATTTCTCTCTTGTTCCTGATTTTGCAATTTGCCCAGAGCGTACACACACACAATTTCATGGCATAAATAAGGTCTCAACCTTCTCAAACATCTCTTCCATGAAGAACATAAAGATTTGCAGAATGTTAACATCAGTTCATTTAAAAGTGACTTCTTCATCTATTATGTCATTAATTCATCGTCTATACCCCCTTTATTCCTAATCAAGGTCACAGGGATCTGCTGGAGCCTATCCCAGCACACGTTAGGCGAAAGGCAGAAGTACACCCTGGACCGGTCACCAGTCCATCACAGAGCTACATCTATTATGTCAAATTTTGTAAAATATTATTTTGTTAAATCTAAAATTTTTGTTTTATGTGCAGTTTTGTTTGGTTCTGTTTCCTTCTGATACTGTACACAATTAAAGAGCAATGTGAGAAGACTGTGACTGAAAAATCCAAAAACAAAAACAAAATTTCAGACAGAAATCGCAGAAAATCATTGCTGCTAAGTAAATCAGGTGATGTTTAATAAATAAGAATAAATAACAGCTGAAAACATTTCGTTTTTTATTCTTCCAGAACTCAGCAGCACTCAGTCTCTATCCTTTGACTCAGTTTATTCATCACGGGTCACTTCCTGAATTGATTTCCATGTATAGACCATGTAGATACTACAATATTCTAGACTAGAGCATGCTTTCAGATAAATATGTCCTATAAGATGGTGTATCTCCTTTGTCAGAGGAGCACTTGCAATCTAAAACATTTTAATTGACAGAGGAAAAACTTGTGCTTTCACTCATTACTAGTTGATTGTATAAAATTATTATTATAATAGTAATTATTAAATTATTAATTAATTAATCAATTTTACAAAATACCTAATTTTCTGAATTTCTTTCTGAAAAGTATTCAGAAAAACTAGTGTGGAAACTTCCAGAACTTAGAAGTCATGGGCTTTTGCCAAGAGACAGGATCTAAAGAGAGGACAGTCTTCAGTAAGTGCTTTTTCATCCTGTCTTCAACAACCTCACAGAACTCCTGGAACTTGTTCAAATCTTCTTCTCTTTTGGCAAATCTCCCTCCAAATTAAATCCTCAGGTTATCTGGTGACATTTTAGGATAAATGCTTTATTTACTTTATCCTTACAGTTCAGGAACTGAATACAAATGATGACCCTTTTGTCCCTTTCTATTAGTATGCAGGTCTCTTTTCATGAGATAATATTTCCTTCAGCTCATGCGGGACTTTATGACTTTGTGTGAGAAATGCGGTGCTGTATCTCCACAATAGTTTAAATGTGCTGTTTAGGATATTATAGAGATGTAATGCAGTTATATCTAGTTCATTGCCGTATGCATGCTGGGGAGGTTCTGTGCAATTGTCTGTCATAGATATAAATATTGAATTAGTTGGATAAGCCTATAAATTGAGATGTTTCACTCATTTAAAGCTTGAAAATGCGATTCTGTTGGCTTTTCTTGCTTAAGTTTTTTATGAAAAGAAGCTAAAATATCTGCCAGTAGGATAATTTCTCCGCAGCCGTGCTTTAAAATGCATTGGATTCCTGGACACTTCATTCCCAAGCGAAGAGCAGGAACAGCAGCAGAGTGCTATGGTTGTATGTTCCAGATCTTAGGCCATATGGTGTATGCAATTCATCATTAGAAAGCTAGATTATTGATTTTTAGTCACTATTTATTTGCATTGATGGACTTAATAAAAAATTATTTAATTAATAAATAAATTTGGTTCAGTGTGTTAAAAACCCATGCGGTGATGTACAAGTAGAAATATTATTACTATTATAATAACATGACCTTCAATTCCCTCAGGCTGATGGATATAAAAATCTCTGAAAGTGGACAGATGCTGAGAAAACGTCGACGGTCCTCTCAACGCCTGGCTGTCACACGCGCATATAAACAGCTCCTCTAATAGCACAAGTGTGAACCAGACTGAGATGTGTTTCTCAGAGAATAAAGGAATCATCACGGCCACCAAATGAGCCGACCGTCTCGCGATCTCGCCCGGCCCGGCTTGCCAGGATGAGGGTAATCACGTGATGAGGAACATCTGAGAGATGATGATGATGATGCTTTATTTATTTATTTATTTTTTGTATAAAAGGCAGGCCGTGCCGCTCTCTCCTCCCCCTGTTCTCGAAGGTACTGACTGGGAACAGCATGATGTGTACCTGTTATCCCCTGGTGAGATGTGACACATTTACTTTACAGGTCACAAGCAATACTACAGTCTGCATTATGTATTTCCAAGACAGTATTAGAGCCTTGAATTATTAGATAAAAATCACGCCACAAACTTTTTAGGTTGCGCTCATTAAAGGAAGTGCTTTACATGCAGTTTTCCTGGCTCAGATACTGAGAACATAATCAAACTCAGAGGCACTATAGCACTAGCTCAGGGACTGCAAAAAAAAAAAAAAAACCCCACAAGAGCAGGATTTTACAATTATCAATACTTTATACGATGGCTCACATTTCTCTGCACATACTAAATCACTGCCTCGCGTTTATAAAAGGAGCCGTGGCAGAAATTGTTCTCTCTAGGCACCGTGGTGACAGGAGGCCTGTAAAAAAGGGCAGCTTACAGTGAACTCAATTATGGCTCGTATAAATTCTGAATATTAAATCAGATTTATTCATTCATTGTCTGAACATAAAATTTAGGCTTGTGTTCAGGAGTTGGTGGAGAGATGGTGGAGCTGCAAAAAATATGATAGCTTAGCAATCTTAAAAGTCTTTACTAGGCATTTTTCGGATGCGAGGAAATATCCACTGTTAACGTTTGCCAATTTTTCATGGGGAAAAGATTTCCTTTTCTGTAAAGAGTGAGAATAATAACAGAGAGCTGGAGTATGAACAATTTTCATTAACCACATTATTCATACACACACACACAGATCTGCCATAACACTATGACCACCTGCCTAATATTGTGTTCTTCCCCCTTTCGCTGCCAAAACAGCCCTGACCCAACGAGGCATGGACTCCACTAGATCCCTGAAGGTGTGCTGTGGTATCTAGCAACAAGATGTTAGCAGCAGATCCTTAAAGTCCTGTAAGTTATACACATCTATGCAATACAGTGGAATGCTGCAATAAGTTTACCATCATACCCTGTTAGTCAAACTTTTATTTTAATTAGATAATTAATTAATCAATTTATTTATTTTTTATTTTTTACTATTATACCCTCATTAAATGAAAATCCTAGAATCGTCCCTGGCCGGAGCCAAGGACTCCCAGGAGAACAGTGGCCAGAGCATGACACTGCGTCCACCGGCTTACCTTCTTCCTATAGTGCATCTTGGTGCCATGTGTTCCCCAAGTAATTTAGGCACATGCACAAGCCCATCCATACGATGTAATAAAAAAAAAAAAAAAAAGTGATTCATCAGACCAGGCCACCTTCTTCCATTGCTCTGTGGTCCAGTTCTGATGCTCTGGTACTCACATACCATTGTTGGCGCTTTTGGAGGTGAACAGGGGTCAGCATGGGCACCCTGACTGGTCTGCGGCTATGCAGCCCCATATGCAACAAACTATGATGCACTTTGTATTCTGACCTTTCTATAAGAACCAGCATTAACTTCTTCAGCACTTTGAGCAACAGTAGCTCGTCTGTTGGATCGGATCACACGGGCCAGCCTTCACTCCCCACGTGCATCAATAAGCCTTGGTTGTGACATGACCCTGTCGCCAGTTCACCACTGTTCCTTCCTTGGACCACTTTTGATAGATTCTGACCACTGCAGACCGGGAACACCCCACAAGATGCTCTGATCCAGTTGTCTAGCCATTACAATTTGGCCCTTTGTCAAACTCACTCAAATCCTTACGCTTGCCCATTTTTCCTGCTTCTAACACGTCAACTTTGAGGACAAAATGTTCACTTGCTGCCTAATATATCCCTAGATAGATAGATAGATAGATAGATAGATAGATAGATAGATAGATAGATAGATAGATAGATAGAAGTAGGGTTTATTTTTAATTTATCTAATTGAACTCATACTTGAACTCATAGCTCCACCCCCAAATGTTTCTCAGCAGTTGTATTGTGAAAGTGGGAACTGTGAAATGAATGCAGACATAAAATCTATTTCAAAGTTATTATAAACAATTATAGTTAATAACAATGATTCTTATATTTTAAAAGAAACTATTCCAGCTCATCCTTTAACCCAAAGGGTGTACAAACTTTTGCACATGACATGGAATATTACTGAGCATTTAGCACTATATTAACACCAGATTTTAAACTGCTGATGGATTGAATTCGATCTGCTTGTTACACATAAATGTATATAAACATATACTAAGGATCTGACTCCAGCTTCAGACGCCAACTGCTTGAACATCTTAAATGTCCACCACATTCCACAGGGACGTGACATTTCCCAGACGTCCCTTACTCTGCTGACTCGGGGTCAGTACAGCTCATGAATATTGTATGCAGTACCACTTATCTACATTAAAAACTGATCCCAGTCCAGGCTCTTCTACCACTTGTTCCTCTGTATGCTCTGGACATCAGAAACCGTGTGCCACCAGCACCCTGCCAAGCCAAACAACACGCTGCTGTTGACATTCATTACTTATTGATGTCCTGAGGATTTTAATTGCGTCTGGGGAGCCTTTCACTTCCGTGCTCTCAGCAGCTAGCCCTCCCACCTCCACCCATAGCCATTCACTCATCAGCTCCTGCTGGGTATTGTTGGTTGGTTGTGCCCTTTTTCACGATTCAAACCAATGTAGATGTTTATTTCACATGGTATTTACAACCTCAGAGTGCATGGCACCAGTGGAGTGGATGCCCTGAAGAAATAGTATTCTAAATTGCTTCGTTCAACTTAGCAAGACAGCTTTAAATCATTTCACATGCGCATGCTGTTAACCCTCCCAGTGCAGTGTGATTCATTTGATTTCATCCTCTTTTTACATTTTTACAAAGCTGAGGTATGGGGATTTCAATCAAGACTAAATAGAAAAAAGGCCCAAATGCTAATATCAACATTTAACCTAGCATTAATCTTTGTAGCTTTAGATATGAATAAGTTCATGAAGAATCTGGAGCCAGTGTTGCTTCTGTCATGAGAAACCTAAAACAAAACATTTTGTCTAGTTTAGCTGGAAATGTATTAGCTAACATTAACACACCCTAGGGGAAACCATAAGCTTATGAAGGCTGCCTAGATACATTTCTATATTCTTGAAAAATTCATTTCGCATTTCATTCATAAAGCTTATGCTTTATCAAGCAGTTATTAACATTATTTAAATATCAGCCATGTTTCAGTAATAAACAAACAGGTAGCATGTGCTACTTTGTTATTTTGTGTACTTTGCTAGCATGTCAACTACCCTGCTAATCATGTATGAATGCTAATGTTGAAATGTTGCTTTCCAATAAAGATTAAGCTGAAATCCTTCAGAATGAGATTTGAGAACTTTTGCAGAGTATCAGAAATGCTCATTTAGCTCTGCAAACCTCTTTTAGTTTGGCTAGCTAGAATTTGTTTAAGAAATCGGCTAGTAAGTTCTCACACACCACCCCAATTCTGTGTTCCTCCACTGGCTTCTGGTAGCTGCATGAATCAGATCCAAAACACTGATGCTTGCCTACAAAGCCAAGAATGGACCAACACCCTCATACCTCAAAGCTCTTATTATTCCTTAAACTGCATCTCGCTCCCTCAGATCTACTAGCACTGTTCAACTGCTCCCATCATCTCTCAGGGTAAGAGGTAGGTATACATCTAGACTCCTTTCTGTTCTGGCACCGAGGTGGTGGTATAAACTTCCCCTAGATGTCTGAACAGCTGAGTCACTGGCCATCTTCTAACACCGGATGAAGACCTACGTCTTCTTGAAACACTGAAACTAGCTCTTATTTTCCCTGTTTGTTTTATGTATTGTTGTATATTGTATAAAAAAAACCCTAACAGTTTTTGGGCTGAAGGTATTCTAAGTCTGTGAACCAGTGTTAATTTATTCATTGATAGAGACGTCAAAGCACTTCGCTCTGGATAAGACCGTCTGACAGAGATGTAAATGTAGTAACACAATGTTCATTGGAAGCATGGGACTTTTCAAACAGACCAATTATCTTCCCCGAAACCTAACACTGACACTTGCATCTCATAAAACAACAATGTTTCAGGTGTGAGCTAAGATAAAACCCATAGCATGGCATGCTCATTGGCTGATTTGGTTCCTCTGTGACCAAATATATCACGAATGAGAAGTTCTCACAGAGATTGCTGCTCAATGCTCATCTAAAAACCACCAACAGGACGGGAAAATCACAGGGCAGCTACAAACAAGGTAACAGCAAAGGCAAAATTTAAACAAAACATGCTAACAAACAACAAATCCTTATTACCCCAAGCTCACTTGAAGACTGTTGGTTTATTTGTTTGAATGATGATGGAATAGATGGTTTTCTATAAAGTGAATTGTTTGAGGATCTATCATATAATCTAATCTGGAGAGCACACGTTACTGTGCAGCCTGTTTTCAGCAAAAATTTTCATCCGATACAGTGTGAGAAGAACTAATCTTAAAAAGTGCTGAAATAAAGTAGCTCAATTTCTTCCAAACAACTTCAGCATGCATCCATAAAGAAGTTGTTTAAGCTGAAGGAAGTACATTCTGTTGTTAATGAAACCACTGCCAATGCGGAAGTAGTTAAAATGTGTGTGTGTGTGTTGGGAGGAAGGCGGAGTAATTTAATCTTCCAATATGGGAAGTGTGTTTATACTACACGTCTTATAAAATAACCTCATTCTCTTTGGCCATTGTGTGGAAAACACATTTCGGACTTAATGGCTCCCACAGGCTAGCTGCCCATAATGTTATGAATGAGCTGACAAAAGCATTTGGGTTTCTCCAAAGATAAACAGCTTTAAACTTTCCAGGCTGAATAACCATAATTTTATTCAGGTCTTTGTTTTTTTGGTTTTGCTTTTTTACAAATGGAGTTTTAATTTTTGGGGGGGATTTTTTGAGCCATAGCTATGTGGTGTTACTATTGGTCCCTGTTGGATGATACTGTTCTAATTTGTCACTGGAACTTTTAGGTTATACTTCTTGTCCTGCTTCTATTCAGCAGAACATGTAGATTAGAAAAGATCACATTGTTCTTGCACAATGTATTTGTTAGAATTGAAAGACAGAAAGAAAGAAAGAAAGAAAGAAAGAAAGAAAGAAAGAAAGAAAGAAAGAAAGAAAGAAAGAAAGAAAGAAAGAAAGAAAGAAAATCAGTTGCTGTTTTTATTTCCGTACTTTGAATTTGGTCTCTGAATTTATTCTTAATGATATTAGGGAATTAGCAATGCTAGGAAACCATAGATAACATGGATAATTAAGGTATAGAGAGTTTTTTGAGTGCTTTTATAGCTAGAAAACATAGACCTTCTATATCTAGAAGGTCTAAGAAGCGATAATTTAAAAAATGTTGTGTGGAAACACTTCCAGAGAATCTGACTAATAAAGAAGACTGAGTTTCAAAAATTGTGTTTAAATAAATAAATAAAAATTGATTTCATTGTAAGTCTGGTACAGTATTTTGCAAAACAACAGGAACCTTTCAAACTACTATATTTTTTGAAATACTTTTTCTCATGTAGAAAACGTCTGACTTTCCTTGACTAACAAAAGTCTTTTATGTTTCTTCCACCACAAACAATTCAACTCTTTTTCTTGTTCCTGCACCAATGCCCTCTTGTGCATGTTCCTTTACTATTGTTCACACCTGCAGCTCGTGATTAGTCTCGTTTGTCTTGTATAGATAAAGTGCTCTTTAGGGCCTGTGTGCATGTTTGTGTGTCTGTATGTGTGTATGTAGTAGAAGGCTGCACACTGTAGGCTGTGTAGTAGTGCTGTATAATATGCTCGTCAGATTTATTTCTTCTAATCCTTCTGGACTTGTTAAGTTGGTTGTTTGAATGCGTCTAAGACCTTGATTAGAATTACTAAGCTGATCTCTCTGAGGGACGATCCATATAAATGCCAAAAGTCAAGAACCTTTGGGGAGTAAAACTATGTTTACTTAATCTTGTGTTTTTTATTTACATCATATGCACTATGCGTTTTGTTTCTGTGGCCATATTCTTATCAAAATGTTTGCTTGGACACTCACCCACCTTTACTAATTAAGGCCAGTCTACACATATAACCATATATTTCATCTATCTATCTATCTATCTATCTATCTATCTATCTATCTATCTATCTATCTATCTATCTATCTATCTATCTATCTATCTATCTATCTAGGAAACAATATAAAAAGAGGGAAATACAATGAGGAGGAAGTGTTTTGAGATCAAAAAAGAATCCGTGTTGAAGTAATAAATGAATGGCATTGTTGCTGGAGTACATGGATAAGTATAGTGATAAATAATGTTGTACAAACAATTTGCCTTCGAATAACTCCTGCAGTTTTACCACTGATTATCTTGTATCTTTCTTTCTTTACAGTCGATGGTTGTTATTTAATTCATTCTGTATTACGAGTGTGTATACACGAGCTGGATCAATGTGGCGCTGACAAGGTCACCAGTCTGACCGGGTTTTATGACTCCTCAGTTTCTCACCCAGCCTCTGCACACCTGAGAAGACTGACAAGCAGTCCTCATGTACAGCAATCAATATTTTACAAAGAGCAAATTGGTTCCTTGGAGGCTTGATTGCAGAGAGTTTAATTAACTGTTGGTCTTGTTTAGAAGATGGTGCTGGGGCATGATGATGGTTATAAAAACTATATTAAACTAGATTATACTGCTTTGTGTGATATTGCATAATGTAGAATATATAGGCTGACTTTAAAGTGTGAGTCGTTACATAAACTGTTTGGTTTTTCATTTCTAAGGTTAGGTGTTCAGTTCTATGAGATGAGGTATAGGTATTAAAACACTCTGTGGGATGCTGTTCTAGAAAAATGATCTTAAAGCCGTAGTGTTACATTCACCTTGGTGTTGATTGTTTTACTATAACAGCATGTCCTGTAGCATGACTCATTATTATTTGTACATAAAATGACTTAAGAAATTCCCTTCCTGAAAAAGCTAAACAATTTTTAAAAATGTATTTATTTTATTTTATTTTATTTTATTTTATTTTATTTTATTTTATTTTATTTTAATTTAATTTAATTTAATTTAATTTAATTTAATTTAATTTAATTTAATTTAATTTTATTTTATTTTAAATCTGTCTCTGGCACTGGAGACTCCTTCCAAAAAATGTTACATAAACAGTCATAAAAGTGACTTGCTTGTTACCGTAGAAACAATAATGTACTTGGATGTGTGTACATATAGTGTATATTACAAGCATTATTATCATAGTTGTGTTTTAAAAATTGGCAAAGATTCATCGGAAATTAACACCTTATGACCAATCAGAATAAAGCATTCAATACCAGAAGATTATTTACTTTATTTTCTATTATAATATTTTATATCATATTTTATAAATATTATGAGTCACATATTTTCCCCTTGTTTTGTTTTTGCTGCAAAACTAATTACCCTTAAAAGTCATATGTTAATAAGACCCCATTCTGGGGCTAATTTAAAGGAGTCTTCAAAGGTTTCCATTCTTGGACCAGGCCACAGTCTGTTAGGATGAAAGTGCGGGAGACTTAATTTTATACACGCACAGTTAACTATGGAGCAACAACAGAGAACTGGACCTAGGGGAGGCCAGACAATTATGGAAGGCAGATGCACTGCTCCAGATACACTTTCTTTTTTATCCTCGGCTATCCGTCATCGTAAAGTAACCACAGCTTCGGGCAGGTTTATGGAAAAAAAATTAGAACATTGTCGTTTTAGTGTCATTTATTTATTTATTTATTTATTTATTGGCAGTGCAATTAGTTCATTCTCAAATCTGATTGGTCAGAAAGTATTCATTCATTTTTTTTATAACAGAAGAGGTGAAAGTAATCTTTTACTGTATCTGCATTACCTTCCAAATTATGTTAGTTTATAGTATTGAATATGTGCAGTATCTCCCATTATACCACTTTATGACTATATGCTTTGTCTGGGTAGGAATGTACAACTGTAGCATAAGAACTTTATTGTATATAGAAGATTAAAGCACTTTTACTTTACTGTAAACACAAGAGTTTATAAGTTGTCATCTGAATGACTGGATTCTACAGGATTTCTAGGAGACTTGTGTGTCACGTTTTTTTAATGTGCCACCTGGAAACACTTATGGATGAAGGAAGCCACCATATTTACAGCTGTGACAAAAAGCATTTATGAGGATCAGACAAATGTTGGATTTTTCCAAATGATGTAAAGTTCGCAGTGTAGACTCATTAATCTGCAAGTCTTTCTTAAACGAACTATGTGTGATTGCTCACTGGTCTATTTATGGACATCGACTTTACATTTTCACGCCCCTAAACATGACGCTGAACCGAACGAACTGTGATTGATTGCTTTACATGTCGGTCAGACGTCCTCTTGGGCGGTGCTTGGTCAATAAAAGCGGCTATGGGGACTAGACCTTCTGCCATCTGCCAGTCTGAAGATCTGGCTCTGTGAGACTAGGATCTGTCATGGCTAGATGACTGGATTAGGGAATATTCCAGTAATCAGGATATGCGACTTACTTGGATCAGTAAAAAGATAAAATCAACTTTCAGTTCCAAATATGGAGGTGTCCTTCAGGATATCTAAGTAGCCATAGCAACTTGGATAGCTTCAGAGCAGGTTATGATCCAGGATTAGTTTCCTTCCGAGAGCTGACGGAGCATGGCGTGCCCTTTTGAAGAACATCCAGTGGACATGGAACAGATTACAAGAAATCATTTTTTGCCGAGAGAGCGTGATAAGACCACTTATAGGCGTGTTTTTTTTTGTTTTTGTTTTTTTTTTACAATTTTCTTAACAAACCTTTTTGAAACCTTCCATCTCAAACATGACACATTGTGGATGAGCTTAATACCAAGCACATTTTATACATTGCCCTTGGTTGATTTGCCACAGGGAATTTTCTGAATACTGTAATGTGGGCGATGTAGAGCATGTGAGAAAGGCAGCTGTGTGTAGGGCTGTTCGTACAGTAGGCTTTGCACTCAAACGGTTCCTACACACTTTAATGTGCTTACATGGACATAAACCTGTGAGACTCATTAAAGAAGAGCTCAGCAGAGTGGCGAGTTTGTCCGTTCTATGATATTCTATGAGAAACCTTTTTAGTTGCATATCCATTCATACACAGACACAATAACTTAAAAATTTATCTAATCATCTAACTTTTAATTTCAGAGTTCCCAAATATCATTGGATGCATTGGTCCAACCCACAGCTCACATGAATTCAGAAATTATGCTAAAGATCAAAATTTACTCAAAAGCTCCTGGTTACACAATAGCTCTTGACTATATAGTTTATAGAATAGAAACAATTAGCCTCCTGGTGGTCCAGCAGCAGGATACTGCACTCTCATATTGGTGATCGATTCCCGGGCAGGGTGCTAACCCAGCTACAGAAGAGTTAACTCTCAGTGCCAGTTCCAAGCCCAGATAAAATGGGAGGGCTGTGTCAGGAAGGGCATCTGGTGTAAAACCTGTGCCAAATCGAAACATGCAGACCAAACGACCGCTGTGATGACCCCAAACAGGGAGCACCCGAAAGAACAAGAACAAGAAGTGATTTAAAATTGCATTTGGTGTCGCTCAAATGAGACTGCAGTTCCTCTCAAGGTTTCTTCCTCCTGCTCATTATGGATAAATATAAAATTTAATTTTAAACGTTATCATTTTTATTCAGAATTTTTAGATTTTTATAAGCCGCTTCCTCCACTGTTAAAAGCGCTGTACAAATAAATATTGAATTCCTATTAAAGCTCCTTCAGCCCATGAAGGTGACTATGTTAATAGGAAATCATTCCATAGCACCAGTGTGCAAGGAACAGTAGAATATTGGCTGCTAAATAAAGGTGTAAGGAATTAAATGGAATCACTCATTACAGGTCTCCACTAACTGGGTAGGATCCTTCCTCATCACCAGCGTGGTAAATGGTCAGGGTTTGTACACGATTCCAGAATATTTTGGGAGTAGTTGTTGTGCTATAAATTCACACAGGGTACAGTTTGTCTATTCTCAAATATATTTGAGTAAAATATAATAAATTAAGGTTAATTTTAAATTATGATTCTGTTAAAGTACAATATCTACAGTATTTTAACTCATTAAATATAGAAATTAAATTTAATATGCTCTTAATAAAGCTTAATATACAACACTAAGGGGCACAAACCTCATTGTATTTTTGGATTTCTTTTGAAACATGCTAATTTAATGTTACTTCTTGCAAATCTCTACAGTTATCCCTTGGGTTTAAGGACATTTTGCGCCTTAAATCGTTTGAAATAAATTAACTAGTGTGCGTAAACTTGAGTTGTCTTCAGATCTAAACGGTATGCTCGAAGTATATTTTCATTCCCAGTAGTAATGCAAACTTCTGCGTTCGACTGAATAAATCAAACTGTACAATCATTTCCCGCTTCTCATTTCCCAACATGTCAGAATTGATTTATGGCTAATGAAGCACACAAGGGACCAGATATGAGCTCCCTGTAAACAAATCTGACTCCACTATGATTTACTGCACCCGGTACCCATGTTGTTTTGTACATGAAGGCTATTTTTTGCAGGTCCTCTATCTAACTGAATCATTCCAGGCCAGTCAAGGTCATAACCTATTAGCTGTTCAGCTCATGCCAGCTTTCCCCCATTATGACCATAGACATTTCCTTCCCAATTCAATCTACTACACTTGTCCTCCTCTGACTCATGCCACAACATCTGTCTATTCCTTTAATTCCATTTGCCTGTCTGATGTACTGTGCAGAAAATTCATCATTGAGAATGATTATATCTGCAGCGTTTACATTCACGCTCCGACTAAAGAGGATTAAGTGACTGAAGAAGCTGATTAAACCTGTAGAAGCCGAATGAATTAAAATCCTTCATTTATTTCAAGAGACCAAAAAAAAAAAACTTTTAGAAATAGATTGGAAAAAGATCTTTTTGCAGTTTTCTTTTTGCAGTCTCCAGTCTTGGAGAGAACCTCTGTGTCTGTGCTCATTGTAGCCTCAGCTCCTGGAGTGGAACCTTGATGCATTTTTACTGCCGATTCAAAGTTGTGACTTCTGAGATGCTGTTTTGCTCAGCATGGGTGTACAGGGTGATTGAGTTACACTTCCTGATTTCCTGGCAGCATGGACAAATCTGGGAATTCCTGTCTGACCTCAATCACAAGTCAATGTGTTTTTCTGCAGCAGAACCGATTCATCACTGTGCATAAACTCTAGAGCAATTTCTGAAAGAATCTCAGCTCATCTGACAGCAACAACATGCCACGGTCGCTGAAATCACTTTTATCCAGTTCTGATGTTTAATATGAACTCTCTTGACCTGTATCAGCATGATTTTAAACTGGTTGCTGAAGGTATTTATATCATGATCATTCAAGCGATGATCAGCTGTTATTCTTCCATGGGCTGCATGTTTTTGCTTTGTAACTATGATTTGCTCTTACCATGATGAATTTCACAACTCTATAAATACGTTTTAAATCTTTGCTGCATTTTTATATTCATTTTCTTTCTTAAAGCACCTTTCTTTAAAAACTACATTTGGGGTTTTTTTTATGCTGTTACCTTATCTGAAGCTAGTAAACTCGCCTTCATACTGTAGTAGTTAAATCATATCTTAAAGCTGTTCTGAAAATATAAAAAATATTTTTAAAAATATATAAAATGTGTGCAATTACTTTAAGTTTTTTCATAAAAATGTTTTTCTTACTGAAGTGGATGGCGGTTTAGCTAGCTAGACAGCGATAGCCTTTCCAACCGTCTGATTTTAATTCATTCACCATCAGGAAACTCTTCCTGAAGGGCAATTTTGCTGTAACCGATATATTTACTTGAATTATTTTTGACAAAAGAAGAAAACAAATAACAAAAATCTGTTTGCTGTTGCAGTGGAAACAGTAAAGGACTTCTGTTGAACATTAGAAAATGAACTGAGACCTGAAATAAAAATTATATTTATTTTATTATTTATTACAGCATATTAAATGATTTTAATAAGAATTGTATTTTAGGTCATAATTTTTACATTATTTTTTAAAATTATTAGTGTTTATCTATTACAGTGTTTATCTATGTCCTGAAGCGTTCCATTTTAAATCATTACGCACACAAATATTATTATTAATTATTATATTTATTAATTATTATTATATTAAGTATTTACACATAAGTTGTGTATTCCACTTTCCAGAGCAAATCTTGTATAATCCTATATGAGATATAAGCTCCTATAGACTCCTAAGACTGTAACGTCAACAATTTATTTGTAATGAAAAGTAAATGCTTTCTGTTAAGAAGCTGGAGTTGTGTCATGTGAAAAGAAAGATTAGCAGATTTACAACATTAGCAGAGCAGCACAGCTGGATTAAGAGTTTTATTTCATTCAAACATGATGAATAACTTGAGAATTATTAGGATCACTGTATGAATATAAATCCTATTAGGTTTTTATTTTCAGATACATTTTTACTTGAGGAATGTGCACGGTACAATAAAATAAATGCGATGAATTGAGCATGCATGAAGGAATCTTGTGAAAGAAAATGACTGGCATGTCCTTTCCTAAGGAAGTGACATCACATGTTGACTGCATGTTTCACTCATCCCTGATTCACTTATCATAACCGTGGAGAGGAAGGCGACCAAACAAAAGCACAGCGGCTGAGTAGCACACCGATTTCTGCAAGTGCAGTCTGTATGCAGAGGATTTCTTTGTGGATGCGCCATAGCAACGGAGCTGCAAATCCGTGTTGCAAATTATTGGCTGAAACTGAATTCACGCCACGCAGAAGCACGAGTGAAAGGTGGACTACAGCGCACGACTGGGGGAATTCTCCTGTTAGGATCGTGACCGATTTGTGACGCTTGGCTCCGAGGTGATTAAGCTCACGTTGATAGACGCTGTGATCGGTCCTGGGGGATGACGCTGGTTGACGGATGGAAGGACCGAGCGATTGCATGCTGGAGACAACATGAGCGTGATCCTTTTGTGTGTGTTTGCCATGCATGATCGGCGGCGGCTAAATGAGGGAGAGGACGACGAAAAGAACCCTTTCATTTACCTCTTGGCTTGCCTTAAAATTTCCCTTCTACTACACTCCGTTCACATCCCCTCCCCTTTCTCTTTCTCGCTTTCGCTCTCTCTCACTCCCTCCCACAGTTTCTCTCCTCCCTTCACTCATCAAAGCCAGTAGCCTAGTATTCTCTCTACAGCTGCTTCCTCTATGGTCTCTTGGAAAAACAGCCTGCACATCTTTTACTTGCTTCTCAAGGCAAGACCTTTTTTAACGTTTCGTCGCCAGGAGAGCAGGATGCTTCCATGCAGGCTTTGATTTCTTTCTCTCCTTGTGCTTTCCCCTTCCCCTTCCCTCTCCTAAATTCCTGCCCTTTGACCCTGACCCTCCCCTTTCCCCTCAACTGCCCCTTACCCTCTATTCCCTTCTCTATCTTCACACCCACTTGACCATGTTGCCATGTGTCTGCCGGGTCCATCCTCTCCTTGCCTTTATCTCATTTGCCTTGCTGACACGAGGGGAAACCTGTCCAGCCACCTGCAAGTGCCCGGACCCTCACACGGTAGATTGTAGCGGACGAGGACTCACTCGCCTCCCAGATGAGATCCCGCTGGACGTGCGCAGATTGCTGCTGTCCAACAACTGGATCCCGCGCATACCTGCTGACTTTCTCGTGCTCTACAGTGACTTGGTGTATCTGGATCTCCGGAACAATTCTCTCTCGCACATTGAACCAGGAACCTTGAGCACCTCTTCCAGGCTAGTTTTCTTGGACTTGGGCAGCAACAACCTGACTGAGATCCCGAAAGGAACATTTGGCGAGTCGCGCAGCCTCATCAAGTTGCGTTTGGGCAACAACCCTCATCTGAGCATGGTCAATGAGGACGCCTTCAGGGGCTTGACCTCGCTACGAGAACTTGAATTGGAGCGCAATGCCCTTTCCAGTCTCCAGGTTGGTGCACTGAGCCAGCTGCCTTCTCTGCGGGTCGTCAGGTTAGAGGGCAACCCTTGGGTGTGCAATTGCAACTTTGCCAACCTTTTCGCTTGGTTAGTTGAGAACAGCCACAAGCTTCCAAACGGTAAGTTCTTGAGATTCGGTGAAAGGATAAATGTTCTCGTCTATGCTTTGAACATCATTTTCTGAAGGGTTCCATCTTTGTTATATTTTCAGTCAAGGCTTTGCTATTTATAGTAACTCAATTAAAACAGGGAACCCTTCCTAAGGTCTAAATTTATTTCAGCAACCAACATGAATGAAGTTCCAGAATAATGAGGTATAATCTAGGACATTTTTCCAGCCTGATAAGGCATCTTGTCAGGCTCCTATGGGTACAGCATGCTTTCCTTATTCTTAGCCCATCTCATATTTAGCATTCCACTCCACATGGGGATGTGCTCTGTCTACGTCATACTTTCGACAATCATGCCAAGCAACTGATTTTCCTTTCCAGGTCTGTATGTGTATTAGTCAGTTATGGAAATGCTGTATATATACATAAATTCTGTATATATATATTTTCTCAGAAAGCTATTTTGCTAAAAACCTGTCAATCCTTGCCATTGTTTGTCTGATTGATGATCTGCATAATAGCGGGTGGTAATGGAGGAGCTTATTTGGAGTGACCTTTGGAGTGACAGTTCTTTTTCTTTTCTTTTTAAAAAATTTTTTTTATATATTTTTAGGAACAAGCTCTTGTCATTTGTCATGTCCCCCATTTCCATCATCAGAAAAAAAACTGTAATTTTATCATAATACAGCCAAGTAGTGTGTTTTTACATTTAAGCATAGTGACTAGAACATATTGGTGTGACATGCTGGATTCAGAAAAACAAAGTAAAATGAACTATAGAAAACAATGAAAAAAAGGAAAGCAATCATTGAAGCAATGGGACTACTTCATATCGAGACTGCAATTGCATGATTCTTTTGCATTTCAAGTCATAGGTTGTTGATTGGAAACCGTGTCCGCAACTAAATGACGTGAAAGCTGATGAATTGCTCTGGGTAGCAAATCTGACACTAAAGATTATTGGGTAGGTGTTGGGAAGGTGTTGAGGTGAAGAAATTCCATCAATATTGGAGAAAATGAAAGATGGAGATCTATGCAAAAGGTTAACTGCATACAAGGTGGTGCTTCAGGCATGCTCTTTCTCCTAAACTTAATTTAATTCAGTAAGAGACAAAGGGAAAACACCCAGGATGTGTCATTCTCTCTTTATCTACTTAATTATTTCAGAAATTAGTATTAAGACAGGTTTGTCTTTTCGTGTGGTAGTTCTTGGTGGCATCACAGCATAGGACATCTTTCCACCCTGATAAGGCGTCATATCATGCTCCTATTGGTACAACATGCTTTCCTTATTCTTCGCCCATCTCATATTTAGTATTCCACACCACATGGGGATGTGCTCTGTCTACGCCATGCTTTTGACAATCATGCCAATCAACTGATTAAGACAAGTTTGTCCTTTGTGGTTGACATCAAGGCACAAGGCGTTTAAGTTCACACCTTTTTACTGGAAAAAACTCCATCCATCCATCCATCCATCCATTTTTCTTTACCACTTAAGCTACACAGGGTCATGGGGAGCTGGATTCTATCTAAGGGGACTCGGGGCACATGGTGGGGGCCACACTGGGGCCAACCCATAGCAGACACCATTACAGTCTTATACACTCATTCACACACAACAATTTGGATAGGACAGTCGGCCTATAACACATGTCTTTGGACTGGGGGAGGAAACTGGAGATCCAAGAGGAAACCACTGGGAGAAAATAAAGGAATCAAACTGGAGGTACTAAGCCACCACATCCCCCTGGAGAAAACACCAGTAAAGGAATATTACTTTTGTCTAAAATTCATACATGATCAAAATGTCTATCATTTCACTGTTCAGCGTACAATCCGTATAAACAAAGAATATACAAGAATCTTCTCCTAAACCTTATCAGTGTACAAGCACTAGACTAAATCTTTTCCCTAAATCTTTTGCAAGCATTGGTAATTCTAAGGGATGAAGATGAAGTGATTTACAGAACCACATAATCTGATTATGTGGAGATGTGACCCAGTGAGCAGAATACAAGCAGAGTAATTACTATCTACCAGCAATTAATCACTGATACCAGTTAATGAAAGATCATGTGGTGTGTGCCAAAAAGACTGCTAAATAACTGCAATTTCAATGCAATAACTGCAATACAAGCTACGCAGATTTTCTATACAGATCGAAAGGACAAAGTTGGAAAGTGAATACATTATATTAAGTGGCCCCAGCTGTCACATTCTCTCATCCAAGGTCATTTCTCATCAAGGGGGCAGATGTTTACTGCGCACACTTAAAGCTTGACTTTGTGATGATCTGATCCCAAGGACGCTTTCCAGGATGACATTTCCTTTCAGAGTGAATAGAAATACAGTAGATTTCTTAAGATAAACATCATAAGTATCAGATGAGCAAACAGTGTACAACAGCTAGTACTAGCAGTGCAGTCTTTTGAAAAGCCAGCCTCGCAGCATGTTTACACATCAGTGTGACCTTGTGCTGTCTTTGGTACTTCCTAGAGAGTTTTGAGCCAAGGGTTGGGCAGGGGGGATATTCAGTGTAGTGACAAGGAAAGCTCTATTTAGCATCTGCTAAATTGGCAGAATACTACCAGTTAGGGGTTGCAAATGCATTCACCATGGATATTTAGTTAGTGCAGTCTAGTGAATGGGTATTACATGGAGCAATAGAGAAAATGAGCCTCACACATAAGCAGCAGCAACAGAGGCAGTGACAGCAGCAGACCAGAAGCTGTGAACAGAGTCATGCCTTTGGCGTACATGCCAACTGGCCCAGCATGTCTGTTCTTCCAGACTCGCTTAGAAGCTACATCTCACCTCACTGCTTATTTCTGCATCACTGGCTTCTCATGACTTAGGGGAAGGCTGAACTCTGACTGGTCAGGAATAGAATAAACCAGAGTGACCTTTCAAACATGGGAGGTGGGAGATGGACTCTGGGAGATTTTCCAAAAGGGTTTCCTAAATGTGAACAGGCCAAAAGAGTAAGGGATGATTTGTTAGGGGCTTGAATTTTTTTTTTTTTTTGTAAATATGCAGCATTTTTTAGAGGGGTATTCCTGACTCTGGCCTTTTTTGTAGTATCAAGGTGTATCTGAAAACACATCTGAATCTATTAGGATGCAGCACCAAACATCAGAAATGGGACAAGAGACGGACAAGAGATTTTCAGTTTATACAGATCCCATCAGTGTTAGATGATGTAGCTGCAACACATTGAAAACATGTTAATATAACAGCTGTTGCAGATGCTGGATGCATCTCAATCAGCTCCCTAGTTCAGTAGTCAGGGCACTACTCATGGGATCGGCCATTTTTAGGGCTCTTTTAATTGCGAAATTCTTCCAGTGCCCTGGAACGTTCGCTCACTTAAAAATCCCATAATACACAACAAAAAGCAGGGAGAATCGGTGTGCATTATTTCCCCTTAATGTAAATGACGTCATAGTTTCTGAAGCCTCTTAGCTTATGAAAATGGTGGACGAAAAAACTCTCAGCTGAGTTGTAATGTAAGTAGCTTGTTATCACGATTGAAACTGATTACTTACTCAGTGATTTTTGTTTGAACTTGTGAACTTTATTTAAAAGAGATAGATGGTTTGTTTGAGAATAAAAAATGCAAAAATAGCAAAAAATAGCAAAAATAGCAAAACAAATATAGAAAAATGCTAGCTAACATACGATCCTGCTTGAAGTAACATGACAGCTACATTCATAATTGAGCGAACAAATAAAAGCAAACTTAAATATTTAACATGTTTGGGTTTTTACGGTGACTGATTTGAGTTATTTTGCTGGAAATTGAGTTGTTCCAATGTGTATTTAGCCGGGGTCTGAACCTGTGTACACGATGTAGTAACTGGTAATGACCTTTTCAAGCCTGTCCATTGAAACACTATGGTCCAAAAGTAGCAATACATAGTAGCAGTACGTCATTTTCAATGGAGACGGAACTTGATCATGGTATTAATATTTTAAAATAAATAGATCTAGTTGGAAACTCGACTTAGTGCTCGGCTTTCTGGTTTAGGTAGCGCAATCATCCCCGCATTTTAAGTGTGGATAGAAAGCATAAACCATAAAAATACAAACATAGATAGAAAACTTTAGCTTACACTCAGGTGCAAAAGTTAGCATCACCCCATGGCTTCTGAGAGGAAAAAATGCAACAAGAACCTCTATTTTACGGTTTTATTTTACAGTAGAGAAAGATCCAAGTGAAAAATCCACGTGGGTGTTTCCTGCAAGAATCCGAGACATAAATAGTTTGTAAAGATGTTTTACCCTGATCATCTCTAGAGTGTCTTGCAAAGAATGCTAAATAATCGCTTTCTTTCAAAATGTAGAAAAGAGTTCATTATATTGGCCCAGTTATCTCTTATCTCATGACACACACATCACAAAAAAGTGTCTCTCTGCATTTGGCATTGAGGATGATAGAGTTTTAAATCAAAATGTGGTTTTAAATCAAAATGACACCGGCCCTCATGTCCCTGGGAAGGTTTATTACCCTCTTGAACCCAGCAGAGATACGGTCCGAATCTCAGAAAAACTGCTCATTTTCCATTAGACGTGAGCTGACTCGCTGTACATGATGGACAATCCCTTTAAACACAAGGATGGATTTTCTGACTGGTGCAAATCGATGACTCTTTTATAATATCCCGAGAATAAAGAGAAATGCCAGGATAGAAGGTTTATACATCGAGTAATGATCTATTGCATGCTGTGTGATGTTAGTAAGGGTGTGCATTACTGCTTGTTGCTGTCATGATGTGTGGGGTTATAAAGCGTATTCCAGGAATAAGCAGGAAATTGTTCTTAATCATAATTACATGATATTATCTTACAGTAAATCAACCCTTATGTAGTTATGTACTTGAAGGTAATTTTAAAACCCAATTGTTCCTTCGTGGTAATTTGATTCTTCTGGTCAGATTACTGACATAGTAAATGAACAGGTCAATTCATGTTCCTGGTGTTTAAACATGATTCTCTTGCAAACCGTTGAGTATAAATGACAGCTTATATTTACTTAAATTAATACACGCAAAACGGTTTAAGAAAGAGTAATAATTAGGTATGTGGGTTAAAAGGTGAGAGTAGTATTTTTTTTTATCCTCTCAGCTGTAGGTTCCTCAGTTCAATCCCAAGTGTCTGTGTGAAGTTTCCAATGTTCTCCCTGTATGATTGACCCTGACCAGGATAAGACATTTACTGAACATTAAATAATAATATGAAGTTATAGGATACGCTTACATAACATGCTACGTTAGCATAACATTAGCATAAAATCCAACCATTTGTCGTCGGAGACTAAGACTGTATCCTCATAATCAGTGAAATTGGTGGCGAAATCAGGCCCTTTGTTCAGCTGCAAAATTTCAGTGATGTTAAACTTTAGGCAAATGTTAAAGCGGCCATGTTGCATTCACTTTTTGCTGCATCCAGTCACGCTCCTCCATCTAGACACGATGCTGCACAGAAGGTGAAAGCTGTTTAGCCTTTTGTACATATGATTTATGATTTATGAAGATGTAATTGATCCCCTCGGTAATAAATAAAGCAGGCAAACATTAAATATATGTGCATTTATTTACGTAAATAAATGCACATCTATATCTACGTTTAGCTTGCTTCATTATTTATAGAACTACAGTCCATGCATGGCCATCACACCAGTATAATTACGTGTGTGTGTCCTGTGATGGATTTTACCATGTGTAATGAAAACAACCAGGCATGCATAACAGATCGTAGCTCATTTCAAACATAAGGATCACTGTATAATCTCCTGCAAGGCTACTTGCACTCTAAAGCAATAGTGGTCCTGACCCAACACCTGTACTGTATCTGGGTCTGCTTTGTGGTGCTTAACTGGGTCTGTATGGGTCTGTGCTCATTCACTTACTCACTCTCCCTCTCTCTCTCTCTCTCTCTCTCTCTCACACACACACCATGCGTCTGTTCTCTATGCAGTATGTACACGCAGAATCCAGGATTAATGGATTAAAATATCGTTAACTGTGTGTACTCTCTGTAGTAGGATCAGATGTTCAAAAAATCTCATCCATGTGCAACCAAATTCAGCTATGAAAACTAAACCCTAGTACTGGTTTCTAAATTAGGCATATAAAGTTTAAAGAATTTTGTGTTGCGTAATACGAGAGTGAATTAGAGTGAAGCTTTAAAAACAGCATCATGGCAACATACAAACCTTTTACTTTTAAATTTATTCCAAAGAGAACAAGAAAGATTTCATTTTATCACATGTTCATGTTGTCCTGGAAGAGTTCAGGTCTGATGCATGACTAAGGTCTGTGCAGCCCATCCATTAAGCTAGTTTGGAGATAAACAGCCCCCAGTGGCCTCCAGTGTAGCACTAGCCACTGCCATGAATCTTTTAATGGGAAAAAGTGTGTACACATGATCCGCCGCTGTCTGCTCTGTGTTCAGGTTAAACACGGACAAACCGTGTCTCTCAGCGGTGTTGATTCAGCACTTACCTAGCACACGTTTAACCCCTGTACCATGTGCTTCAGATCATGATAGGAATCATTAGCCACCAGTTTCATCAATAAACTGCAGCTTCACACTCGTGCGAGAGTTTGAACAGGCCGAACCTCTGCGTCACGGCTCCTCTGTGGTCCTGTGAGCCAGACTGCATACAGGCCCAGGCGTGCATGAAGAAGCGGTTCATGTGACAGAGTCACTGTATTTATTTCTCCATGGAGGCTTATCCAATTACCAGCCACTGATTATTTCATTTACAGCAATCAGAATGTTCCAGTAATGTGCCACAGCAGGACTGCGTTATGGAAAACTTTAACAAAAATTCATATTTGAAATACAGAATGAATGGCACCCTTCTTGAAGGAAACATGTTATCAGATGGAACTATTTTCCTTTAACAAAAATCATATTTTAAAAAGAAATAATTGCAGTAAATTCATTGACCCGTGCAAAATTATTTTAAAGTAAAGCTTTTTTTCTTTCCACATGTGAGCATTTATTAATGGAAAGGGTGCCAATAATTTGGAAACCAGCATACTAGCAAAAAAAAATGTTTCAAAGTGCAATATATTAAAACGGCTTCCCCATATTTTTAACCAAAAAAACCCCACATTATATATATATATATTTTTTGAGTCAGCTCTCTAATTATTGGCACCTATGCAATTGCACAAACGTCTGCAAAAGGTAAACTTCGGAGCAGAAAATAAATCAACTCGATGGATAGACCTCTTTCCTGTAACAAAAAACTGTTTCAATTCTAGCCACTGCAGGAGGTTATTCCTAATTAGGAATTAGTCACGGGGGTTTGCTGGAGCTTATCCCAGCACATATTGGGCGAAAGGCAGGGGTACACCCTCGACAGGTCATCAGTCCATCATAGGGCCACACATACGCTATAGACAGACAACCACACACACTCCTATGGGCAATTTAGAATTACCAATCAACCTAATGTACATGTGGGAGGAAACCGGAGTACCCAGAGTAAACCCACGCAGGCACGGGGAGAACATGCAAACTCCACACAGAAAGGCCCCTGCCTGTTCGAACCTGGGATTCGAATCCAGGACCTTCTTGCTGTGAGGAAACAGTGCTAACCATGCTGCCCTGTTAAGGCACCAATAATTTAGAAATCGAGATTTTGCAGAAAAAATATTTTATTTTGCTTTAAATTAGGGTATGATCCATCACTATAGGGTTTTTTCCTTCAATTAAGGGTGCCAGTATTTATGGAGCTGTAATGCTCTGCTTGTAATTTATGTTGCTGGTGGATTTTTGTTATTATTTAAATATATTTTTGCTGGAAATTTCAATCACGAGCCAGGCTCTACAGCTGCCTGTGGTTTGTGTGTGTGTGTGTGTGTGTGTGTGTGCGTGCACTTACACACGGCTCCACATTATAAGTGGGTGTGTGTGCGCGTGTATTTACACATGACTCCACGTTATAAGAGTGTGGGGGTGTTTAGCTGCTGTGTTTGAGAAAATACCATGTGACTGATGTCATCAAGTCCCCTGCATGAGGGAAACCTCTCCTGATGCATGTGAGTCACACTCCGCCGTCTCACTCTCGCACTGTGTGTATGACACGTGAGCGTCTCCTCTCCCAACCCTCCCATGGGTTTATACTCTGATTTAATATTCTGCCTACACGAGCTCTACTTCCCCCAGCCCTTCCCCTGCCTGTTTAATAGTTTAATCCACACACGGTTGAGGCTGAAAAACAAACAATATAATTATTTTTTTCTTTTATTTTCCTTTACGTATTTTTTTTTTTTAATGGCATGCTAAATGCTTATTGTTTAATAATACAATATTGTATCATTATACAGGATTGTATTTATGATTACATAAAGAGGTTTAAAAAGAAAGATTAGTGTTACTCATGCTTTTAGCAAAATTCATTTCGGTAACAAAAGTGTTTTGCATTTATATTTTTATTTCATTCAAAGGTCAGAGTTTTAACCTCCTGGCAGAGTTTTCAGATTAAAATCTGCAAGGTATTATATGCATTTATGATTTGCACACATGCTAAATGGTCAAAAAGCATCCACTGCCACATTTTAATACGGTTCGAGGGATTTTAATGGATGTAGTCTGCTTCTTTTTTTTTTTTTTTTTTTTTCCCCCCCATCAGCCTTTCTCATGAACTGTGCTGACATGTCTAATAAAAATCTAACAAAAACGAAAATTGGGGATTTGCCTTTTCTAGCTTGTTTTTTCTCAGGAAAGCCTATTTTCTTCCAAGCAGCTTCTTGTAATGGGCATGATGATTGTTTCTGAAATTGTCAGGCGTAATGGTTTATTTTCCTGGAGTGTGCCTGTACTTGTATCAGCTGCAACTTCCTTGTGTGGAACGGATATATTTTACAAGTGCAGTTGTAACTACCTATGCTTTTTTTTTAATAGTTTTACCTATTCGTCTGTGCTTACTTCCAAATTTATACTGACTGCAATCCATCAAGTAGTGACACTTCGGACGTGAGACCTAGCCGTCTGTTCGGCTTCTCCTTAGCCGTCGAGATGGGAGTCTCTTCAACAAACATGCCTGATTGCTTCATCTCATTAACTCCAGTCTGACATAACCTTCACACAGGTACGAGCGATAGCTCTGTCTTTTCTCGAAAAGACTTGTCCTCTTCAGCCAAGGGAGTGATCAACTCTACGGCAGTGAATACAAAAGATATTCCTAACGGTAGGTTTGACATTAAAAACCGGGATTTTTCAGAGTGACACAGATGTACACGAGGGAGTAATGTTTCTGTTCCTGCCCTTTATCTCTGTCCTTTTGTGTGAGTTTTGGAAAAGGGCAGAACGACGGCATGCTGGATGACTCATTATGGACCCACTGCTGGGTGAAGTCGGTCTCTGTTTCTTTAAAATCTCAGCTGTATCGAACACGGACTATGTTCTAAAGAAAATCTAAAAACTGCTGCCATTCAGTGCTGTCGAGAGGGCAAACACAATCGGCTTTCATATATCTGCGATAAAGCCTGGCTCTTTTAGTCTGTCTGTTCATTTTTACAGCTCAAATACAAAGTACACATCACTATAAAGCATCTGCCGGAAAATAAACACTTTTTCAGAGAGTGCCTTTCTATGGTCGATCTCAGAGGGTGTCCGGCCGCCGGTGACGCAGATGGAGTTGGGCATTAAACAGGAAGTTCTCTTCCTTGACTAAAATATAGTCAAAACTCAAACTATTTCCACCGAATTAGGTAACCGTTCACTCAGCACTTGTTAGATCTCAATTAAGGGTGATAAATTAGAAACTTTCCAAGATTCAAGAAGCTTTTATTGTCATTTCAACCACATACAGCTGGCGCAGTACATAGTGAAATGAAACAACGTTTCTCCAGGACCTGGTGCTACATAAACATACAACAACAAGTTCAATACAAAACAACAAACAACACCACAGAGCTAGGACAGAAGTTTGTCTTAGCCACGTAAAGTGCACAGTGTGCAGCTAGGTGCAAACAGAGCATAGACAAGACAGTGTGCAGTATTCCTGTGTGCTGAATAATATTAGCTGCTACAAAGAGATGAGATGGAGATATTGATTACATCATCTGTCTGTTTATACAGTGATTATATATACAAAACATCTTAAATTAGTCCTCCTAGTGTTTTTAAGACAGCTTAGTCTTTATTTGTCACATATACTGTACATTAATGCAAATTCTTTCTTTACATATCCCATCCTTGGAGGGTTGAGGTCAGCCATGATTAGGCACCCCTGGAGCTTTGGGGCCTTGCTCAGGGACCCAACAATGAGCCCCAATCAACCCAGAGCCTTTACCACTTGAGCTACCACTGCCCCTGTGTGTATGAAATGTGTGATAGTTGTGGCTCAAAATTTCTTGCGCTTACCTTTTTGTGGACATCTACTTGAATTTGTGAAATCGCAAGCGAAGGATTCTTCTTATAAAGTCCTACCAGTGAAGACCCGTGTAATTGTTTTCTATGACCGCTGTACTCATGCTTGATGCACATTAACAGAAGAGGGTCTTGGCTGAATGAATGTCGTGATGATGTCACATGACACGTCTCGGCCCAAATTTGAGAAAATTCTTCGATTTTTGTCACAAAATCCTGGAGGAATTGTAAAAAAATAACAATGTCCAGATTTACAAGTACATGTTGATCCTACGTTGATGTGTACATCCTCACATTTTGCCCTGAACTAATCTCACACCTGCCCTTGAGAGCACTTTACGATGACTTTAGTGCACACTTTTTACGATATTGCAGGTTACTTCTAACTTTCCAGACTTCAGCATCCAACATAAATCACAGAGCCACCATTTTCAGATCACAATCCATGGAGGTCAAAAATATTCTCCCATCCAAAAAATGTATTGATGCATGACACCATTAGAACAATGACTTCCGTCAGTGTCTCCTGAAAGCAGGGCGTTAATGACCCAAATAAGCCTGTAGCCATACATTAAAAAGTGAAGAATATTAGAATGTATAAACATATTATTCAGCTTTCAGAGACAACCTGAAGGCAAATAGTAGGAACAAACAGCATCTTCCATCCCAAAACAAGCCCCCAAAGACCTCTGCTTTAGCATAGTACAGGGAGATGAGTCTGGGCCTGAGAGAACTCTGAGAATATAAATAGAAACCATTTATCTCTTTTGCCTCCTGTGAGTTTGGTTGATGCTTAAGTATAGCCCATCACATAAGGCGTGCTGTCTTACGAACTGCTCTTAAATACTTAGACAAAATCATTAAGGCCAGACTTTTAGTGATCGAGAACTTGCAAACTTTTTTTTTTTTTTTTACTACAGACGAAATGAAATGCTTTACGTTCCCCACGGATCTCATTAGCGCTATTGCTGACAAAAGCTCCGCTGACATTTTAGCAAAGTGTAATTATCATCTGCTTGGCACTTTATTCTTTTATCTAGCTGATCCAAATGTCTGAGCAGAAATTTTGGGGCCGTCTTTAAAAAACCCGACGCGGCGATCGGAACCCTGCATTCATGCTAGCAAGAGCCAAAGCGACAGCAATCCTGTGATTTCTACTTGCATGCATGGCGCTGAGACTCTATTTCGGAGAAAGCAGCACATGTGAAGATCAGTGTTTAGATTGAGGAATTGTTTTCTTGATTCCAACATGACTTCCTGGGATCAATCCTGTGCCATGTGTGGTGAGACATTTCTTCAGTTCTTCATTCAGAATCTTTACTTTCTACCTGCAATTAGTTTTTATTTCAGGTGTGACAAGAAACAGATTAGGTTAGGTTTATTATTTATTATTATATTAAGAATAGGTTTATTTTACACTAATCTGCCCCTACTCACTGATTAGTGCATTATGTATCTCAGGTTAATGAATTAACTGTAGATTAGATATTTGCCTTCTACTGTTTCTTATCTGAACTGAAACCAAAACTGGATAAATAATAAAACGTGCAAACTACAACCAACACATGCAAGTTGTTGCATGCTAGCATGAAACTAATGTCAAGTCTGAGCTCTCGCAAGACTTTAGTGTGATATTGTTTCACATCATGATGGATTGCTGTGGATGTACCACTTAGAAACTATGAAGCTGGCATTTGGACTGCAATTGCCAGGAATAGTCTTGCTTTCAAGTCTCCATCAGTGAGCAGTTAATATCTACAACAAGATTGAACATGAACTCTAACTTGAATTAATTCTCTGGTTGAACAATTGTATTTTTTTCCCTTTGAGAAGGGAAATTATTTATAATCTTACTATCCAGTGTCACCTAGATGAAGATGAGGTTCCCTTTTGAGACTGGTTCCTCTCAAGGTTTCATCCTAATATCGTCTTAGAGAGTTTTTCCTTGTGCCAAATTTATAGATAGATAGATAGATAGATAGATAGATAGATAGATAGATAGATAGATAGATAGATAGATAGATAGATAGATAGATAGATAGATAGATAGATAGATAGATAGATAGATATTCTTTATTGACCCCATGAGAGAAATGGGAAGCTTAGTCAGTTGCAAGATACAACACACACAAAAATGTAGATATGCAACACAGTTGTAGACTTTTTTAACCATATTTCCATCAGTATTTACATTATATCATGAATTTCTGTATTCCTGTAAAGCTACTTTGTGACAAATCTATTGTTTAAAGCGCTAAACAAATGAAATTGCATTGAATTCAAGATGATTAGCATGTGGTTTGGATCATAAAATTTGTCCTTGTGCACAGAAGTCACGTATAGTAGAACATATGAGTAATAAATAGTTATACAGCTGTTTTATTTATTTACTTTTTGTTCATCTACAGTAACAGCAGATGAAGCAAAGAGGGTGGGACATGTGCCATGAAAAAGCTTTTTACCCCATTGTGTAAATATGTTTTAGGTGCCTATGAGATATCAGTTCATATTAGCAGCTCCTGAACCAACTGGTGAAATTCACATTTATATCTTTCTATTTAATAAGTGTTTAATTTTTTTCCATACAGAACATGTTTGTGTCAGGAAGTAGAACCAGCCTGCGAAACCATTGACATCTTTTTTAATAGTCTTTTAGAGTGACAGAGTGGGGACATTAAGGAGAACAGCGACATTTGTTTTATAGCTAATTAGAATTCAAGAGCACTTTCTCACTGTCAGATTTATAGCCTCTCTCTCTCTCTCTCTCTCTCTCTATCTCTCTTAAAGCTGGTCAAGTTTTTCCCCCCACCAACAAAGCCATAAATACTGTCTATTTCTGGGTTCTTCCATTCCTAAATAAAATAATGTTAATGAAGAGCTTATTTGTGACAGCGGAAATCTGATCTGCATGCCGAGAGCATGATTTTATCAAAGGCAATGAAGACATTTTGTACTTTTAATTTACTGTCAGTCGTTGTTTCGATGCATCAGTAACCCAAGACACTACATTACCACACTACAAATTTAAATTAAACCTATTTCTGTACGTGTACCTATTTCAAGCTCGATGAGATCTCGTTCTATTTGCACGGCTCGTTAGAATCCAGTTCCAGTAAATAAAATTACTTATAACAGAGAACAGTGTAAAGATTGAAGCTTTTATATATAGGCTTCATGTCGGGGGTTATACTACAGCGCTGGTGAATTCTGGAATCTGATTGGTCAGGAGAGGTTTTCTGTTTTCTAATATTTTATGGTTTCCATAGTAACCACTTAAACTGGTGCTTATATAGGATGTAGGAAGCTTCACATACTGTAATCTAAGAGTGTAAAAAACGTATCATTGTTCAGATATTGTACGTTTTCTGTAAGGAGATTTTTATCTAATAGAATATCGAATAGAGTTTCCAGTGTCAGCTCTTTTTGTAAGAGTCTGAACAGACGACGTCGTGCTTTACGGTTTCTTGGTAACATGCTTGGTAACATGCTAACCTTAAGAGAGCAGATATGTATGATGTCATTCATTAATTAATAAAAAATAAAATGCAATTATTGACAAAATGGTATAAGGGGACTATAACGCGTCAGGATGATATTTGTTTTATCGTAATCACATAACGAGTGGATAAATTCCAGCATAATTATAAGATATTTACCAGGACACTGGCGATCCGTTTATCTGGAGGAAAGAAAATCGACTTTTTCTCTCAGTATAAGCAAATGAATAATTTGATCGTGAAGTGAAATTTGATATAAAAATGAGTCAGGACTCTGTTGGCTTTCACTGTGTTTTGGACGTGTGTTTTTTCCCCACTGTTGGAGAACCTTACACAGAATTTGAAGTGGTTGAAGATAACAAATTTGAGCTGCTTTTTAGATGAACAAGCACTTTGAGCAGAAGTGGGTTTGATATCATTGAAGTGATAACATTGAAGTTTTGTGTGGAAAATAAACTAACCATTTCAGAAATTTTGGAAATATGGAAATATTGCCTCTCGTAGGCTAGGAAAAAATCCAGAAATGCTTATGAAACACTACAAATAAAGTCCTGAGTGTCTACTTTCATATGAGCTTCATATTAAGCACCACTGTGGAGTGGGACATGACAAAGACATTCAGTGCTGAACATGGACAGAACAAAACAGGAGCAAATACCATTTTTTTTGCGCCTAGGAAAAAGATTGTTTTTGGCCTGTATTTTAGAATTCATTGGCTTACAGTTAAATCCAACATGACAGTAGCTAGCAAGATCATTCATTCATACAAATCCCCAAAAGTGTAATAAAGCTCTGTTCTTTTGCAGGTATAGACAGTATGGAGTGCTCTTTGCCCACTGATGGCCGCCGTGTGCCTCTCAGCCAGCTCTCCCAGGACAGTTTCCGGGAGTGTCAGATCACCCTGACCCTCACTGACTTCCTCATCATCATCTTCTCGGGCATCTCCGTGTCCGTGGCGGCCATCATGGCCAGCTTCTTCCTGGCTTCCACCGTGCACTGCTTCCAGCGCTGGAGTAAAGGTACCAAAGGCGAGGATGAAGAGAGCGAAGAATGAGAACGAGGATGCGTCGGACTGTGTGAACAATCAGACACCAGCTACATGAACGAGCAAAGCGGAAGGAGAAGAACAACACGGCACACCTGTACTACAAAAATGGCTGATTATCCCCAGTGCATATCATGGGTAACATGGAAAGTAGCCATAGTATTTCAATTTTGTGGTTAAATTGTTACATTTTGGTGTAATGGATTACAATCAGTATCATACTATAATAAGATAATATTAATAATCTTAAAGAAAAAAATAGACTTGCTGCTATTTTATCGTGCCAAATTAGTGCGGATAAGATGGAAAAACCTGATTAAGAATGTTTTAACAGAAATGGCCTGAGTACAGGAAAAGTTGCAGGTGGAATAATATCAATTATGTCAAATTCTACAGTCGAAGGAAGGAAGGAAGCCATTCGGTAGTTTCCTATTTTGTTCACAGCTCTAAAATAAACAACAAAAAGCATAAAAAAATTTTTAAAAAAAATGTCAGATATCTAGTTAAGGAATGAATAGCTCAAATCTTAAATGCACTTTAAAAATAAATTTCCTCCTACATCCTGCTGGCCCTCAGTCTTACCTAATGGACCTGCCCAGATCTGCCAAAGATGATACTATGACTGAAAATAAGAGTTTTAAATGGTTTAAGAAGCTGGAGATGTGTTAAAAATATATATATATATATAGATTTATTTTTGCTTTCAGACACGTGTGAATACGTATAATCAAATGACATATCTAAATGTATTGGCGATATTGCTTATTTAACTTCAGTGTCATGCTTCCAGATATTCACTTAGTCACGGAGGCAAGGGAAGAAGGAAATATGCTTCTTTCATGCTGTGATATGTCATTGCTTACATCTTATTCAAAACGAACAAACAAACAAAAAAGAAAATAGAAAAGAAAGAAATATTGGTATATTTGTTGATTGTTGTCCTGTGTAAACTGGAACACCATTCAGAGGCTCATTAGAAAGTCATGTATATTAAAAGTCACATCATAAACAAAAACCCTCAGTTTAGCAACCTAGCTCTATAAATTAGCCAAAAAAGCCATATATCAGAAAATTGTGTGAAATATTTTGACAAAGAAACCTCGAGCCATATCCGAGAAATATTGAATTAATATTTAAACAAAGCTAACGTGGTGTTTTTAACAGAAACAGTAGAAAATGAAACTTAAAGATCGCTAACTAGGCTTTTGTTTTCTGAAATCGCATCCCAAGTTTTGGTCCACTTTTTCTCTGGACATGGCTGTCGAGATCCTGGACTTGAGATTTTTCTAGTTTGCTAGTTAAAGATTCTTAGCTAAATAACTGCAGGGTTCTACATTAAACATTTAAAATTTCTGATAAAGAGATGAACAGAATTACCCTGAAAGATGCAATGCATTCTCCAAAAAGGATAGTTAGGGGTTCTTTGCTTTCTACATGTTCTACGGGGTTCTAGAAATTTCATTAAACAACTGCCCCAAACATAAACAGGTTCTAGATTGACTTCTTTTCCTTAATGTACACAGAATTAGCACTGAAAATGAACTGATTCCTGAAGAAATATACAATCAGAAATAAAAGAAATAAAACGTTCTCTTTTTTATGCAGAATCTAGAACCCTTTATCCATCCACAGAAACCGTAACCCTGAGCCATTTTTCAGAAACTAATATTTCGCTCCATTTGTCTTCTTGTGTTTCATGTTATTCTGTCGACTCCAGAATTATTGGCACCCTTAAGGAGAATTTATTCCACTATAAAATGATAGAGGGGATTAAAAAATCAATAAATAATAAAAAATAAACTCCTCCTCACTATCCATCAGCTTGGGGAAGATCAAAGGACTTTAATCACACAAAATTGCATATTGATCATATTGTATGCAAAAATAGAAGGGTTAAGATGTTAAGTCTTTAAAAAAAATCAATTATTTTTGAAAAATGTGTATTTTTTTTAAAGGGCAGTAAGCAACAACAAAATAATTCGATCAATATTTGCGTGATGACTTTCTGCCCTTTCAAACTCCATTCATTTCCACAGGTTCACTGTTCATGGTGCAGGTTTATAAAGATCGCTTGATTATTTCTGCATCTTGGTGAACTTCTACAGCTCTTCTGCGCACATGCTTCTGTATGTGCAGGTAAAAAATCCCAGAACAGCCTCCACAATGTTGAGATCAGGGCTCTGTGGGGGCCAAAAACCATCTGCTTCAGAGCGCCGTGTTCTTCTGTTTCGTTGAAGCACTTGTATAATAACAGAATAAATTTCTGCTCTTTTCTTTTCTAATGCAGGTGGCACAACATAAAGAAACAGAAGATGAAAAGTATATATATGTGTTTTAAAAAATATCGAACAGTGTGTTCGGCATAATTTATTCTTATATATTTCCCCCGGAGAAGCAAACTTTTTTTCTTTTCTCCTTTCGAAGCGACTCAAAATGATCGACCCATTTCTAAGCGCTCACAAAAACCAAGCCATTGGATTTGAACAAGCGGCGGTGATTGCACCATATCACACTGAATGGCGTCTAAAAACTCCCTATTTGTTTGGGCCAGTAATCAAAAGTTCCATCATTTTCCATTTCCAGAGTTAGACTGAGTTAAGGTTTTCATGATGAGTAATACACCCTGTATGCCCTAATATTGCTGATTGGTTCTACTCAATATATCTACCAATACTCCGTGTATATGTATTAGCATATAAATTGTGGACTGATCATTTTAAATATCCACTAATCTTTCACGTTGTTTAAAAGAACGTTTGTGCAAAATCGTCGTATAAGCTGCGAGAGAAGGTTCAGAGACGGGTTAACGCTGGAGATGGCGCGATAAATGGAAGAGTGTGCAGATGAAACAAAAAAAACGATTTCCGAACCAAAAATTCTTCTGTAGCATTGCTCTGTTTGTTTATTAATTCATTGATTTATTTTAATGCTTTCTATGCAGCATGTTATGAAGACTGAATTTGCATGTAAAAATTAAAGCACACTTTATTTTACAGTATAGATAACACTTACACAGTGCATAGGTATTTTTTCTTTAGTTGGTTTTATTTGGCCAATTTTAATCCTATCTTCTTACTTGGAAAAAAAAAAATATGGGGAACCTCTATTTAAAAACACCAAAGTTTATATTTGGTGCTAGAGTTAGTAGTTAGTCTTATACCACAGCTCTGTCGAATCCTCAATTCAGTAGACGTTGATTAATTTTCTGTAGCTGCAGCTTTGGTTGTAAAAATCAAACCTTAGGTTTATTTATAATGCGTTCCTATAAATATTATGATTTCTTCACCTTCACGTTCTGCAGACGTGTGTCAAAAAAACCACTGTGTTAGCAATGATTTGGTGAAACTTTCTGCTATCTGTAGAGACATTTTTGGTCTCTGTTTCAGGAAAGATGAGTTTGCACTTTCTCTTGACAAAAAAAGAGAGAGGCTGCTAAAGGAAAATTGTTTTTATAGCAGTTCTAACAAATGAATAGAAAAGTAGAAACACAATATAAAGTATTAAGTGATAACTGGAATTACAAGACATTGCATCAGCAAATTCCTGGGTTTTAAGAGGAAGAAAATGTACAACCATTGATCATTTTCCAATAACAGCATGCCCCCCGTATGTACTAATAAGTGGACACACATGGATGTCTTTATTTCAGATTACTTTCAAATCAATTATTCAAAGAATGTACTTGAAATGATTTGTGATTAGAACATAATTAGCTATTAATTATTAAAGAAACAGCTTCTACTGTAAAATAAAGTGTGACTGAAAACTGTTTCGTCTGGGTTTAAGTTCTGTAGATTTGGGCATTTCTAGAAAAATATGGACATCGACATATCTTATAACCCGTCTCTGAATATTAAAGAGATGCAGGATGCTGTGTTTTATTGTCATATGTGTCTTGTACCATGCTACTGCTGTTACACTGTAAAGAGTGTAAAGTAATGTGTGTGTAACACTTATGATAACATGGAGTTAATAATGTTTGTCCTGAGTCTTGAACACCATGTATACCAGTAGATATCCAACTACTATGTAGTTACATTAAAATGTGAAGAAAAAACAAACAGACCTTGTTACTGTTTTCTTCTGTGTGATCGTAAGAAATGTCACTTCATCGGTTTTACTTTATGGTTAATAACCTGAGATGGAGAAAATCTACAAGAAAATGAACTCAGTTGAAAGTTTGGATATTGCATCAATTTGACTTGATACTTAAGCGAAGCTTTAGAAGAAAAAATTCTCCTCGTGTATGTATATACTCACACCGATTAGGCATAACATTATGACCACTTGCCTAATGTTGTGTTGGTCCCCCTTTTGCTGCCAAAACAGCCCTGACCCGTCCTGCACTGTGTATTCTGACACCTTTCTATCAGAACCAGCATTGACTTCTTCAGCTATTTGAGCAACAGTAGCTCATCTGTTGGATCGGATCACACGGGCCAGCCTTTGCTCCCCATGTACTTCAATGAGCCTTGGCCGTCCATGACCCTGTCGCCGGTTCGCCACTGTTCCTTCCTTGGACCACTTTTGATAGATACTGACCACTGCAGACCGGGAACACCCCACAAGAGCTGCAGTTTTGGAGATGCTCTGATCCGGTGGTCTAGCCATCACAATTTGGCCCTTCGTCAAACTCGCTCAAATCCTTACGCTTGTCCATTTTTCCTGCTTCTAACACATCAACTTTGAGGACAAAATGTTGACTTGCTGCCTAATATATCCCACCCACTAACAGGTGCCATGATGAGGAGATAATCAGCCTTATTCACGTCACCTCTCAGTGCTCATAATGTTATGCTTGATCGGTTTAATTATATATATTTTATTAATTACAAAAAGAAAATGAATAAAATACATTACAGATTACAGAACAAACGTTACAGATTCTTTTGGTATCCAGGCAAAAAGAAGAAATCTTTTGAGTCATGATCTTTAACTATAGCTTGTTAAGAATCTAAAATATAAGGATCTGAAATATAAGCAGATTTTAATAGAACTATAATGTAAGAAATAACAAGTAAGCTTGCTTTGTGAAATCTCTAATTTGCAGCACATCCAGATATTTAAAAAAAAAACCCTGAATTGTCTTAACAGTTATTCAATGGAAATATCTCTCATTTGTTATAACCGTTTAAAGAAATGTAGCTGTGACCTAAAATAGAAATGGAAAGCTATTTTTTCTCTGAATATCAAAGCCGTCCACAGAGAAACTGTGGACGTGTTGAATTCTCGATTCTGACTGAACAAAAAGTGTTGATATCAATTTCTCCTCCGCTCTGACAGTGTCAGCACTGTGTTACAGTCAGAAGAAAAGCTGTAACTTGGAACGTCTTCAGGAGGGAAGAGCTTGCAGTTTCGAGCCGAACTCTACTGATCACAGGGACTAACGTGTTTCTGGAACATTAAACACGTCTTATAAATGACTAAACTGTATGAATTGTCATTTTTCAAGAATCTATTCCTCTGGTGTAAGAAAAATAAAACACTTTGTCACATACTCTTACTGAAAAATAATCATATGTATTTCGGGCTACATCTCACCATCCGGTCATTGATTATTTTCCTATTAGTACATGCCGCTATTTGTTGAATTCCTTACTTACAGTCTGCATGTGATGATACAGAAACATTGCAAGACTGATAAACTGCCAGAGTTTCTGTCTCAGTAGACTGTCACTTATACATTTTATAAAAGAGTATAAAGCAAGGCTGTAGACATTACATGGTTCCGTTTGTATTTCTCTCATGCCACAATGCCTAACCTTAAATGTGAGACTCATTAGGTTATTACAGCTTGGTGTAACATTAAATAACACACATCATTTCGAGTGGAGGCGGAAGCTCATCTCCAGGACACGACTGTGCTGATCAGTCAACTCTCAAAGCAAAATAAATAGTGCTAATACTCCTGTGCACTCACTTACTGTTATAAACAAGGCAACGGGAGCGCTTCCAGGCATTGGAAAAGCAGAAAACGAGGATCCTCCTGCATCCATTTACCTCATTAGGTTGCCATGGGAACAAGCCTGGAGGCTGGCACTGTTAGATGCTAAAGCGTGAGCGGAGAGAGAGAGAGCGGGAGGGAGAAAGAGAGAGAGAGAGAGAGAGAGAGGAGGAGGAAGAAGAGAAAGAGAGATTGGGAATGACCCGTAGCACTGCTGCCCTGCTTGGCCCACCTACACTAAACAAATGTGGCATCTAATCTTGCCTAGTGAGGAGGAGTCAGAGCGAGGGAAAAGCTGCGAGGGAAGAGCACATCCAGTGCACGGTTCGACTCTAGGTCTATTTTAGTCGATGTCCAAGTTAAGTCCACGTTAATAAAGCAGTCAAATTGTATTTTCAATAGCGCTCTCTGAATGCAGAATAAACTAGGACGAAGCAGAGTCTAATCTTTATATTCTTTCTCCGTGTCTCGGCTCGTCTCGTCTCTCAGTGCAGGAAGCGAGTGAATTGTAAGTAAGCCGTGACCCAGAAAGCCCACAGAGGAACTGGGAAGGAGTAAGCCGACACCTCTGGAGAGATTTATGAGTCCTGGCTCTTCATCCCAGGGTGGATTTGAGGTGATATAGGACACTCGGGTTACAGTAGTAAGTCCACTGAGGCTTAAAGAGAAACACCGGTTAGTTAAATCATCCCTAACAAGATTGTATTTAAGTGTAGACATTGCCAGAAAAACATGCACATGCTTGATGAACGGAGAGGCTGTCTGTCTATCTATTTCATATGCATAACAACTTCCACATAAACATTTAGCAATAAAATAAAGTGAGTGTGACCGGTCAAATTAGCAGACAGTAAGCTGTGTGTCCAATTAACTGGTATTATGTATTTTTGTAGCTTATAAACAATCCTAAACGTGATTAAAATCCTGGACATGATAATTATGGTTGTTACTAAGCAACCAACAACATGCAAAAATGTTACTGGACAGATAGTAAACCATCAATGCAAAAATAAATAAATAAATAAATTTAAAAAATAAATAAAATGTACTTTTATATGATACAATCATTCATTTGTGAAAAGCAAAAAAAAAATAAAATTAAATAAAATTAAAATATTAAAATAAAGAAAGAAAGAAATCTGTTGCTTGCACAAGTATTCATAAGTATTAATAATTGTTAGCAGTTATCTGATTATTCTGTGCAGGAAAACCCATTTACTGCCTATCCATTTGGCTCTTCAATCACCAAGTCAGTTTTTTCTCAGAGACATCTTTCCATGGTTGACCCGCTCGTGATTACCTACATCGTGTGAAATGAAAACTGGAAAATTGCTCATTGGTGTTGACCATTTTTGACGTGGATTGAGGTCAGAGCTTCAAATTTAAAGGCAGAACAGTCAGTTTGTGCAGCAGATATATCGATACTGAAAGCTTCAATGATCCGCAAATTTGTAACAGTTAGCTCTAATTCTGGGATGAAGGCGATGCGTTCGGGCGAGTTCATACCCTGAATTATTAAATTGCTTCTCTTTTGTCTTAGAAAACAAAGACACACATAAGACAGGATGGAGAGCAAGCTGGGGAAAAGAGTTGTTGGAGTGTTGGAATGATGCATCACTGACTGGGTGAATGTGACAGAGAGAGAGAGGTGTGTGTGTGTGTGTGTGTGTGGGGAACAGGATTAAAGGTGATAGACAGGCGAGGCTCACATTAGGCCATGTGTGTGTCCTGAGCTGCAGGATACGGGGACTGTCGTCTCTTCCTCAATCTGTTGAGACGTGTCCTCCTGAGCAACATGACCTCATGATTGCGTATTCGTCAAAATATGCGCAAAGGTTTAAAGGGATATTCCAGCATTATTTCCTAATCTCTATCCACTGCAGCTGCTGCATTACCGTGCGATTGCCACAGACATGAACTTTCCTGTGAATTTTCAGACAAACGCTAAGGAACTGTGGATTTCAATTCTACAATCAAATGTGTTCGTAAATCAATAAAATACTTCATCCGAAGAATTGATCCTTTTTGTGATGGAGCGACTTTTTTCAGAGTGTCTAGCTGTGTGGCTGTAATGGCCCATGGATACAATCAAAGCATCAGGAAATTGAAAAACTTATTTTATATAGAAGTCATTTTCTAAAAACAAGGTCAATATGTGTAACCAGTGATTCCATCAGTGTGTGCCTCGATTTCTCTCACTCCTGAGATGCTGAAAAAATTCCCTGTAAACTCACTTGTAATGAAAATCTAGTGGGAAGTTATTACTCAGGTAATAAATATTTCATATACTTTGTATAAATCTGTAGAATTGGAAAACTTTCAGAATTAAAATCAAATATTTTCAGCAGAAAAATGTTGGGGTTCATTCATCAGGGGAGCTGTGTTGCTCTGATGGTGTATGGACATTAATTATATATATATATATATATATATATATATATATATATATATATATATATATATATATATATATATATATATATATATATATATATATAATATAGAGCAACTCTTTAAATTCTTTCTCTTATGCAGGGGTGGACTTAGTGATTTGGGGGCCCTAAGCAATTCCAGGTATGGGAATCTTGCACATGTGCAGTATGATAGGAACGTTCCACTATTCATAAATGATGGGGGGCCCCGCATTTGAAAAGATGTAGTAATAACGTTAAAATCTTAATGGTTATAGACAGACCATACAATATATGATAGAAGAGTAATAAGTACTATATGATTTATATAGGCTTCTTGGTATTGGTAGGGGCCCCCTAATTCCCCGGGGCCCTAAGCGGCTGCTTACCTCGCTTTTTGGTTAAGTCCGCCCCTGCTCTTATGTAAGTCTCATCTGTACCATAGGTTTAAATTTGTATTGCACATAGTCACATGATGGATTTCTGTTCTTACATTCTCATTAAAGCTAATTACACATGCGGTACATTTTTCAGAATAACTGGCAACCCCTTAAAAATGATTGGCAACTCAAGTATTTCAATGCACACAATGTAAACTGTTATCCATCACCAAGACCTTTTAAAACAGAAGAAGAGGACAGTTGTTGCCTTCACAAATTAGATAAGGCATATAGAAAATACACACTATTAAAATGGCATTAAGCCAGATCAGAACAATAAAAGCCCTGGATTAGTTGAGACTTGGTCTCATGTTCACAGTGCATAGTGAGAAGAATACCGAAGACTCCAATGACCCCAATTTCAGAAATGCATAATTTGAATCTTGTCAAATTTCCATATGAACTATTAGATGACCCCAATATAACAAGCTGTATGGAAGGACTGCACAAAAGAAACCTTTTTAGAGAGAAACCCACAAATTGATGCTTCTGAGCTCCATCAAGTCTCATGGGAGACTGTAGTTGTGGTCAGATTAAACCTAAATCACAGTTGTTTGTGGCTCCAGAAGATGCTATGACGGTTTCATCAAGTGTCAGGATATTTTAGCCCAAAACCTGTTTGTCTCTGCCAGACTTAGCTTTAGATGGGGCTTAAAACAGCTTCAGCATGATAATAACCTTCAAATAACCATCTAAATCAACACATAAATGGTCTCTGGGACACTAAAGTCATATTATGATAACCATTTCAGTCGAATGAGCTCTTCTGGGCATCCATAAGTGGGACATTAAGAGTAGACAATGTTGTATATGGAAAACATGAAGTGGTCTAAGATTCTATACAAGTGTATGTAACCTTGTTAAACATTACAGGAACACTTGTGGATAGATAAAATGGATGGATAGATAGATGGATAGCTGGATAGATTGATGGATAGCTAGATAGATGGATGGGTGGATGGATGGATGGATGGATGGATGGATAAATAGGTAGGTAGGTGGATGAATGAATAGGTAGGTAGATAGATAGATGGATAGATGGATAGCTAGATAGATTGATGGATAGCTAGATAGATTGATGGATGGATGGATGGATGGATGGATAAATAGGTTGGTAGGTGGATGAATGAATAGATAGATAGATAGATAGATAGATAGATAGATAGATAGATAGATAGATAGATAGATAGATAGATAGATAGATAGATGGGTAGGTAGGTAGATTGATGGATGGATGGATGGATGGATGGATGGATGGATGGATAAATAGGTAGGTAGGTGGATGAATGAATAGGTAGGTAGATAGATAGATAGATAGATAGATAGATAGATAGATAGATAGATAGATAGATAGATAGATAGATAGATAGATAGATGGATAGCTAGATAGATGGATAGCTACATAGATTGATGGATAGCTAGATAGATGGATGGGTAGGTAGATAGATAGATAGATAGATAGATAGATAGATAGATAGATAGATAGATAGATAGATAGATAGATAGATAGATAGATAGATTCTGGAGTTTAATGTGAACTCTGAAAGATCCTCACTCGCCTAGTGTGCAAGCATATGGGAAAATATAATCTGACTGTATAAGGGATGTCTGTCAACCTAAATTGGATGGACACACACACACACACACACACACACACAAATGGTGTCTAAAGTGGTTATAATAACACACTGAAGACATTTCCTTACAACAAATTGTCAGAATTTAATAGCCCTTGTCTTTTTCTCCTCAGCAATCAGTCATCGATTACAGCGTGTGAAATCCGACACGGCCTTGTGAGGAGACAATAAGCTTTATTGGGACGTTCCACACTAGATAAGTCTCTAATGCGATTGATGCCTGCTTTGTTCATCAGATTAAGCCAATGTAACATGGCAAAACTGATTGGGCTGTTTTTAGAGAAAGGAAAGGAGAGAGGGAAGAAAGAACGAGTGAGAGGATGTATGATGTTCGCTGTGAATGCCCGCTTCGGATTAAGCCTAAACTATTAACCAATCACAACATCAGTGTCTTCTGTTATGTCAGGGCATTAAGATACAAATGTAACATGATTAACTGTGAAGCTGTTAACATTTCCAATTTTTCCAGAAATTCTCACAGAAGTCGATTAAAATAAGCTTCAATGAATTTATTACAATAAACAACTCTAAAGTCTTGGTATGTTGATAATTATTCCTTGTGACCATTTTATTAATTCTAATAATGCTTCAATAAGGTGCTAGAAACAATTCCTTAATAGCTTATAATGTTGTAATGCAAGTTTTGTAGCACAATTATAACTAATGTGCTGTGAGTGTTTATAAATATTACAGTTGCTTTATAATAATGTTATAATGATTTACAATCACTGAGTGTTTCAGGTACACAAGGAAAGTGCAATACGATCTTTTTTATACATAGATGGTGCATGATAATTTACAGCACATCATAGGCTGATACTGACTCCAAAATTATTGGCACCCCGTATAATACCGAATATATAAAATTAATGATTATACTCAATTATTGATTTCATGCTTCAGCAGGTTGGGGGCATTGTATAGTTCAGTTTTAGTTAGTTAATTATGAGTTAATAATCTTATCATGATTATAATATCTAATTCCAAAATTATTGGGACCCCTATGATTTATATACATGAAACCTTGAAGGTATTTCAACTGCATTTGTTTAGATTCAGAGGCTGTTGTAGAGCAGAAGGCAGCAACCCCTTAAAATATGTGCCTGATGCCAGAATAAATGTTTTGAAAGAAGGACAAAATCGTTTATGGATGGTAGTCAGGGACGGATCGTGCATGAGCGAATTTGCAGCACGCTCTGAGAATGCGGTGTAAGCAGAGTGAAGACGCAGGTGATAGATAAGCTCAAATTTTTAATTAGCTTTCCAAAATGTAAGAGCTGCTCAGACACTTGGGGGAATATGGGGTGGCATTTAACAGAAAAAAAAACACCCCGAGATAGTTATTTTCCAAACTTCTTATTTTGTGTGTGCAATATTGTCTCCAGTGCTTGTGCTGTTTAAGGATAACACAATAATTCTATGATCAACATATACAAAAAAAAAAATGGAATGTTAGGAATATAATATTAAATATAAGTATGATATGAAAGTGATTGTGCATAGAATGTAAGAAATCTAACATGAAAGGACAAAATAATCAGTAAGGTGTATATAAGTATACATGTAAAAGCGACTATACTGCGGGGTTTGAAGTGATGGCCTTACCTCTGGAACGAAAAGCCGACACTGGAGACTCCTTCCATAAATGTGAAATAAATTTAGTACTTGTGATGGAAAATTTTAAAGGAAGAAGATCTGAACTTCTGGGTACGTGTTTGTGTGAATTGTCAGAGGGTCAGAATGCTCTGGAGACGAGATAGCGAGACTCGAGGCTAAGAATCAGCTTAGGCAGACCTTGGTAAGGTTGTCCTGATCAGGTGGTGTAATGCAGCCAATGAGTGACGATGTTTTTCTTTCTTTCTTTCTTTCTTTCTTTCTTTCTTTCTTTCTTTCTTTCTTTCTTTCTTTCTGTGTTTGAATCATGTTTATACTTGCTGGTCCTGTTGCACAGCAGCACAAACACATTGTGAACCTCTTGTCCACAAACTTCCACATACTGTAGCTGTCACTAAAGAAACATTTACATTTCTGGCATTTGGCAGATGCCCTTATCCAGAGTGACTTATCTCATTTTATACAAATGAGCAACTGAGGGTTAAGGGCCTTGCTCAGGAGCCCGGCAGTAGCAGCTTAGTGGACCTGGGATTCAAACTCACAACCTTCTGATCAGTAGTCCAACACCTTAACCACACTGATCCAAAATGATGATGATGATGTAGCTATCATTATTATTATTATTATTATTGTGAGCACATTAAAATAAAGCCACTACTCACATTATATTCCTAAGCTCTTTGCAGATTTGGATCTCCTTGCATATCCTTCTCCACTACATAAAGCTGATGGGAGTTTAATCCTCTGGTTTCTGGTTTCCTAATTAAGGCTACAGAATATCTATATATTTTTGTATTCTAGCTGCAAGTTGTAACACTACACACGTAATGGGTTTTGAGACTTAAATTACAAGTGTTTATACGTGACATTGACAAGGCCTTAAAATATCTCGGCAAACTCTTTAAACGCATTCGGCCTAAGTATCATATCCATCGCATCGTAAATGTCAAGGTCTCAGGGTTTTTTTTTTTTTTAACGATGATAATAAGTCTGGGAGGACAGTTGATTTTGCACTTCAATAGCTTGTGTTATATCGGATCCTCAGAGAGAGAGAGAGAGAGAGACAGGCAGACAGAGAGTCACAGAGAGAAATAGACAGACAGAGAGACAGACAGAGAGACAGACAGCAGACAGAAAGACAGAGCAAGAGAGAGAGAGAGAGAGAGAGAGAGAGAGAGAGAGAGAGGGAGAGAGTCTCTGCTGTCACCTGGAAAAGGTCATATGTGGGGTTTTGTATCCTGAGTGTGTGCCTTTGGAAGACAAGTAATTTATATGTTTTAGTACAAATGTATTTAAAGTCATTGTCTAGGTGTGCATTAAGGTGTGGAACAACATTGAGGTAGGAGGTAAGTGAGTAGGGTTAAAACACAAGCAAACAGGGGACACATGGGACAAACAGGAAAAAGGGAAAACCAGGATACATTATAGTTGTGTCCCAAATGAAAAACTACACACTATGCAAAACATATAGCCTACTAACTGGTGTATGAATTTTAGAAGAGCACCATAGTCTCAAATTAAGCACTAACTAAAATTTGTTTCCTACCCTGAAGTAGAAGTTTCCCAGTCGAAAGCAAAAAAATGAGCAAACTGGGGAAAATGGGTAAGCGTAAGGATTTGAGCGAGTTTGACAAAGGGCCAAATTGTGATGGCTAGACCACTGGATCAGAGCATCTCTAAAACTGCAGCTCTTGTGGGGTGTTCCCGGTCTGCAGTGGTCAGTATCTATCAAAAGTGGTCCAAGGAAGGAACAGTGGTGAACCGGCGACAGGGTCAAGGCTCACTGATGCACGTGGGGAGTGAAGGCTGGCCTGTGTGGTCCGATCCAAGTTAGTGAATGAAATTAATGCTGGTTCTGATAGAAAAGTGTCAGCAAAAGGGGGACCAACACAATATTAGGCAGGTGGTCATAATGTTATTCCTGACCAGTGTATAGTGAAATGTCCTCAAACGCTGTGATACGGTAATTGTCATATTACCCACCCTTTCCCAAACAAGTGGGAAAACTGGATAACCGAACATGTTTTCGAAGCACTTTACAAGGGAACAAGATGGGGTATTAAATGAACAAACTACCCCAGAGGAAACAGGGAACAGGTGAACACAATCAGGGAAATAAAGCAGTGATGAAATGAAGAGTGTAAAGGATGCAGCATGAAAACAGAAACCAAAACAAAAACATGTGGTCATGATGCTTGTCGCCATGGCAACTGTGACACAAAGGGTTATCGTGACAAGTCGGTTCATACCTGATGTGTTTTTGAAGCGCAGCACGGCATAATGATGCTAGTACCAAGGGACAGTGAGTAACAAAGTGAGGAAGTGATGCAAGACTCAAGCCAACATTCATCCAATCACTTGATTATAAGAAACTCACCTGGATTTTACTGGAGCTGAGCTGATTTCCAGCAGCACATCTCCTGACAATGACTTCGTTCTGAGTCCGAGGACACGGTAGAATGCTGTGTAAAGGAAATTAGAGAGCTTCAATATTAAAGCAAGTCTCAGCAGTGAACTGTAAACACACTAAATCTGCTGAAGTGACAGTCGACCTGAATCACTCCTTCTGTGATGGATTTATTCTCCCACACCGTCTGGAACAGCAAATACGACACACACACACACACACACACTGTTGTAATAAGTGAGAAAAGCTCTGAGCTCTGTGTTGATTGATGATATGAAAGCACTTCATTTAGTTTTTAACTCTCTAAAGAGAATTGCTTTTGAGGTTTCTTTGGAAGTTTTTGACCTTGACAGTCTGACTGAAGAAAAATGTGTTCATTGTAGTAGCAACGATCAGGATTAAAAATAGGAAATAAAATAATAAGGCATAAATCTGGACCTCATATACATACAGATACCCCTAAAAAAGTTCCTGACAGATTTTCCCGAACCCGAGGTGCAGAAATATGACTCCATTACCGCCTGAAATGATTGGCTATAGTGCAATATAATGCAGTGCTGCCCTCATGTGGTCAACCCGGGTATTCGTAAATAAATAAATAAATAAATAAATAAATAAATAAATAAATAAATAAATAAATAAATAAATAAATAAATAAATAAATATTTTTGTATAAATTACAAATATATGAATTAATTTATACAACACGTTACTCGTGACTGACTTCTGCATAAGGGAACTTAAAAAAAACCCTGGTCCACAACAAATAAAGAACAAACAAACAAACAAATAAATAACTAGATAGATTTTTATGTTCTGCAATGATAATATATTATGACTAATTAAAAATGAATATTTATTTATTTATTTATTTATTTATTTATTTAACTATTTCATGTTTTTAAAAAAAAAGCAAGACCAGTGTTTTTTTATGCAGACATGAGTGTCACTGTCACATGTTTTATTATTTTCTATTTAAAATACATACACACACACACACACATATATAATATGTACACACACATTGCATATATGCGTAAAATTTGAATTTGCAGTATGGTGTGTGTGTGTGTGTGTGTGTGTGTACACAATAAGTTGCTTTTCTTATTCAGTACAAACAAACACACACACACCCCACACACACACTTTGATGTAAATGATCTAGAGCAGCAGAAGACATCATCAGGTTGCACTCCTCTCATCCCAGGACAGGGACCCGAGTGGAAGGGGTTTTTAATCACACACCAATCTCACAGTGTCTCTGTTTTATAATTGATATATTATGCAAAACATAATTGTATAATGACAGCATGTGCTTCCAGCCCCAGTTGGGGTTTCTCTTAGCCAAGCTGTGGACTTGCCAATCCTGAGACAACGAGCTGCATCTGGATACTACAGGCTTCCAGGGCTTCTAGGTTTTAATTGACCTACTGACATAACTGACAACAGAGATTTACTAACACTGTATTGATTAGAAAAAGAGCTGCACATGTAGTCTGTCACAAAACAGAGCTTGAAATTGACTCATTTTCAATCCCTCATTCTTTTACAGGCCTCCAAGTTATTAAATTAACTGGGTGCAGTAGAATCCCTTAACTCGGAGTCAAACAGCTACCCAGACAGTTTGATTAAATTTTTATAAAAGTTGTTTATACCAAAGTCTCACTCTTGCTTCAGTGTTTAATCTCACCTGGATATTGTAGATTTGTAATTATAAAGATGATCCTGTTCTCATCCAAGGACTCATATTAACCGATGATCTGCTCCCAGTGAACACATGAAGGTTATAATAAATACATTATTAAGATTGAACTGATAAATGAGTACCTATAACAAGTGGATTATTTGTTTTCTCGATTTTGTTTGTCTGATTTTTGGAGAAAGCGGATCTCAGCCGGATTTTGTAAAGCTGCTTTGTGGCAGTTTGCGTCTATTGCTAAAATCACCATACAAATAAAATCCTGAATTAGAAGTCAGATTTTATGTATTAAGAGGAAAGAAACATACTTATCCAGAGTGAATTACACTTATCTCATTTATACAACTGAGCATTTGAGAGTTAAACCGTCGCTCTAAGATTTGATCTCACAACCTTCTGGTCAGCAGTTTAACATCTTAACCACTGAGTTATCTTTGCACACATAATTAGTTATCATTTCATTGGACATTCATTTTCAGCATCAAGCCTGTTTGTAGAAAGCCACATTCTTTTTCGCAGTTCAGCTTTATTATACTTAAACATTATTATATTTAATGTTACTGTGAGGTTTATGTTTTTCAGGCATGACATTATGACCAATAGCCTAATATTGTCTTGGTTCCCTTTTGCTGCTAAAATAACCCTGACGCGTCTGTGTATGCATTGTGTATTCTGACACCTTTTTATCAGAACCAGCATTAACTTCTTCAACAATTTGAGCAACAGTAGCTCGTCTGTTAGATCGGACCACACGGGCCAGCCTTTGCTCCCCATGTACATTAATGAGCCTTAGCCGCCCATGACCCTGTCGCCGGTTCACCACTGTTCCTTCCTTGGACCACTTTTGATAGATACTGACCACTGCAGACCGGGAACACCCCACAAGAGCTGCAGTTTTGGAGATGCTCTGATCCAGTGGTCTAGCCATCACAATTTGGCCCTTGTCAAACTCCATTTGTCCATTTTTCCTGCTTCTAACACATCAACTTTGAGGACAAAATGTTGACTTGCTGCCTAATATATCCCACCCACTAACAGGTGCCATGATGAGGAGATCATCAGTGTTATTCACTTCACCTGTCAGTGCTCATAATGTTATGCCTGATCAGTGTAAAACTACTGTTTTCCTATCAAGAATACTGATTCTTTGGCCAATTTCTTCCCTTAAATATTAAAAAGAAAAAATAAATACAATTCATTTATATGTCAATTCCTGGGACCATTACTTAATGGTCCCAGGAATTGACGTATAAACACTGGTTTGAATGCATACAGAATTGTTCAGAAATATGGTCCACTGCTGAATTACTTTAACTAGCTTAGATGGATTGCATCTACCAAGATATACAGAGACAGAAGATTTACATTAGATGCATTGGGCTTTGAACATTGTAATTCAATAACAGATTTGTTTCCCTAATACCAGCTGTCTAGTTAAGCTGCATTGAGATTATGGATGTGCTGAGAAGAGAGACTGTGATTCACAAAAAGAACAGAAGAGGGCGGAAGACAAATAGAAATGATTTCAGCTCAGTGTTGATTTAAAAAAACTTGAGAACCAGAAAATGTTTTTAAGTGATTATATATAGTGATTGGGGGAAAATGTAAGTAAAATAAATAAATATAAATAAATAAATGAATAAATAAATTCAAAAAATAAATAAATAAATAAATAAATAAATAAATAATAATCTGTTGCTTTTATCATAAACTTTGAGATGTCCATGCACATGGAAATGTCCGGTGATTTAACATCCCTAAAGATTGCATCATGAAAGTCAGAAGAAGAAGAAAAAAGATTTGTTTAAGCTAATAATTCTCTACTTGCTCATGTTCTGTACATTCATTACCCAGAACACAACTTCTGTCAATATTTTAAACGATTCAGCTCATAAATATTCATGTACTCTAAATGGTTCCAGCCTTCTTGAGTTAATCTGTGCCATGCTGATCTGAATTAAATCAGTTTTAGGTCATTTCTACTTCCCACAATAAATAAATAAATAAATCTGTCCCGAGTATGATCATTTTAAAGATTAAATCTAGCAGTGCATCCCATGACAGCGCTTAATATGCCTTATCTTATTAAAGAATACTTCTTCTAAAGCTGTTGTATGTGCAGAAATTCACACATGGCTTGAATTAACCACAGCCGCAAGTTTAATTTTGTGAAAATGAACTAATTTGCAAACATTACTAGCGCCAAGCTTCTAAAGGCTGAAGGGGGGAAAAAAAGAGAAGAATTGTCTGCCAAGATGTTGGTCCTTCTTGTTAAAATTCTTCGTCGTGGTACTTAATGGAAATCCAATTTTAACGGAAAGTGCACTTGATGAATTAACACACTTCATTCCTCAGGAGTGTTATTAAGAGAGCTTGTAGCGCAGGTATTTAGCACCTCGGCCACTCTCTTCTTCTTTGTCTCAGTCCTTAGCATGGACTGCAGCTCTGTTCTTGCTTTAAGCTTTATTTACTACTTTCTGGACTGAAAACTTTGCTTCTTTATGTGAGGTTTGACCTATTCTGCTCCAACACTCTGCCTTTATGTTTCGCTCCAGGCTTTAAAATCCTTGCTGCCCAAGAGAGACAAAAAGAAGAAAGTAAGAACAAAAAACCTCATCCTTTTCTCTGAAGTAGATTCACATTTTGGCGGCACAGTGAACACGCTAGCAATAGAAGTGAATTAAAAGCCCATGTGCAGGCATTAAGCAGACTGAGCTCCTGATAATGGTAATGCCGTGCTCCATTACATTTAAAACTCCGACTTCCTCAGGTCTTTGACAAACAATAAATATTACAAAAACAATCATCTTGAATCACCAGGATGTGTATACTGACACACATCCTGTTGATTCAAGATGATTGTTTTTGTAATTAATGGATATGAGCAAGAACATGTCTAATGCAGTGTTAATAATTTTTTTAAACATAAGCAAGAGGGAAACATTATTCAATCTATTTTGATTTGTATAGCATTTGTATAACAGTGGACACTGTCACAGAGCAAGTTTACATAAATACAGTATAACTATATAAAATCAGGTATAAATTTAATGATCAAGTTGTTGTTTAAACTGTAAGTCACTTTGTCAAATGCCGTAAATGTAAAATGTAAATCAAGCCAGAGGTGACTATGGGAGGAAAAACCTTAAGAGGAACCAGACTCAAAAGGAAACTTCATCTTATTCATTTCCCAAACAGGGCCAACATGCTGAATCTGGATCTCCTTTGTTGGGAAAGGACCCCATGGTGTTATTATAGCATACTTGCCTCAACGTGTAATGTTTTGTGCAAGCTGAGATGCTTTTCTGTTCACTGTGGTTGTAAAGAGTGGTTATTAGAATTACTGTGGCTTTTCTGTCAGCTAAAAAACAGTCTAGCCATCCTCTGATCTCTCAACAAACATGTATTTCTGACTGCAGAAATGCCCCAAACTGGTTGTTCTGTTGTTGGTGTTTGTCTTCTTATTGTCACCATAAACTGTAGTCAATTATGCATGAAATTCCCAAGAAATTCTCCATTCTGAAGTTAGATGTGAGGATTAACTGAAGCTCCTGACCATCATGACGATGGGATAATTGTGTAATTAGTAGGGGTACAGGTGTTCCTATTAAAATGGACAAGAAGTGTATGTGTGATAGCCTGGAAACCAGTCAAGCCATTTTTTTTTTTTTATTATTATTATTTTATTTAGTTATTTTACACCTTCATTTAAAGGACTCAGTCCATTTATTTTTAATTAATTGACTGTTTATTTATTTAATTAATTAATTTAATTAACTAATTAATTAATTTTTAACACATATGTCTTCCACCTTTTAAGAACCTGGTCAAAAGAGAGAGATATTTATTTATTTATGTAGTTATTTATTTTAAAACGTATGTCTTCCACCTTTTAAGAACCTGGTCAAAAGAGATATTTATTTATTTATTTTTTAACTTTTTTTTTAATTTTTAAATTTTTTTTTTTACACATTTTAAGAACATGGTCAAAAGAGATTATTTATTTATTTATTTATTACATTTTTTTTTTTACACCTTAAATTTATGAATCTATAAATATTTCACCAAAATGACAAAATGTTTGTGCGAGAGTTTTTAGCTGCTTTAGAAATGGTGCCTAGTCTGTCTGCAAAGACCACATTCAGTAGATAAGGAGCTAGATTAACAAAAGCAGTAAAAACAGTCAGTCTGACTTAAACCTCTGTAGCTAAATGGGATTTCCTCACACACTGAATTCTCGAATTATGTGACAGCAAAACAGATATAAGCTTAATCGAATCAGATAACATGGCTAAATAATATACTGTTATGTAACGTACAAGAAAATAGCAAGAAAATCACTGAACCGACATCTTAGTGTGCTTCTCCACTTTGTGTTTTAGGTAGATAGCTAACATTGATGTTAGCCTCCTAGCTTGCTAGTCTTGAATTACTAAGCCACATAGAACAGCATGCTAAGATTAGCAAGCTAGCAGGCTAATGCTGGCTTCAACACCAAACAACTCTGGTTATATTTTACAGTAATGTTCTTTATATGATGTTATAAACCACTTAACACCGCATAAAACTGGCGTGAAATGTTTATAGAAATGTTTTATGACTAAGAATATGACTATAAAATACGACTAGACTTCATCTGGTTTCTCAGTTTGTGTTTCTCGCTCGCTAACTAATAGCCTGCTAGCGTGCTAGTCTAGGATGTATGTATTACTGAGCCACATGAAGCTAAGCAGCAGGTCAACTTTTGAGAACAGTGACTTGCCATTTCACACTTTTTTATGATTATTATTTCAGTAATCCCCGTGAGGCTTAGCTTCAGCTCAGCGCAGGAACCCAGTAATTCAGACCTTATGTTGAGTTAAAAGTGGAATAATTTCCTTTCACCACTTCTCAGCTTCGGCATTTCGCACTCTCTTTAATGAGTCTTAAGCCTCTTATCCTCAAACAGTCTCCCTCTCTCTCTCTCTCTCTCCTTCTTTTTAATACATCCACCACATCAGTTTTCCTCCTTCACGTCTCCCCTCTATCTTCATTCAGAGCAGGAAACACATGCTGCTGCTGTATGTCCTTCATAGCCAGGAGCCCTGGGAGCTGGAAGGTGTGTGTTTGTGGGCCATAAACTTAAAAGAACTCTCATCTTCCTGTCAGACGTCGGAAGTGCTAATAGGATGATGAAGCTCAGAGGAGAGGAAAGTCGACTTTTCAAGGGACACGGATCTGTTAAGGAAATTGAAAACAGTATATGTCTTGCTGCAAAAAGTGCATAATTTATTCATTTTAAGGGGAAGAAATTATTTAAAATGTTTCGATAAATTGAAAATGTTAAATTTTTTATCTTTATTTAACTTATTGTATCTTATGCAAATGAAGTTGATTTCACTGTATTTTATAAATTGTTATTTATTAATTGTTTATTTATTTATGTATTTATTTGTAAACTTGACTTAACAAAAACTGACATTTTATTTTTATCATTTTTTTAAAAATATTTTTATTTATATTTATTTTTATTTTATTATTATTTTTTTTTTAGATTTTCTTCCCAACCCAAGTTATCCACTCAAACAAAAACAACATAAGTAAAAGCACAGGAAGTAGGAGGACATTTTCAAGTGCTTTCAGAGAGTTTTGGGGGATTGGAATGGCGATGGTGGGGGTGTAATGACCTCAGCATGAACCCATCAGGGACTTGGCTCATCGGGGTCATCCCAAGTTCAGGTCTTTCCCTTGCTGAGTGGCTGAGTGTGGTGGAGTGGAGCGTGGCAAAGAGGGCCTTTACTTTGTGGAGGCCTTTGGCCCCTAAACGAAGCCCTTGGAGCCCTGTAACACAAACCTATTTGCCCACAGAGCGGGGTTTAGGGGATTAAGAAGAACCAGGTCGTGGTGAGAAGATCTTTCAGACCTTTGGGTTGATTTAGGGTATTGGTGCATGAATAAAGTTTTTATGATTTCAATATTGTTGATTTGAAACGCTCTTCTATTCCTGTGTTTTTGGCACTTAAGCACTGTCTACTTACACAAAGGTTCAATTTTGAGGAAAAACCTAACAGACTTTTTATTTTTTAATTAATGAATTTAACAATAGTAATACAAATATATTAAAATAAGTGCTATAATTTTCTCTCTCTCTCTCGGTCTCTCACTGTCTCTCTCTCCCTCTTTCAGTTTATCTTTTTTCCTTTCTGTCTGCCTATCTATCTATAGATTATAGATATAAATAAAGGCAACTGTTGAATTAATACAAGCATTTTGTTTTAAAATGATAATAAATTCAACTGATGAATAATTATATGCATGTAATTATAACACATAATGTACACAATATACTCCGTTATTCAGTGTGTCTATGACATAAAATAATGCACTGGGAAAATGAGTCTGAATGTCATTATATTGGTGCCATAATGTGTTTTAAGCGCTACTTATAATGCAAAGCAAGTTTAGAAATGATTCACAAGCCTGCCTTTCCGTACTTCATTATAATAAGATATAACGGTAATAATTATGGCCATTATCATGATGTGTAATGACAGTGTATAATGTCTTCTGAGTGCATCATTACATGGACGTTATGGATGTTTTATGAAGGTCATAAGATGTGTGAGCGGCGGAAAAATTGATCATTAGCAATTTCTTTTCGAATGAAACTTTTCTCCTTGCTTATAATAACTATAGCAGGAGTATTTTAGCAATGTTAGCAAGATGCGGTACGTGATCATTCTGGTCGGAGAGTAACAAGATCAAATGCTTTTTTTGTGTATTATAAATTATAAGCTTTTTTGCTTAAATAAAAAACTGCATCATTTGTCCATTATAGCTACCATTAAAAAGTTTGTGATTAAGCTTCATCTATTCATAATAAATAAATTGAGTCAAACTCCGCCCTTTTAACAAGTCATGTGACCTGTAATGAATTGATTGAGATAAAAATGGAAAAAAAATCAGTACATTTGTAACCATATGCCAGCAGAGACAAGTGACGAAGAGTCATCTGTTGAGGCACGAGACAACCATTGGCTCTGATTGAGACAAATGGGAGACAGTCAGTCAGTGGACACACTAGGAGTCAGGAGAGGCCCTCACTAATCTGGCAGTTTGCACAGACAGCCCCAGCAGGGGTCCTTTGATTGGATAAGTGGTCTCTCCCATTATGTCAGGAGCAGGACAGTAATAGTGGGTGGTGGCGGCCGAGTTAATGAGACGAGAGCTGGGCTAATTAGGGATGCGTGATCACTGTTATGACATGACATGACTGAAGATAGGGTTGAGAAATATATAGCGAGACTAAACAGGGAAAGAATGTTGTATTATTTATACAGGATGTTTTTTAATACTCTGTGTAACCATTAGGTCCATTGGAGCAATATATTTAAAACCTAAAAAAGTTTCCATGTCATTGTCACATGACCTTCAGTTAAAAATGGCTGCTGATTGGATTACTGGGTTTGCAGTGCAACAATTATATCTTACAGCAAGTGATATCTCTGATAAAATATAATATAAACCTGTTTACAGTCATGGCTACTAATGGCAATATCCCTCCTAAGCTGAGATATCCAAATAAAAGAATTTCACTGTGCTGTAATGTATATACGAGACATAAAGACTTCTTCTTCTTCTTCTAGGAAAATAAATAATGACAAGCTGGTGTGATGCAATCCGATACAAAGTGAAGCGTTTCCCAAACACAGCACACCCAAACAGTGTTTTATTCCTTTTATACCATAACCATTTTACAATCCTTTGTCTATTAATTTATAGAATGTCATACGTTTAACCGCTTATAGCCACAATTAATGTTTTGGAACCTCTCCAAAACAACTTAATTCCAGTACAGTATAGCAACTCCAAACTGTTATTCTCTCACCAGCCTTATTCTTTCCCGTCTGTTGAAGTTATAAAACCAGGAACTACATACTTCTCCGTCTGATAGACTTCCCTGTGTTGGAAAACACTGACACTGCAGATTTCTTTCAGAAATGTTACACATCCTACAGAAAGTCCTACTGTTCTAGCATATTATATATTATATTGTTATATAATATTATATTTTTCCATATACACTTTATGTGAACTTATTTCTTGTCCCAGTTGATGCATATTGAACTTGTGAGTCGATACAAACCTTAACTTTTTTAACTGTAAATATCCCTTTGGGATAAATAAACTATCTAAATCTAAATTTTTTTTTTTATCGATTTTTAAATCGATAAAATCTATCTATCTATCTATCTATCTATCTATCTATCTATCTATCTATCTATCTATCTATCTATCTATCTATCTATCTATCTATCTATCTATCTATCTATCTATCTATCTATCTATCTATGTTTTTTAAGCAGCAGTTTGACCATCATGAAATGTACAACAATGTACTTTTTCTTCTTCTCCCCTTTTTCCCACCTGCTCAGTAATTTTAATTTGGTTGAAATTCTATTTTCAGCCTATTTTCATTCTCCTTGATTCAATTTTTATAACACAGGCGGTCGATAACACATAAAGCATAACTCTACACGTCGTACTGTGTATGGTTGTGTATGTGACATGTTTTTCTATGTGAAATAAAAACATATTTGTATTCATGTACAAATTTGTTTATTATTCAGTGTGGATAGCCGCTTTTCCGTACAAGTCCCTGTATAGAAACTACTTGCTGTATAACAAAGTATCCACAAGCATCCATGGCATCTTACACTTTTGGGACATTTGCATTGCCAAAACTAGCTGCAGCTTGGAAACAACTCGACATTCCTGCAAGCCCTCAAACCCAACTAAATCAGGACACGAATGCAAATGCTGCACTCGGAATGACATCTCCTTGCTGTTGAACTTGCTGAGATGTTTCTCATCGTCTCAGCTTGAGTTTGTGTTAACGCAGTGGGTCTGGTATGTGAAACGATTTGTTATGCATTCGTGCGCCTGAACTTAAACGGAATCGACAAAGACGGATTTCGACTTCGCTGACTGCAGTCCAACAGGCCGAGGAAGGCAGAAAGGGGAATGTTTGAAGGAGGGAGAGGCATCTAGAGGAAGGGAAAGGGGGTCTGGAAGTGCTGTGTGTGTGTGTGTGTGTGTAGGTGTGTGGTTGAGCGAGGGACCTCCTGGTGAACTGCTCAGTCGCGAGCCGGGTCATCGGGAGGGAGGCTCTCAGAGCGTGCCTGAAACAGGATTTGGCGAGTTCAGCCAGAGTTCATGCGCAAAACTCGCATGATCCGGAACGTTTCTAGCTTTCGGATGAAAATGTTCACGTGGGATGAGAACTCCCAGGTTAAAAACGGATGAAAATTCCGACTTCATTTTTAAGCTTAAACACAGTCATATACACTTAGTACTTTTAAATATCCATGACCGTATATATACATTAACACATATACAATATACTGTACGCTAGAAATCCTGTGATTCTGATTGATTTCAACTGTTGTTTTTTATACTTTCAAGTGAAATTTTGATGTAAAACTATTGTCACATGGAATTTTTTAAGACACTAAACTGTGCCTCTAAAAAAATGATCTTTTAATGCAATGAGAAGTTTCTAGTCTCTTGTGTTTTGATACACAGAAAATGAACCATGAAATACTTGTAGATAAAGTTGTCATAATTAAGCTTTGGTTTTAATAATATAATATTAAGGAATTTTTTTTTGAAGAATTAGATATCCAAACACAAATCAGCAGCAAAGCACACACATTTCTATTCATATGCCTGAAATGAGGAAAGGCCACTAAACTAAACTTCTGTAAGTGTGTGTGTGTGTGTGTGTGTGTGTGGGAAAGCTGTCTGTCCCAATTCTATTGAAGGCTGGTTGGCCTATTGTCAAACCAAGCGCTTGACCTGAAGTTGAACCCGATAGTCAGCCTCGAAAGTGCTGCTCAGGCTGAGGGAGGATTCAGAGGAAAGTGTAATCAGCTGTAGGGATATGTGTGTGTGTGTGTGTGTGTTGGAAGATACTTATATTTAATAACATTTTAATAAGTGGGGGCAGGGTGCCAGAACTAATGCTCAAAAATCAAGGTATGATAGAAATGTAATAAAACATAATAAACATACAGTAAAATGAAATAATATTGGAAACTCTTAATTAAAACATTTTTGTCCATTTTTTTTTATTTTGAGAATTGTGATGACTTTTTATTGTTGTTTTGTTTGTTTGTGTGTTCAAAATGAAGTCTCAAAAAATATGGGTTGAGTTTCCAAAAGCATTTCATCTCTCTCTCTCTCTCTCTCTCTCTCTCTCTCTCTCTCAAGTTTGGTAAAAGTATTCACTCCCTAGACAAAGTGACCAAGGACAACTACTCAATTGCTGTCTGATTTATTAAGCTTCTCCTAGAATCGAGGAAATGAATGGAAATTTAATGAAATGAGATTAAATTAGAAAATAAAGCTGAGGCCATACAGCCATTTAAACAATACCAATAATACCAAAACATGTAATACGCAGCATACAGTAGATCACCTCGTGAGGTTAAATGTACTCACAATAATGACTAAAGTTAAATTTGTTATGACTTGTAAACGGTTTTCCAGTGATTTTATGCACACCATGAAAAATGCAGATTTGTCTGGACAAGTGTGGAATTTAAACACACTCATTTCCACACCTGGGAAAGTCTGGGAATAAATGTTGTGTGAGGAAAAAAAAAGAAGTAAAAGAACAGGTAAACATGAGACAAACACTTATATAGTGTCACTTAAAAAATTTAGAGCAATTTAACAACTCTAGTTTTCTTATTTTCTTTATTACTAGAAAAATGAACAGAACCAAACCAGACAATTTTCCGGGTTTCGTCCTGCAGATCTGGAAAAGACTCCAAAGATCAAACCATCTCGTATTTAAGCATTCCCTTTTTTTTGCATGAACACATCTTTTGCAATATGTGTTGAATTTGATGTTTTCTCTAGCATTGATCTTTAAAAAGAAAAAAAAAACCCAAAAAATTAAACGTCATTGGAAAATGTTCATGACTAAATCGGGGAACAGTTTTTGGATTCCCTTTATTTCTTTACATTTGTGGGTATTTCTCATGAGATCAGATTGAGAAAACTCTACATAGAAAGTCTGGAAAGTTTAAAAACCTGGATAGGCTTAAAAACAGTCTAGGAGAAACCTGATCCGAAACGCTACACAGCTTCCATTGCATTTCTGAATTAAACGTAAGTGGATTAAAAAACATTCGCTCTTAAAGACAAGATAAAGACACATGAGTAGCTCTGCATGAAAAGGCTAAAGTTTAGAGCGTCTGTCTCCTGCAGCCGAGGCTGTGAAAAGCAGCGCCAGCTGTGGCCACTGGCGCCAGTGCGGCCCAGAGACGAACAAGTCGACGACTTCTAAACAATCCAGCCTTTGTGAAACTACTGGAAGCCATCAGCCAAAAAATCGAATGACCGTAAGGCGCAGATATAAGCCAGATGTGGGGATTCCAGGGCTTCTCTCCAGAGCGGCCCAGCCCAACTAAGCTCATCTCGGTCCAGCCTCACGCTGGCCGCCAGGGTTAGGGTCATACAGCGGGTATTGAAACCTCTTGAGCAAACGAGACACACTTCATGAAGTTGAACTCATGTGAAATGACCTCAGAAGACAACTCGAAAAAGATGGAAAGACCAGCTGCCAAGAAAGCAAACCTCGTAAGCGCAGGCACATCGCTCAACCTCAGGAGTTCAATTTCTGCTTCTCGTCTGCGCTTAGACCTTGACAAATCTCTCTGAATATGCAGCACTAGCCCTTCCTGAAGTAATTTCCTGTCATTAAAAGGTGCTGTAAATTCAGGGATATTGCACTGGGTTAATACATCAGGAATTCCCTACACCACTCGTTCCCAACCCTGCTCCTGGACTACGCCTGCCTGCACATTCAACCCGAAAATGCTTATTCCAAACTAGCTGTTAATGATGGAGGAAAAAAAATACACAGGATATGGTTTCACCTGTAAATCTTTAGCTTTCATTTTTACCCCTTGTAAAATCCACAAATGTGAAAATTAAACATCAGAGGCAAATTTTCCTGCGAACACAAGAATGGGATTAGACCTGTCACAATAAATGCTATAATATTATACATCCATCCATCCAACCATTCATCAATCCATCCATATATCCATTCATCAATCCATCCATCCAACCATTCATCAATCCATCCATATATCCATTCATCAATCCATCCATATATCCATTCATCAATCCATCCATATATCCATTCATCAATCCATCCATCCAACCATTCATCAATCCATCCATATATCCATTCATCAATCCATCCATATATCCATTCATCAATCAATCCATCCATCCATTCATCCATCCATCCATCCATTCATCCATTCATTCATCAATCCATCCATCCATCCACTACTACAGCAGAACTGACAAGAGTTTTGCTTAGCATAGATGATCTGTTATGAACTGGCATCCCATTCAGGGTGTATTCCCACCTCATCCCCAGTGTTCCTGCCTCAGATCCACCGCGACTCTCACCAGGATAAAGTGCTTACTGAAAGTGAGTGATTCAGTTGATATGGTGAAGAGTTCTGTAAGAAAGAGATCCTTAATTTGCATAATTTTTTAAACGAATCTCCAGTGTCAGCACTTTGTAACACTCTAAGGTATAGCTGGTGATGGAATATAATTAGTATAATGGAAGTGACATGTTTTCTAGATGTTCCATAACTATAAAATGAATAGAAAGCTATATGCCATTCTTTTAACGTCATTCTTTAACAAACTAGAAATTGCAACGTTTGTTAAATTGCTTTGTGATATAAGAGGAATCGGTTCTCAGTAGTGTGTTACACTTATGAATGTCTCCTGATGATAGCATAGCCGCTTCAAAACCACACATCGACGATCAATACAGAGCCCTCCGGAAGATTCCTGAATGTTAAGGAAAGGTGATTATAACCAAGCCCTGGTCTCAATGACAAGATGATATCGTGGAAGCAGCAGTGAGGCCTGGTGTTTGATGTTCTGGGTGCAGCAGTGAGACAGGATCATTCGTCACCTCTCCAGCTAATTACTCCACTGAGTGTGAACTCCTGCCGTTACGCCTGACCTCTCACTCCCAGGTGTTGAACCACCAATTACTCTTTTCAGCTTCTGTGCAGCTCTTCAGCACTTTAGATACAACTGTGTGTCTGTGTTTGTGTGTTCGTGTGTGTAGCCACAAAGGATTCCTTCCCACACACAAACAATGGTTAGCTACTTTGGGAAACATAAATTTATTAGCATTGTGGCTTGTGGCTTCGAACAAATCATCTAGCATATGCAATTTATTAGAACGTGGCATTCCATTTTCATGCAGAGATTATAAGCTGTACTAAGCTAGCTAGCTAATTTAGCAACTTTTAGGTTTCAATATTTGTAAATCATTTGGGGAAAGAGAGACAGGATAGACTCCAGAAAGCCTGAAATGTTCTGGAATTTTCAGAACAGTGGTTTATTTAAGAGGTGGTTTATCCTAAAGAGGGTGGAGCTGTAAACAGGAAGCAATAGTACTAGATGAAAATGCACGTTCTCTTGTCGCTATAATAAAAACAAAACATATATCCATCTTATTTATTATATTTTTACATGATCTCTAACGGTTATTTGAAGGTTTAAGATATTAGTCACTTTGTTTAAACAAGAGCTTTTGCTTCAGACGACAGTTTATTTATGTATATTTTTTCTTTGTTTTTTTGTTTCAGAAGCTACATTATATTTGTTTATCTTTCCTAAACCTATTTTGTTTTTTTGTTTCAGTAGCTACACTATATTTGTTTATCTTTCCAAAAGCTACTTTATATTTGTTTGTTTTTTGTTTCAGTAGCTACATTATATTTGTTTATCTTTCCAAAACCTAGTTTATATTTGTTTGTTTTGTTTTTTTGTTTCAGAAGCTATTTAATTTTTTTTGTTTCAAAAGGTACATATTTGTTTATCTTTTCAAAAGCTACATTATATTTGTTTATTGTTTCAGAAGTTCCATTGTTTTTTGTTTATTGTTTCATAAACTTCATATTTGTTTATTTTTTAAAACTTACAACCCTTAAAACTTAAAACCCTTCCTAGTTTTAGTGTATTGTTTTAAATGCTACATTATTTTATCATTTCAGATGTTTCCTTGTTTCATGGCAAGTGATACAGTCTTTTAAATAGAAAGAACAGAGTGAACAACACAATTTTTTACATAAAACTGTTTTACAAGCAACGTGTTTTAAAAAAGGAACCGTGTCATGACCTTGGTTTGTGAAATGTAGCTAACCTAATGTTCGATGGGATGAAATGTATATATGAAATTGTCTGAAATAAGAATCTGAGAGTTAAACTCTGCCCTCTGCACTGGTGGATTGGTACACCAGTGGGCAGCGTGTTTGGACATTTCAGCGAGTGACGTCCTTTCCAAAGCACCTTCCATTTGACCTTTCGAAAGGAAGCCAAAACCGACTGACATGTGTACGTGAAGTGTATGTTTGTGTTTGAAAATGTGGGCGTTGTCGAAAATGTGCAGTGTGTCAGTTTGGTTCTGAATCTTTTCATTTGTGCCCAGCCACTTTTGTTAGTTTTGGTCTACACTCAATTCCATGTCTGTTGAAGACACTCCCAGTTGCTAGAGGGTTTATTTTGAGCCTGGTTCAAGTGTAGGCAAGCAATGAGTAATATTTAGCCACAAAGTGAGACGGTAACACAGCACTACTCTGACTACATGCACATGGTCCTCAAGATGTTATGAGAATCCAATGAGCCGTCATTTGTTTTACATTATGGTCTTTAATCCTCGTTCTTTACTGTTGACAGCATCTGTATTAGATTGTAATGTAATGACGTGCTCTGTGTTGGGGTTTTTCATGGTAAACAGAGTTCAGCCAAAGGCCTCCGAGCTTCTATAAAGAGCCATATTCCTGTGGTTTGTCTCAGCATGAGCTGTGTGTTTAACACAAGCTGACGCATGGCCGGAGGCGTTTATATATCCGCTGTTTCCCGCACAGAGCGAAATGATGAAATGACGTCGCCTCGATTGACCGATGAGAGAATAACACTGGTGAGGTGTTTACAGAGGGAATCATGTAAACATCCATGCTTTTTATGCTGGATTTATTTCATGCATTATTTCAATGCTGTTTATAGCTTTTTGTTGTATCTACACAGGTTTTGTGTTTTATCGTACGAACGAAACTGCTAGTGTTGCTAACATAATGTATATTGTCTTATTTTGTAGACCCTAGTATAAAGATTTTATATCAATTATATTTTATTTTATTCTACCCAGATCCAGACAGAACTCTTTTCATTTCATATCCGATCACGGTACCCGCAAATCCTAAGCTTCCATTTTTCCGTTGCTGCACAAAAACAAAGTCAGCAAATTCATAGGTCAAAGTTCACACTGATAAAATCAGCCCAAGGTGAAAGTTACCAGAAGCAAATGTGTTTCCCCTTCAGTGAATTCATGTTTCTTGCCAGGTGAATATGTTTTTTGTTTACTCCAACCACTGCTTTAGCAGAATACGTGTGACAGGGTAGTTTTCAGGTATGTCAATTCATAAAAGTTATGGCTAATCCATACATGCTAGGTCTGTGATTGCTAGCATAATGTTATTTGGAGAGCTATTTGAATGCTAATACTATTAAACTCCTTTTAGGATTCGGTTTATGATACATGATGTACATGATACTGAGCTTAAATAAAATCATAAATGTTATGGCTAAACCGTAGATGCTAGCTCTGGTTGACAAACTTATAGCTAGGATAATATTAGCTAACTAGTTGGCATCTTTCAGAACCACGCTAATGCTTACATTATTCCTTTTAGTTAGATGTTAGGACATAGTTTATGGTACATGATGTACATGATCCTGAACCTAAATAAGAGCAAGGAGTCAAAAACAGGAAAATAATGGCTAAAGTGTAGATGCTAGGTCTGTTTGAGAAACTGATAACTAGCATAATGTTAGCTAACTAGCTGCCAGCGTTCAGGACCTTGCTAATGTTAATATTAGTAGTTAGATGTTAGGAATCGGTTTATGGTACATATTGTAAATGATCCTGAGCTTAAATTAGAATAAATCTGATTATCCAGTGACAAGATTAAGATCAGAATGTTACATTTCCAGGAAAGTATGTAGGTTCTAACATAAGCCGCAAATGCTTCCATAGCGATTTGTCTAACTGCCAGCATTGTGAGGGCAACATGAAGCTAATCATTATTACAGCAAATGTTTTTCCACTGTTTCAGGAAAGTTACTTTAAATCTACAGCCTCAGTGTCTCTGAATTTGTCGAACACTATACTAATACTTAACATTCTGATCTTCTGGGATGGAAAGTGCTGGAAATAACATTTGTGCCTTGAAAAAAAAGCATTTTTATGCTGTAAAGTGATGGATGCTCTGTGCAGAAATTTATTCACGCTTTTTTGGCTCGCTGAAAGTCTCTGAAAGATCAACGATGACTGATCTGACGGATTTATTGATAAACTGACGCTGCTTGTCAGACAGAACCCTGTGATGTTCCTGATTTAGATCCCCGCAGGTCCTCACATCAAACGACCTCATAAATCCGACGGGAGCAAACACAGCAGTAACGGGTCAGCCAAAGGTGACTCACTTTGTTTCCGACGAAGGACCTCTGTCTCTACTAATTAATGACTGAACGTTTTGAAACGCATCTGGTTGTTCGCTCAGTCATGACTGGACCTGCAGGCTTTGACTGAGTGTAGACTCTTTAAGCTGTCTCCTCCACTCATTCAGTCCACATATACACACAGCTCATATCCCTTTCATAACCAACTAAATAATTTTACCTTGATTAACAGTTTAACACAGGGACTCCAGTAATGAGGGGCAAGTCCTCTGGGATCTAAGCTGCAGACTTGCTTGTGAGGACGTGACCAAACTGTTAAGAATTTGGTTGTTAAAAATAACTTTGTTATTATTTCGGTTGTGTAACCAGTCAGAATGTGAGAAGCCAAAGAATCTGTATGGCTTCATGGTAACTGTATGGATTTCTAGTTTCTTTCCAAGGAATTTCCAAGTCTGCATGAATTTTCAGATTCCCAGAATCTATTTAGATGACCAGTGTTCACATGGGTTTCCTGTGTACATACTGATTCCCAGAGTCAATAAGAATTCAGAGCATTAGTACCAAAACTGGTCCCAAGCAACTGTTTATATTACCAGTGTCAGTATGGATCTCCAGTATCTACGCAGATTCCTAGTGATTGTCCAGTGTCTGTAGAGATTCCCAGTGTCTGTAGGTCCTCCCATTGCCTTAGGGCTTCCCACTGTCTGTATGAAATCCCAATGTTTGTACAGGTCTTCCAGTATTAATACAGATTCCCAGCATCTGTTTAGATTACCAGTATCTGTACGGATCTCCAGTATCTATGGAGATTCCCAGCAATTGGTTAGATTGCCAGTGTCTGCTTAGATGTCCATACAGATTCACTGTGTCTGTAGGTTCTCCCAGTGTCTGTAGGACTTCCAGTGTCTTTAGGGCCTCCCAGTGTCTTTAGGATTTCCAGTGTCTGTAGGGCCTCCCAGTGTCTGTAGGTACTCCCAGTATCTGTAGGGCTTCCTACGGTCTGTATGGATACCCACTGTCTGTACAGGTCATCCAGTATCAATAGAGGTTCCCAGCATCTATTCAGATTACCAGTCTCAGTAATCAGTCTCATGGCTACCTAGTGTCTGTACGGATTCCCAGTGTCTTAATGGCTCCCCAGTGTCTGAACTGATGCCCATTACAGATGTCCATACAGATTCATTGTGTTTGTACTGGTTCCCCAGTATGCAGATTCAGAGCATCTATTTAGATTACCACTATTTGTCTGGATTCCATGTGTCTGTAGGGCTTTCTAGTGAATTTATAGTTTCCCAGTTTCTGTACGTATTCACAACATTTGGAAAGGTCCCCAGTATCTATACAGATCCCCCAGCATCTGTTAGGATTACAAGTGTCTGTTTGGATCCACAGTGTCCACATGGATTTACTGTGTCTGCATGGATTCCCGGTGTCTATATGGATTCTCGGGTATTCTCAGACAACAGGGATGCGAAAAATGTCTTGACAGATACCTATTTTCTGTATGGATTCTCAGAGTCTGTACAGATCCTCTAGATCTAAATAACCCCCCAGTGTAAGTGTTTAGCGGTTAAAGTTATTGCTTAGACAGGTTTTAAGATTTACTTGAGGACTGGGATCAGAGCTGATGCCCATGCTTATGGTACATTTGAGTAAATTGTTCTTGATGAAACCAGGGAACGTATCAGTTAGTTTTATATTGTATAGATTGTATCGCAAGGCTTTCTTCTTTGCTTCTAATTATTGGTTTCATGCCTGTGACCTGCCATTTACCCCTTCTATAATAACATATGAAAAAGACAATCTCTGTGTTTAGCTTCAGAGAATGAATTGTTTGTAGTAGATTACTTTCTCACCAAAACAACTTCATGCAATCAAATTATGTTCAGTGTTCTTTGTGCGTTTGAGCATGAGCAGAGCTAAAGCTTCCCTGGCAGAAAATGCCCAGTGTGTAAAGCAGGTCCATGTGGAGGAAGGTGATTTGACCTGACCTGGTTCCACCCCGTTATGTAATTCCTCGCTGAATGTGTCTGGAACTGGCTGTGATCTCCAAAGCTCTGTTGTAGTCCGTGGCTTTGATCTGTCGCTGCGATAGCGCCGTTCCAGAAACCAGCACTAATGAAAAACAAGATAGAGCGGGACAGGAAGTTCACTCCGGCACTCTAAAAATGGCTCTCAGCAGAGATGGTCATGATGATAAGTTTCTCTCTGTACAGTCTGTCCACAGAGGAAGTGTTTGTGTTAAAGCGTACACAGCAATTCAGCTGTGTCCAAGCAGAATCCTGCTGGATATTTTTCTGCCAAAATTGGATGGGATTAACTTCTCAAAAGCTTTCTGTACCTTAAATGGAGCTACAGTCTGAGATCTCTAGTTCTGGGTCAGTTTAACTGATATGGCACTTTTTAGAAAGGCATTACAGCCTTGGAGGCATTGTAAATTAAGGTAAATGTTCACTAAAAGGCATGACACAATGTGATCTGTCCTGTAGACCATTGGAAAAATTGTTACAAAGCATTAACACTGGAGACTCCTTACAGAAAACTTCACAACTTGTCTATTGACAGATTTTTAACCTGTTTAAGTTGTTACCAAAAACAATAATGTGCGTTTAAAACAAACATGTTTTTCTTTAAAGCTGGAACTTTTGCAAGTTAAAAAAAAATCAACACCTTCTGACCAATCAGAATTGAGAATTTTACAGCAGTTAACGGCATCAATACTACATTTGTGCCTGTGAATGCTCGAATCTGATTGGTCAGAAGGTGCTCTTTAATTTTCTATAACCTAACGGCTCTGACAATAGAAGAAGAATGTAACATTACCATAAAAACACATGTTGTTAGTAGACATTTATGTAACAGTATGGGAGGAATCTCAGGTGTCAGTGTTTTGTAACAGTCACAGCACTTTGTAAAGTTTCTCAAAATGGTAAAGTCTGCAGGACTGATGGGGTTTACACTTTTTTTTTCTTTTTCTGTGTTCCTTTTTCTGTGTTTACTGAAAAATACAAGATGCTGGTGAGGGAATGACTGTTTATTATTGCTGAACATTAACTATCTAAATATAAATGTGTTTTTAATAATTTCATGAATAAATTAAACAGTGTAATAGCTTAATAGTTCATGTAATACACATAGCAGAAAATAATCCATTTCCTTTTGGATGCCATTACTTATGTAAGTTACTAATGTGTGAGGCCTGCTGGTGAGGTTAATTCTGACTTCTGAATTCTTAATCCTTGACAAAAACATTCTGGTCCGAGGTCATTACTGTAGTTTAAAAAAGAGAGAGAGAAAAAATCAGCCAAGAGTTTCCACTTAGAATCTGGTTATTAAACTCTTGATAGAAATGTACAGAACAATATGGATTAAATGTCATCTGTGTTAATACTGGCACAGGGCCATTTATGTAACTTGCTGAGAACCTGCACTGCTTGTTAGTGGACTTGTGTAACAAGGACTTAAGCAGTGTGTAATCTAGGAGGGTGAGGGCTAACAAGTGCTTCCGTTGAGACACATGAAACACACTTGCAGTAGATGTTTCTGTTAATATAATCTTTAAGTAAAGAATAGGAAGAATTCTAACATTATGCGAAAGGGCACATTAATTGTAATTAATAAAAAAATCAAACAAAAATAGTTTCATACAGAAAAGCCAAACATCCTATTGCATACATGTGTTGTTTTTTTTAAAAAAAAAAAGTGAATTATGGCCAATTAGCAGTTCAGTTCTTTTAGGATGTCTTGTGAATGTGGCCCCACAGCACGGATATTTTCTAGTTCACAAAATGTTCTGATATCCAGGCTTGCTGTGAGCACACTCGACCCTTGACCTTGAGCCTCAGTTGCCCATAATTCTTATCTGACATGGCAACCGAGGCATGGAGATTGGCTCCTCGCTGAGGGTCAGCACTGTCCCGTTTTGTCATAGACTTCTCCATGATGAATGAAGACTGTGCCAAACTGGGACCTGTGACAATCAGGAATTTTGTCAACAATCACAAGATTTTATGTAACCCTGACTTTTCCATGTCAGTAGCTTGAATGATTAATTCAAAGTCCTGGATTGTCGGATGGCAAACATTTAGGTGCTAGCATTTTGGATGTAAACAATAAGACAGTTTCTTGAAGGAATAATAATTTTGTGTACATTTTGTCAGGTTAATTATTTTTCCCCTGAGAAGCTCTGATGGTGCTTTCCTGAGAGTCTCAAAAGTAAAGAAATTCTTCAGTTGCCTCATAAGCCCTTGCAATTCCTCGTACTATGGATCTCTGGGATTAAATAAAGTGGTGTGGATTACAGTTTAGATGCATAACCGCAGGGATTTCTGCATTAAGACTCTACAAAGCCCCTCTTCTGGGAAACCAGAGAGAGGAAATAAGAACCATAGAGCACTAGAGCACAGATCTAAGCCTTTCATCATTATTCCAAATGTGGTCGAGATATTGGGGATTTTTTTTGTGTCCCTGGAATCTGTACCTTTAAAATCGAAATGGGTTACCACTCTAATGGATCATTTAGAGTGTAACAGATTATCCAACGTTATTCAAGTTGAATTTTACAAGCAAACCAGTATGCGTTTTATGACTCACTCTTTCCTCAGCACCTGTGGTTGGCCTGTATGCCCCGGTGTACAGACCCTAAGTGAGTTGCCTCATTCGCTTGCTTTCTCCTCCTGTAAATGTCGTGATTTATCTTATATTTGGCTAACCCTGGTCTGAACCTTCCTTTTGGCATTCCCGACCCGTTCTCCTCGAGCATACGCATGTTATGCTCAGTAACTCTGTGACCCACACGCTTCTCCCAGCTTTGGAAAGGGCCGATCTGGGGCAATGAAAACCAGTCCCCGCAAGAGGCTCCTATTTCCCTGAGCTGAGCACATTCCCCTTACAGCTTTTTTTCCTTCCATGTCTGCTGAGCAGGTCAAACACAGATCACAGTGCATGCATGGTGTTGTAATCTTTTGAGGAAGGTGTTTGCGGTGCTTCAACGATTCAAACGAACGTTTATGAGGCTCATTTGGCAGACAGAGGATGGGCATTTCCCCATTTTTCTCTTTCGTTTTGTTTTGTTCAGACTTGCACTTCACGCCTCGACTATGAGCTCACCTTAACATGTGCACATGACAAAATCCTGCTGATATAGTGTCATGCAGCACGTCGTCTTCAGGCAACTGGGTTTATTAGCTACTTCTTCCTAAGGGTTCTTCACTTGTCACTCTGGGTGAAACCCAAAGGATCTGTGGAAAACCCTGTAACCATTTAAGAACTAAAGACCCCTTAGCAACACAAAGAACAAGTTAAGGAGCCATTAAAGGGCCAAGACTGTACATCTAACAACCTAACAAGCTGGTGAACAACCTTGATTCAATGTTATTTCTCATTTTCAAGAAGCATTAACTAGAAACCATTACTAATATCAAGAACGTCTTATAGAACCTCTTATAGAACCATGGAAGAAGTGTATACACAAAAAAAAAAAAATCTTTTTCTAATAGTGCTAAATTGGTGTACAACCCCAGGCTGCTGCTCTATTATCCTTAAAATCTTGAACTATTCCAAGAACCTCTTGAAGGAACATTAATGTGTGTTTCATAGGCAGATTTGACCACTAACAAACTGGCAACTTAAAAAAAACAAAACCTAAGATTCCTGTTATATTGCAGATTTTTAAAGTTGGAATCTTATTTATGTAAAAAGAAAAATTTATAGATTTGTGAGCTATACCTATGATGGCTGAAAGAAGCAGAAGCATAGCACAACAATATTTACAGCCAAGAGTTAGGTATGCTAGCTAGTTAGCAAACATTTTCAAAATTGGTTGCTGTTAGCATGAATTTCCTTCTTGGACTTTTGAATTGTAGCAGTAACGTAACTTGGTTAATGAGCTCTATTTTAAAAGTAGCAATGATAAAAGTTGGATAAACTGCACTGTTCAAAAATATTGCAAAGCTTTAGCATGGGTAGATTATCATAACTGGAAAGAATGCTCATACTGTTTAGACTCATTAACATGACGGTAATTTCACTCCTTAATACAGATAGCACATACCCATTCCTACAGATTACACCCATTCCTAAAAACAACGTAATATACCCAAATAACAAATTATACAGCTGCCCAGTGGCCACAAGGCTTCATGAGATGGCTAACCCCATTCCTGTCGATGCTACGTTGTTATTAGCTGCTGAAAAAAGATCAGGATCAAATTCTGGAAAATCAGCAAGTGGCAAAAGAATGTAAGTAGGGTGGAATTGGTACAGAGAAATAGAAAGAGTGAAAGCTGGAAAATGATGGTCATTTCGTCGACTATTCAGTATAATAATAAAAGGAATCTTATTAGCATGTGAAATCATTAAATCTCTACACTTTCCATCATGTTCAGCTCAATAAAACCTTTTTAGTTGAATGCAAGATGTGTGGAACTCTGTGAACTATGTATGGTTCTGTGGATTCGTGGTTAAATATTTGCACACTGGCATCAAACAGACTCTATGCAGGGTCACCTTTAATATTATGCAATGTGGAAGTGCAAGGTTGTAGAGCATGAATTGCTAAATGTAGATGCATGTCTTGTTTTCCCCCCTACATCTGCCACACCACTCCATTGCTGGCTCCCAGATTTAAAACACTTACCTAAGCCAAAAACACTACTGTCTACCTGAAGGTGCTGACTGAATCCTGCTGTGCACCGCATTCCCTTTGAGCCTCGATCCTTAACCCACCATCCCGCAAGGTAGAAGGAAGTCATGCATCAGTACTGTTGTTATTCTATCCTGGTACCCAAATGGTAGAATGAACTTCCTCTGCATGTCCAAACAGCAACATCAAATGAGGAATGAAGACTTACCACTTTATTAAGTACTAATTTAACATAAAAGAACACTTTTTCTTTGTGAGATATACATGTGAAGCTGAAACACACACACACACACAAACACACTTGTTCTAAGACTGTACAGTGGAGCCAGGGCATATGAATGCCCTCCCTTATGAATTTTTGCCTTAAGAAGGGATATTTCCAAGCAATTTTCGGCATACGGGCAAACAGAACCGAACGCCGGCTAGGTTGCGCGTATGTCTGGGAGCCTTTCAAAACTTGATTGGGTCAGTGGAAGGCCAACCAAAGCGAGTTTAGGAATTTTATGATTTTCGGTGAAAGCTGTTTAGAAAGAGTCAACCCACGATACCAACATTGCCTTTGATATGCGTTCAAAAGCTACGTGATTTTTCGGGCGTTTTTTTGTTGACAGATCGGTGGCATGGGTGGTCTGTTCTATTTTTAGCCCAAGCTTGGTGGCACGACTTCCTGTGAGGACCATTGACATGGAATGCTTGGCTTGGGTCAGTTCTTTGTAAGCAGCCATACAGTTTACATACGCTTCGTATTGGGAATATTGGTCATATTTCTGGGCGGCTAGAACGGTTTGTCTGCATTTACATTATTTCTTATTGAAAAATTCGTTTCACAGTACAAATTTTCTCGCCTCCAGAACAAATTGAATTTCTGTGTTAAGTTGGAATCTTATTTATTGAAACAAAAAGGTTTGAGATATACCTGTGATGACTCAAAGATGCTGTTGCTGTTCTAACTCCTCTGTAGCATGTTTTTACCTTCAGGGTATTCTTACTACCTATTTGTTCTAACATGAGATCATATGTTGGAGGCTGGAACACATTTCTGTTCGTCTCTCAGGATAAAAAACACATCACACAAAGTGTACATCACTGTAGATTACTGACAAAACCAAGATCATGTAACGTTAACCTCCATAATACAGACTCATTGAAAACACGACTCAAAACCTATTCATTCAGAAGTACTTATTCCACATGATCTTAGGCTGCACTCAAACCTCCAACCCTGTGTGTTTTTTATTATTTATTACTTGTTTGAATTTGTATGGTGACCTTGAATGACTAGAAAGATGCGTTATTATTATTATTATTATTATTATTATTATTATTATTATTATTAACTTTTGATTCCAAAGACAATTATAGTGATAAGTGTTTCAATAATGAGGATCAGATTTATTCCTCAGCATCTTAAAGTGATCGTAATGTGCCAGTGTTGGCTTTATATGAGATTTTCACCATACATTCAAACCTCCAATAGCAAGAGAATTCAAATACAGTGAAAAGGTGGAAAGGTTTCTGAATAAATCTTAGGTATTTCTTTTCTTCAGTGTTTTTTTTTTACCGTATCTCAGTGTTATGTAAAGAGTGCATGATGATGACTCATGACTATCAAGAACAAATACAAAGAACCCACGCCTCACTGATTTAGATTTGGTTTTTCAGATTGTACTTTGAGTATAATTCATGCAATTAATGTTAATAAATCATCTAGTATCATTTTCTTTTCAGTAACCAGCACATTGAGCGAGGCCACGTGATTGCAGATCAACATAGCACCAGGTTTGTGAGTGATGATACGTTTCTCTTTGTCTTTGTTGTTTACATCTTGACAGTGCTTTTCGCTCTCTCTCTCTCTCTCTCTCATACACACACTCTGAGCTCATTTCCTCAGCTGGAAAAAAGCTGCCATGGTGTGACATTAAGAAGATGTCCACCCAAAACTGGCAACGATTTGAAGCTCAGATCCCTCGAGGAACATCTGACATTTTCCCTAGAACACCCCAAAACTATGTTTTATTTCCAAACTGTATTTTATTCAAATGTTGTATTTTGAGTGACATTAGTTTGTTAAAAAATAGACAGTTTTTATAAGAGATTAAGTACAAATCCGAAGGCTCTTTTTCTTGTGAGTCTGTTGCTTTTCTTTGCTGGTTGAACAGTTCAAAATTCAGTCATTAAACCAGCAAAATCTGCCCAGAGGTCAGTCATCTGAGGCAGTCTGAACAGTGACACCGACGATGTGCCATACTGTCTCTTTATTCCTCCTCCATTAAAAGTCTCAAGAAAACTCTTCAAGTACAGCCGACTCCTCGATCCGTGACTCTTTTTTTTTCCCTGTTGTTTCTGATCAGCTGCGTCCGGCAGACAGAAGTGTAACACACTCTTTAATTAGAGTCAAAGACAAACTTTCTGTAGCGGTTCTTATGTCCGTCCTTTGAAAGTGTTCATGCATGTGTAGGTTCCGGAGAACCTGTGGATTTCCTCCAGAGCACTTTGGGGCAAGATGCTGTAACAGGAGAAAAAAGTGTGTTAGAAAATGAGAAAACAGACCCATTCAGTAAATTTTACATGCATTTACTTCCTAAAGAGAGACCAGAGATTAAATTGGGTGAGAGAAACAAACAAGGGGGTGGAGCTTTGTTACTATAATTTCATGAAAACTAAATAATTGAAATATTGAGACAGCTAACACACCCTCAACTGCCCTTGCCCCTTTGGGATTTCTCTTATTTTGATTTTTCATATTTCCAATCCTTCTTGCATAAATGAATTAATAAAGCATCACAAGCAGAGTACGCATGTGCATAATGGGCGTAATACTAGTACTGATGATCTAATAACTACACCGAACTGTACCATCTCATCACCTCCCAATTCCCAGTTCCACATACAGCACATACCATTTGAGGATAACCAGTGCATTCATGGTCCACGGAAGATAAACGAAGGCAGTGTTGGTTCTGACTGCGTCCACTGTCCTCTGAGCAACTACCTCTGGTCTCAGCGGTGGGAAGAGTTTAGGGAACCTGTTGAAAGCAAATGAAGTACGGGTTAAAACATGCGTCGTGTCCGTCGTGTTCAGAATCTCAAACATATCACGATCAGGTATAGTGTTTATAAAATTACACATATTCCTGTGGATCCTGAGAGTCATGATTACTTGTGCTACATTTTACAAATGTGGAAGATTTCAATTGGTTTCAATCACAATTTTATTTAATGTTTAGTTATTTAATGATTGAATACAAAAAAACTGCATCATCCCAATTAAGATGTTGAGACAGGAAAAAAAATCCTACAGATTGTGAAAATATTTATTATGATACCTGAAAAATATCTGAATTTTTAAGAGATAATTGACAGATTTTAGATTTCTCATATGTAAATAAATAAAAAATAAACATTATTTTATTTATTTTATATTTATTTCATTTTGGTATGCTAAAATGACCTGAAATTAGATTATTTTTTTTATTATTATTATTATTATTATTATTGTTATTTTCATTGTGTCTGTCATTTTTAAAAAGCTTTCTTTCATAATAATTTATGATGTAATTCTTTTAAATAGCTGTTTATGTTCATTACAAAAAGTCAAACAAAATTTCTCATATTTTTTCATATCATATTTTCTTGATCTAAGAACAAGATTAAGATTTAAATATACCGTTAAAATACCGTTCTAATGCAATATATGGTTTTTAAAATGTCAACTTACTATGGCTAACTCACTCAAATATAAAAGCAATGAATGAATGTTATTTAAAAAGTCCTGCAGAGCCAGGTCTGATGTCTCACCTCACTCTCATGCCCTGGAACATTTCGGTGTTGGTGTGAAAGGGGAGCACGGTGGTACATCCCACCCCGGGGCAGTCCAATAGGCCGAGGGTCAGGCTCTCCATGAACGCCAGAGACGAGGCTTTGGAGGTGCAGTAGTCTATTGTACCAGGTATGGGTGAGAGGGACAGGATGGAGTTGACGCAGACGATGTGACCCGTCTGCAGCTCCAGCATACGAGGCAGGAACGCTTTTGTAGTCTGGGAGATGAAAAGAACAACAAACAAACTATGAGAAAGGTGCTTGTTTCTGATCTCCTGCAGGTGTTTGGAACTTGACGAGGGGAAAGAATCATGAGAAGAATGTCGTAACCGCAAGTGAGGTTTTCCATTTCTGAAGCAGGCACGTACAATTCGCTCATCCTGAGATAAACCTGTTTGATCTCGTGTCAAGTCTGGAAAAGTCCAGATGCAGGTTTGGAGTGGTCTAGACGCTCACTGGGATGTGCCAAGTGTTTTGACAGAAAGTCTGTCATTCGGACTTTCCCTCGTTCTTAAACCAAATGATGCCACTGGGACAACCAGTAACCACTAGCGCTTCTTTTAATGTTCTCTCACCTTCCTGTCTTTCTTAGCACGTAAGCCTGGTTAGTGTTTCCTTCTAAAAAGTTGCAAACGGAGGGGAAATGAAACCGTACACCATCTCGGAGTATTAAAAGGGGATGGAAACTGACACGATCCTCCGTCGATCCTCAATCTGGGAGGACTGATATCAATCTATCAGCTCCTTTCTTCCTGTGAGATAAAAGTTCTTTTCCGCTGTTCAGACTTTTTAGCAAAATCTACTGAAAATAAAACCATGCAGAGTACACTATTTGGTTAGGAAATAACAGTGTTACAGGAAAACAATCAGGGATGTGTTGGTGTGATGTCGCCGGCATTCTTTTTGTTTTATCTGATTACAGTTAACGCATGTCTACAAAACAAGGTATTATACATTTAAAACAGCTATGCAGCGTAGACAAAACAAAACCCAACTTTCTTCTAGAAAACTTCATCATATTAACAGTGATGCATTTGTCTTTGTTAATTGACAGTTAGTCGTTTACTCTTGTATTACGTAGAGAATCCAGTCCCTCTGAATGAGCTGCTACTATAGAAATGACTATAAAAGTATTAGTGCGTTGATATAAGCCTGTGAACTGACTTACAGCTGGAGCTATTATATGAAATTATGGAGCAATTAATTGAAAGCATTGTTGTATTGCTGTGTGTTGATTGTTTAAAACTGCTTTAGGAACATCTTTGGTTCTTATGGAGTCATTTTGTTTGTTTGGAGTGTAAATGCGACCTTAACAGCAAGTCAGAGACGAGTCATGCAAGCGTTACGCTTTCAGTAAGACCAGAGGAAAAAACCTGTTCCATGTAAAACTGCAATACACAATAACAATTTATTCAGCGTAGACATTTGAGTAAATATTTCCCTTGAAATGGTGCGAGTATCTTTATTAGACGAAACCAAAACAAATCCCAGAACACCATCACCCCTGAAGCTGTCTGATTTGAACTTGGTCGCCTATTACTACTTCCTGTTTACTCTTGAATATATGATGAACAGGCTACTAATAGCAGGGACAGACATCCAGATGTTCACTTCAGTGACCTACCCAGAACTGCCCCATGGTATTGATATGCTGTGACTTCAGCAGGGCGTCATCGTCGCTGTCCATCAGACTCTTCCCGTGTACCACTGCGGCGTTGTTCACCAGGATGGTGACGTCTCCGACCTGTCATGAGGAAGAAAACGAGACACAGAACTGTAAGATCCCGTCTGCGAGTGATACAGTTACTCAGCTGGCTGTGTTCCCACAGTGACAGAAACTGAAAGCCAGATGTACAGCACGTTCTCATTGTCTTGTAGACGTTTTAAGTGAGGCGTTATCTGGACCTCAGGGAGTCAAGCTAGCAGATGAGTGGAGTCTGTTCCATTGTTGGAGTTCGAACGGAAATAAAACTTCCTCTTAAACTCGTGCTCTGTGCTCTACTTAATCAAAGATGTCCCACTGACCTAGACAGAACTGAACGGCTGAATTTATTTCCTGCTTCTGTGCAAAAAAACGATGACTAAACGATGGCTTCGTTTTTCATCTTTTATTATAAACTTCAAATAGACTCCATCACTGAAATATATAGATGTTTTAACACAAATTTGCATCTTTTTTTCAATTCATGGGATTCAAAAATGGAAACATTCATTTTTGACATTTGGAGCAGCATCTAGAGTGGATTAGTTGAAGATACAGTGCTTGGTTGTATAAATAGCATGCAAGGTTAAACAACAGTTATCCATAATTACCTTTTCTCGCACCACTTTGGCTTGTTTATACACTTCCTCCCTGTTGGCCACGTCGCAAATAAAGTAATGGCACTCTGTCCCCATGAGCGTTATCTCCTCACACGTGTCCTTCAGGCACTTCTCTGTGCGGCCCCAAAGAATCAGCTGGAAGGAGACAGGGATTTTAGGTCAAGTGTCAAAAAATGTGGAATACTGCATATCCAAGAGGAAGTAGATTTAAAAAAATAAACAGTTGTTTCAAGTGTAAATAGGAAGTGTTTAGTAGGATTGTAAGTATTTCCGCTCTAACCACATCCATCTCTAACCTTCTCTAACCACGCCCTTCTGCCCCCTCAGAATCTCTAAACACGCCCCTCCACTCCTGTATAATCTCTTAACCCCGCCCCCACACTCCTGCACAATCTCTATACATGCCCTTCCACTCCTGTACAAGCACTTAACCCCTCCCACACTCCTGCATAATCTCTAACCACGCCCTTCCACTCCTGTACAATCTCTTAACCCCGCCCACACTCCTGCACAATCTCTAACCATGCCCTTCCACTCCTGTATAAGCTCTTAACCCCACCCACACTCATGCACTTGCATTTTTAACCACGCCCTTCTACTCCTGTCTGATCTTCCACACCCTTCCACTCACATCGAATGTCTAACCACACCCACACTTCTACACTATCTCTAACCATGCCCTTCCACTCCTGCAGAATCTCTTAATCCCGCCCACACTCATGCACAATCTTTAACCACGCCCTTCTACTCCTGCCTGATCTTCCACGCCCTTCCACTCCCACAGAATCTCTAACCACACCCACACTTCTACAAAACCTCTAACCACACCCATATTCCTGCAAAACCTCTAACCAATGCTTTTCCAATCCTGCAGAGCATCTAATCCCAACCACACTCCTACACAACCTCTAACCACACCCACACTATTGCAAGATCTCTAATCATGCTCGTGGCACAACCACAATGTTTTGTAATGAATGGTGTAAGAGCCTGATATGAGATTTATCTGGACAAAAAGATGAGAAATAGTTTTGTATCCAGAGTCAAAATGCAGAGAATTTACAAGATCCCACCGCTCTTTCTAGTAAAGTTTTGTTTCCATTCCGCACAGAAAACAGGGGAAAACAATACAGTCCTAATGTAGGATATAGACTCCTTATTCTCTGTGACCTGTTAGGGTGAGGAAAAGAAAAGCGGCTATTACTGAGAGATCAGCAAGGCCACACAGACATCAGGGGATTAAGAGAGATGACCGTGTGAGGGAATCGGCCAGGACAGGGACACGGGGGGCTGTGATTGGGCAATTAGATCTGTCAGTCTGTGGGGTCAGGGAAAGGTAATGAAATAAGGGATGATGCTGCCTATTCTTCATCTCTTGCTCCCTCACACACATTCTTGGTGTCATTACACGGCCTGGTGGGCAGATGGGTTTAGTCATTTTCTGCTCCAAGACTCTGGAAACATTGCTGAAAAGTGTGCGAGAGAAAAAGCTGTGAGCAAACGATGAGGGGGCTAAAACTCTAGATTGTATTTGACAACTTAAAGCAATGATGTGCAAAAAAAAATTATTCACAAATTTACAGCTTTGGTCTGCCTCTGTGTTTGACTACATGACATGATATAATACTGAAGCGCATATGTAGGGAAGAAATCTTTTCAAGTGCATCCACTTCCTGCCTGATTGAACTCATTTCTCCGGCCGTGATAAGGCGCCGTTTTCCGTAATTGCTCCGCATTTATCCATGTTCTTGTGGAAAATTCTTCTCCGATGTGTAAGAGTGCAATTAAACTCATTCGTACTTTTTTAAATTGCCAAACCAAGGCCTTTTTATGTCCGGCCATTGCACAAGATCCTAACGAAAAGAAGGCTTCGCTGAATCTTCGAATTTCCGCTTCTGTCATCTGCGGTAAAATGTGCTATGTAGGTTAACAAAATGTTCTTCGCAATAACAATTTTTAAACACAGCTTCCCGTCCAGTGAACCTCAGGGTTTCTCTGCTCAGTGTTTGCTCTTCCAGTCTGCTCGATCCCAGTCGGTGGAGATCATTTATCGACGCACAGCAGGACTAACAGGAGCATGCCTCGCAGCGTTTGCTTTACGGATGAGAGGCAGTTTAGAGAAACGCTTTTGCGTCAGCTCCTGGTGCCTCGCGTGATTGGATTCTGCAGGATAACCCTGAGCAGGTATCTTTGCGTGTCTCTGCTCTGTTTGCACGGCTGATGAGGCAATTAGCGGAAAGATCGAGATTGATCTTATAATGGGATTTGACAACAAACTTGATATTTTCTTTGGAGGACGCACATCACAATACAATCCATGCGTGTCTCTTATCTCCGAGTCTTATCACGAAAAGTCTTTTAAAATAAACTCTACATATTAGCATACAGTAGGGTAATACAACAAGCCACAGGCTATCCATAATCCTTTTACAGAGCGGGGCTGCTATACTGAACTGCCATGAACATACAGAAACGAAAGATCCGAGTTTCATTTACGGCAATAAAAACGACTGCAATACGGACGCTACCAAAGCACTGTGTTTTCATGTTTTTAGAACATTCTCCTCATTCTGACTGGTCCAAAGCTAGAACAGCGCTCCAGATAGATAGATAGATAGATAGATAGATACTTTATTCATCCAAAAGGGAAATTCAAAACTTCCAGCAGTATCCACAAGCATAGGTAATAAATACAAAAAAGAGGGAATATAACAAAAAATACTAAATACCCTGAATTTAAGGGTACAAAAATATAACAAAAAATACAACAAATAAAATATAACACAATTTAACAAAATATAACAATAAAATATGACAACCTATAATAAAATAAATATAACAAAAATACTAAATACAGAGATGTAAGGAATATAAGATAAGTTACAGGTTAATAGAAGTAACAAATCTATCATTTGTTAATGCTATCATTTCTAGGGTTTGGGTTTCATTCATAGGGACTCAAACGAGGAACACTTCAATTTAAGCTCAAGGATCTGATAAACATTTTTAGACATATTACTTACAAACAAACCAAAGCGTGTAATTGTTATGGTCACATTTTCGCTGATTATTCAATATTTATAGAAGGAGTCTCCAGTCTCAGTGCTTTTTTGTAAAAGCTGCTTCTTTAAGATTTAAAATTATTCATGATCCAGAAACTTCCTGATTATTAGTTTTTTAATAATGGATAAACAGCAACAGACATTCTGTATTTTTCCAAGTTGCTTTCTTAGTAATAAACAGCTTTTAAAAAAAGGTTAAAAAGTTAAAAAGTATTTAAAGGAAATTATTCACTGAAGATTGGTTGGTAAACTAGAACAGTGTGTTTCAGATTAACGCCACGTCTATTTTCTCTGCTGGCAAAATACAGTGTTTATTTGGCAGCACAGATTCCACATGTGCTGCATTTAGAAACTTTTCCCTTTATCAGATTTCTTAAATGCATGTAAACATGGTGATCAGATTATTGGCCAAATCTCATTTTTGTAAACACATTGTGTATTAACAGTACTGACTGTGTGTGTGTGTGTGTGTGTGTGAAAGCAGGAGGGGTGGAGAAGAAGGCCATCAGGAGTTCAGGAGGCAGTCGCCTGCCGCTGTCTAATTAGTGTGGAGACAGCGGGGTCAGCCACAGGGCACTGCCCAGCTGGGAGCTGTATGCAGCCCTGCCACCCTCCCCCACCACACACACACACACACACACACACATAAAGCAAGAGTGCAATTTACATGAGGCTCACTTCCTTAACACCTCACTACCAGTTCCAGCTTCGGCACCTTTAGTACTTTAGCTGTCACTGTGCCTGAGGCCATGACGAGAGAACCGACGAGAACTTTATGATCTGTTAGGATCTAACATGCACAAATGCTCAGTCCTGGAACCTCAGTGACCTCATAGCGATGCTCTTAGGCATAGAACCTTCAACCTCATCAAGTTTAGATGTCCAGTTACCTAAAAGTTATCATAATTGTACACTGTAACTGACTAAACTGCTGTAACCCAAGAATTTCCCACATGGGATCAATAAAGTAATAAATCTATCTATCTATCTATCTATCTATCTATCTATCTATCTATCTATCATAAAGATCAGCCACAGAGAGAGACAGAAAGACAGACAGACAGAGAGAGAGAGAGAGAGAGAGAGAGAGAGAGAGAGAGAGAGAGAGGGGGAGATATCAATGTGATGCTCCCTCAACCATTTTTTCCACATTTCTTTTAAACATGTAATGCTTATAAAGCTGTTATTGCTCATTTTTATCCAGGATTTTTATCCAGCACCAATGAACAATCTCCAGAGCAAAACTTTTATAGTTAAAATAAACAGAAAATCAACCAATCATGGAATGTTTGTCTGGTACCAGGATATAGATTTAAACACGGTTGATCCTAACGATCATTTACGTATATCGAGTTTTGAATGTAAAATCAATTCTTTCTTTCTTCTTTTTTTTGCATGTAAGGCTTTAAATATGATTTCATTTTGAAACTAAAGAATTACTAAAAGAATTTAAAAACTAGAATAATGCGTGCAAAACACTTTCTATGGCATTTTACAGAAGGATTTATTATGAGGATTAATTGCAAAAATCCTAGTGGCACATAGTGTACAGTATTTTTTCAGTCATGAGCGATTCCCTTTGGGATATTTATTTGGCAGAGTTTGTGGTTTTAAGGGGCTTTAGCTTTTATTTTAGATTTTTTTTCTAAAATACTTTTTGATCCATATCTAAATCAATAAATAAACCCATTCTATAAGATGATAAAAAATATTCTGGTGTGATTTTTACTTGTGTGGAAATACTAAAATGTAGCTAGATTTGATTCTAGATGTGAAAAGGCGGTGAAGCGGCCTCTCGGCTCGCGCCGGCTGAGCGTGTTGAGCTGCACCTGGAGCCGCGGGTGGTGTGTCGGGGCCTTTTCCGCTTTCTGAAGGTGCATTTATGGTGCAGGCTTCTCGGAGTTTCTTAAGAATGGGCCGATTGTGGAGCTGGCGAAGCGCAGGTGCCATTCCTAAAGCCTTCACACCTTGACAATAAGCGACGTGCTGAGAGCTTCCTTTGTCGAGGAGCTGTAAAGAACAAAGTCTTTGGGAGTGGAGAGACGACTATGAGGAATGGTTCTCAGAAAGGTTGTTGCTGTAGGAAATCAGGATGTTTCCTGGAAAAAACACAATGCTGTCTGGTATTTTTTAGTAGTGTTGGTTAGTCAGTGGTTGGGTTGAGTTAAAAAAAAAAAAATAAAAAAATACCTGTCATTGTGGTCATTAAGGCATCACAGGCCTGCAGTCGTAAAGTAAAGAAAACTAAGAAGGTTCTCTTCCTTTATGAGTGTAAGAAAATTCCAGATGCTATGTAGGATTTATACTAGATGCTACGATAATAATCTAAGTTAAATTTATACTAGATGCTACGATAGATTTAAACTAGATGCTACGATAGATTAAATCTAGATGCTACGATAGTAATCTAAGTTAAATTTGTAGTAGATGCTACGATAGATTTAAACTAGATGCTACGATAGATTAAATCTAGATGCTACGATAGATTAAATCTAGATGCTACGATAGTAATCTAAGTTAAATTTGTAGTAGATGCTACGATAGATTAAATCTAGATGCTACGATAGTAAACTAAGTTAAATTTGTACTAGATGCTACGATAGATTTAAACTAGATGCTACGATAGATTAAATCTAGATGCTACGATAGATTAAATCTAGATGCTACGATAGATTAAATCTAGATGCTACGATAGTAATCTAAGTTAAATTTGTATTAGATGCTACGATAGATTTAAACTAGATGCTACGATAGATTAAATCTAGATGCTACGATAGATTAAATCTAGATGCTACGATAGTAATCTAAGTTAAATTTGTATTAGATGCTACGATAGATTTAAACTAGATGCTACGATAGTAATCCAAGTTAAATTTATACTAGAAGCTACTTCAGTGCTTGGATTTATACTTTATGCTACGAGATGCTATGGTCGATTTAAACTAGAAGCTAAATTAGATTTAATACTATATATGCTAAGACAGATATATTACATGTTAAGATTTAAGATTTAAACTAGAAGCTATGGCAGATTGATATTAGACGCTACCAGATTAATTATTGTACTTATTTGTCTAGTAAGAGTAAGAAGTAAAAATTAAAAGTGTTCTTTAGAGAATGCCAGAACCTGGATTGATTAACATTTTAAAAAGAACTGGTGAAATTCCCTCAGCATAAAAACAAAAATAAAATTTGTGAGTTTGTGGGGAAAATGTACCTTTTTCTGTGTTTAGGATTATACCAAGACGGAGATGATCCAAATATCAATTTAAACGTCAATGCACCTAAAACAGTGTAAGTGTGACTCCCATCTGTCTTTCCAAGCCCAAAAGTCCTCCTGATACTTAAAGCATGTGCTCTATGAATGGCTGTGCAATCAGAGTTCAGATTTTTCATCAGACTGGATGGATTCAAGCTGCATGAAATACCAGGATACCGATGTAAACAGAGTCCTTTAACTTTCCAGAATCTTCAGCTTTTCGTCTGACTGACCGACACTGGAGACTCCTTCCTAATCCATTAACTAAAGATTTCCTCACAGAAAACTTCACTTTCTCTGTAACATTTCTTTCTAAGCCTGTGGGTGAGAGATGGATGAAATCTGTCGTGGCTTTCTAAGTATTTACTGCATTGCATCATTATTTTTAGATTGTGCATCATTACTTTAAAATGTCAAAAGTCCCATCCCCCTTTTCACAGTCCAAGTGTTTAGGGGCTGTGACGGAGCGAGGGAACGAGGGAGGGTTTGGTGTTTTGGAATTAGATGTTGTTTTTATTTCCAGTTTCTATTTCCAGTATAAGAGCCTGGTTGTGTGGATGTGTGCATGTTCAGAATGGAGTGAAGCAGCTGCCACATTTTGTACATGCTCTTAGCTTTCCACAAGATGTCATCAAGTCCTGGTTTGTTTCCAGGTGTTACGCCTTGCGGTGGCTTGAGCGCAAATACCAGCCCAAAGTACATAAAGCTCTAAAACCTGTAATAACAGCAGTGTTTATACATACATACTGTATATGTTTATTACCTGGCTGTAAATGTTTGTCTGGATTATAGCCTTTGTGCTGTTAGGATCATTCTAACAAGCTGCTTAATTTTCTTTATGATGACATTAGCATAACAATGATATTGTTTTGTGTGTGTGTGTGTGTGGGGGGGGTTGCGTTGAGTCCTGCTTTCTTCAACCTAAAGAGAAATCAGATGGCATTTTTTCCCAAATTTGTGGTGGGATTTCATTCAAATTCAAGGGCTGAATGTAAAACCCGCCCCAAACTTTAACTAAAAACTACAGTTCTATTCATTTTTCATACAAATTAAGCTTTTATTTATACAATTGAACAAGCGAGACCATATAGTTATAACTGTATCACTGGTATAAGAGTCAAGTCACAAAGGGGGCATGCATAAACAGGAAAATAATAAACGACAGGGTGATCTTACCAACCAGAAGTTGATTATTTTCCAATTACAGCACACCCTGGTGTGTTTTATTCATCTTATCCCACAGTAGTTTGCTAATTTTTTAGTTTTTTAATGAGCAACATGTACTCAATATCTGTTAATACTTACATTTAATGCTGTGGAACATCCATCAAACACATTATTTCCAGTGATAACTTATGTTAACGCAGCTATAAACAGTCGGTCAATTGCCGGCCCATATTTTTTTCTTTCTCTAGAAGTTGTTCTGTTGTTGGAAAACCTACAGAAAAATCTTCAGCTCTGATTGTTACCAATCATTGACAGTGGAGACTCCTTCCAAAAAATGTTAACCTCACCTCATAGAAAACATGCCTGTAGAAGTCATACAACAGTATTGTATTAAGTCGAATCACAGACTACACTGCTGTCAGAGTTGCTGGAAAATTCTGCCAATTTTAGGACATTTATGTCAGTAATGAATTAAAGAAAATTCTGCTGATATTAGGACACTGAAGTCAGTAGCTATGGTGTATTATCCTTTGTGTTGCTCACATTTCCTGCCCCCTTTTCACCACTGTGCAGACAGAGACAAGTTTCCCAATCACACACACACACACGCACACACATGTTGTGCAACAGCTGGTTATGTAAAGTTCAACAAGGTGTCCATGTGCTCTGGAAGAATAACAATGATATTTATGATGTGGTGGAGAAAAAAAAAATCTCTGGATTAGTTTGGTAATAAAGTAAAAGGTGTTCACTAGATGCATTAAGACGGTTTATATTAGTCACTGTTACCTTGCATTCATTCTGGGTTGCTCTCTTTACCTACTCAGCCTTGTAATGGTGCTGTGACCACTGATCTGACCACTGACCACTGATGTAATACATTTTGTCTCATGTCAGGATGCTATAAACTTATGCTAAGATTGATTTCAAAATCTTTTTGAAGTGTAGTCAATATTACAGTGTTACAATTGTCCCTGACAAAATGTCCCTGACAAGATTTTACATTTTTTTTTTACAGTTTAAAAAGCTAAAAAATAAGAATTGCAAACAAAATAGCTAAGCCACAAAAAAGATTTTAAGGTCCATAAAAACATCGCTACATTGATTTCACATCATCATATTGACCAGTCATTAACAATACTAACATTAGAACCAAATGTGTGTGTGTGTGTGTGTGTGTGTGACTTTACACTCTTACCTTCTCACAGATAAAAATGAAACAAACTTTCTGTACAACTTTTCAACCTTGATTTGGTTGCATGACGCGTACAAGAAACAAAATGACAGTGATGTGACAAAACATACAATGTAGTACTTCTATACTTGTAGACACTGCAGGATATCTATCATGATATTTAGTTAAAATATTTACAATTTTGCAATGTTTTGTGTGCCCCCCCCCAAAAAAAATATTGTATTATTTGAGATTTTTCTATCGTATCATATCGTTATTTAAGTTCCTTAAATGAGGCATGTGTTAAAAATCGAAATGTGCCAATGCTTATCGTGTATCGTGAAAGTATCGTGAGGATGATCTGACATATCGTCCAGGACTAACAATATATCTGCGCGCGTCTTGCGGTGTAATTGTGAGATCGTCTGCGTAAACCTGTGCGTAATCTTTTGCGTAATTTCTGTACCTGTTTTATTATTAGTGCTTTTCAGTTTTATTTTAGTATTTACCTTCTTTGCCCCGCACTTGGCGAACTCTCGGGCCAGGTGACGACCGATACCTCGTCCTCCTCCGGTAATGAGCACCACATCCCCGGACAGATCTCTGCGTTTGCCCGGGATGAAGAAGCGCACGAACGCCTTTACGGCGCAACACAAGATCTGAAGAGGCAACAGCAGCACGGAGCACAGCGTCCTCAGGTCCATGTCGGTCCGGTCCAGTTGAGTGATGCCAGGTGCGGTACGGTACTTGCGTGCGTGCAATTCTTCACAGTCAATAACCTCTTGCCTCTCTTCAGACCCACCACAAAAATATTGTCCTTTCCCCCTTTTTATTCCAGTTTGACCTCGTGCTGACGCTTTGTTCGCGCGTTCTCGCTTGCTTTATTTATTCATGAGCCGTCCTGTGCGTTCACGCGCCTCATTCCACGAGCAATAGCAAACTTATAAATAAATAACTGGAGGCTTTCTTCTGCGCGCGCGGAGCGATCACCCGTAGTGACGGCGTCGCCTCGCGCTGGGGTGAGCAAGACTCTCAGCTCCAGCCGCCGCCACGAGGGACTTTTTAAAGTGACCGTTAATCCTGATTGACAGCTCGCGGGCTGAGGGAAAAGTTCATCGCCGTCGCCCTCAGTATTTAAGAAACACGCCTGCGTCGAGTCGATATACCTGCGGCGCGGGCGCACACCACGGAGAGGACTGCAGGTGCTCATTCAACACCGGGAATGTTGTCGCGAGCTTGTTTTCGCGTGCTAAGTCCCCTCCCCCTCGCGAGCCGCAACGTTCCGTCACCTCGCGGCAGCCTTGTCGCCTTTCCAACCGGCGGGTCACGTGCCCGTAGCTCTCGCCAGTTTTGTGGACGTTTTGGATGGAAAATGTTGGTTGCAATGGAATAATAACATGCTGTAAAGCTGTAGTGTTATGTAACAAAATGGCCGAACAGGTTTGTTGTTGTGTCAAGTGTGATTGAAGAGCAGCAGACACCGAGACAGTGTAAGATTTCTTCCAACCGGTTGAACAAGAACTTTTTCGGTACGCGTATGCAGTTACATTCCGCCGCCTGCAAAACATTGAAATAACAGAATGCAAAATTCACGGTACGTGAGAAACATTTCTAAGTGATCAATATGCAATTTTAAATAAGTAGCACTAATAGTGTCTATGTTACTAATTAATAAAATGCCTGGACGTCCTCGTGCCCTGGGGGCGTGGCCAGAGCTTTTTACAATGGGGTGACCCGGTTAGACCTGATGACTTTATTGGGGTGGCAATCTAGGCGGAGACAAACTAATAATCTGCATCAGACACAGTGTTCCTCTCTGTGTGTGACCCTATTAATGACCCTATAATGGAAACCCCATTAGATATAAAAGGCACACACCTAAGCTACAAAAGTGTCTTATGATCATATCATATGAAGTATGCTAGCATTAAGAGTCAAGTCAAGAGTCAAGAAGTCACTTCAACCATATATATAGCTGACACAGTACATAGCGAAATGAAACAACGTCTCTTCAGGACCTTGGTGCTACAGAAAACAACATTGAGCTTCAGAACAACACAGAGCTAAAGACAGAAAGTATTTGTCCTAGCTACCTAAAGTGCAATGTGTGCAACCAAGTCATTATCTTAAGCACACTGAACCTAATAAAGTGGCTAAAGCAAAATCGAATGATTAAGCACTGTTAGCTAATTGAGTTAATTAATGATTGGCCAAATAAGGAATATCATTAACATAAAACAAAGTTTACGTAAAGGCTTACCAGTGTTTGCTCACCTGTTTGTTCGTTGTGGTCGCTGAGGCCAAGGAATAGAAAATTCTCTATAAGCTAGCTAAACTTTCCCTTGTCAAGACACTGAAGAACTTTAAGATTTTTAAAGAGTTTTTGGTCTTATCCTGCTTTTGCCTTACTAACATTAGCTAACTTAACTAATCGACTGTCAAGCTGGTAGTAAACCTCACATATTTATTTTGTTTTATTTTACGTCAATTCACACATGGCTGTGTCTGCTGTATTTATAACAAAATTCAACCTGAATGCCGAACCGTTGTTGTATTTCTCACGTTCAAAGTCAATATTTCCCTCAAAATCTCTCACATGAACAATTTGTATGTTCAGCAATGTTAAGAAGTGTCAATTTTGCTGAAGGAGTCACAAAAGTCTCATTAGCGGGAGGTGCTATGTGTAGTTACAGCACAAATTTAGTTTGTTCTCAGTTCACTAGTTAAAATTAGCTAGCTAACATTAGCTGAAGCATAAACCTCTACTGTATTTGACTAGCGGTAGCAACTGATGAGTCGCAACCAGTTTTATCAAATAATGTTAAAGCAAAAAGGTTGCATACTGCATCAGAAGTAAATAAAGTACAAATTTTTTATATACACACCTATACAGATTATAGTTGAACAGCAAAATCAATCGTCAATTAGCTATCAATTCATCGCTACTTATGTTGCATATGTCGAAGTCCAAATATGGCATCATTCCAACCTGAGCACTACAACTTACAAGCTAAGTTAGCTAGCATGTTAGTGCTGGTTAGATAGCTAAAGTTAACATAATGTGAAAAAGGTTAGTGAAAACTGTGGCATTTTTGTTGTTGCTCTATAACAATCACTCGTTTTGAAGTTTGCTTACATAAAGTGTAATTAGCGTTAGCTTGATTACATTTGAATGAACTTACATGTTAAAAGAGCTGATACACTGTATAACCTTACAGTACACTAGGAGATGAGCAATTTATTATCGTTAGAAAAAGTTTGGACATGAAGTAAGAAGTTCCCATGACCTCACCGATTAGCTAAAGATTCGAAAGTGAATCTAAATGTGAATTAACAAGCAGAATGAATCGATTTTTAGAAATCGATTATACACCTTTAGATTTTATACCGTCCTAATACACCAGGAAATTCAATTCCAGTTCGAAATTTAATATCAAATGGCATGATACACATTTAATGTAATAACTTCAGATTTTTTCATCTGGTTCTAACAACTCCATAAACCTGAAGCTTGTTCTTGAGGCTTTTAGTGCAACAACACTCCTGTTCCTGTGTGCTCATCATCACACACTCATCTGTTTTCACTAGAGCCAGGGCAAAATAATCCTGTAAAAAGGTGTTGAAGGCTGTAATAACATGGCCCTGTGCGCTGGGATAACAGCGACTGGATGTGTGTCACTGGCAGGCTTGTTATTGAATGTTGTCGAGTGTTTCTGGGTATGTTGCGTATGTCACTATTAGATACTTTTCTCCAAAATCCTCAGCCAACATTAAGATAAACCCCACCAAAGCTTCCAGGCCTGGGCGAAAAGCACAATTTCCTCTGGCTGCCGAAACCCCAGAACACGGGGACCTTTGTAAATACCTCTTAAACCTCCCAGACTGTAAATCCAGGAGGCAGCGCAGAGATTCCAGTCTGTGATTTTTGGCCCTGGCTCTCGGCTTTTACTGGGGAAAGCTGAATGGAGGACTGCTCGAACTGGAACAGCCGCACAATGGGTGCTTTGTACCGGCATGAGCTTCTTAGTAATGGCCCAGAGCCTCTCTGGAAAGGCTAAATGGTTGTCTAGTTGTGGAAAATGTGTCACGGTGAAATGTGCCTTGCTGCAGATCTGCCTCTGGACCGTCTTTTCCAGCAGCAAAGAAGTTCACGAACAGCAAAGAAGCTTGTGCATTTCACAGCAAAACAACCAAACAAAAATAAAGATCCATTTTGTACTAGTTTTAATGTGTCTTAGACACAGAGTGGACTATGTTCGGGGTTGCCAGATATGCGTTAGAGTAACTTCAATGGTTTGATAAAATGAGTCAAAATGCCTAGATCTGGCAACAAGAAGCACACTAACAAACAAAAAATACAAAATAATCACAATATAAACCAAGATATTTCACATATTTAGGAAAATTTCTTCATCAAATGTTTGGTGAAATAAAATTTATGGAATTTGAGTAATGACTATTTGGTATCTTTTTATTCTTTATTTTATTCCACTGATAAGGGATAAAATAAAAAGAGCTAAACGTCCCATGTTAGGTCTGTATGAATTCGTACCATCTTCCAATCCTTTAAGTTGTTGCTGTTCTCATTATTTCTGTAATTCAAAAGTGAGGTTTAAAAACATGACCTTTTACACTCAGGAAAGAAAAAACAAACATAAAAAAATAGGAAGTGCCTTTGCCTATAGATAAATAGTGAATAAAATAAAATACTCTACTATTTAAAAGTCGTATAACACAAAGAATTTGAAATGAAATAGTCGTCAGAAACACAGATTCTATTGATGTTGTTCTCCAATGTTATATATACTGGAATTAATAACAATTATAAGAAGGAAAGAAGCCTGTAAAAAGTAATCCAATTTTGCAGAAAAACCACGGACCTGGCAACTCGCCCCTTGTGTGTGTGTGTGTGTGTGTGTGTGTGTGTGTGTGTGCTGAAGCGGCTGTCTTTCATCAGTTAGCGTGTCACTGCCATCTACAGATCAACTGTGAAAAGTTCAACATGCAACATGTTAAATCAAGCTGATTGTTCTTTCTTCTTTTATTTTGAAGGGAAAAATTAGCACAGCACAGATATTTAAAGCTTTAGCATACATGTTAACTTTTTTTTTTTTTTTTTTTTTACAGTTACTGAGTTATGTGACTATTATATATTGTGCATAATTATATACAGTATATACATATACACTGATCAGGCATAACATTATGACCACCTGCCTAATATTGTGTTGGCCCCCCTTTTGCTGCCAAAACACAACAAACTGTGATGCACTGTGTATTCTGACACCTTCCTATCAGAACCAGCATTAACTTTCTGGTTTAGCATTAACTTCGCTCCCCACGTGTATCAATGAGCCTTGGCCGCCCATGACCCTACGCCGGTTCACCACTGTTCCTTCCTTGGACCACTTTTGTTAGATACCTACCACTGCAGACCGGGAACACCCCACAAGAGCTGCACTGATCCACTGATCCAGTGGTCTAGCCATCACAATTTGGCCCTTCGTCAAACTCGCTCAAATCCTTACGCTTGTCCATTTTCCCTGCTTCTAACACATCAACTTTGCGGACAATATGTTCACTTGCTGCCTAATATATCCCACCCACTAACAGGTGCCATGATGAGGAGATCATCAGTCTTATTCACTTCACCTCTCACTGCTCATAATATTATGCCTGATTGGTGTATGTATACATACAAATGATCACACAAGGCGAAAGCTACATAGGTTGCAGACCATGCCAGGTTCCTCTGCTGTCAGCCTTAAACAAGAATCTGAGAAACCAGAATTCAAAAACATCGCCTGGTCTTTTCTTTCTTGAACCTGTGCCTGCTATAGCCTCAAATCCTGTTCTTGTCTAACAGAATTGGAAAGTGATGTCTTTTGTCTGTTGTTGTTGGTCATCCACCTCATGGTTTCAAATGTTGCCTTCCGGTCATCTCGACCCAGCCTGGTCCTTCTCCTCTGATCTCTCATCAGTATATTGTTTCTTCCTGCAGAACACCCACTCACTGGACTAACAGCCTATGTAAAATCTGTGTGAAATTCCCAACATTTCAATGGCTGTCACCAACAACCACACCACAGTTCCAGTCACTGAGATCAAAATTTTTTCTCCCTCATGATGTTTGACATGAACATTAACTGAACATTTAAACCCAGTGGATATTTGTAGGAGTATGCAGGTGTTTCTAATAAAGTGGCATGTGTAGTGCAAAGATTTTGCTTCCTGAATAAAAAGGCAGAAAGGAATTTTTTGCTCTCACTGAGTTGTGTGACAGTTACTATTAAAAATGAAGGAATAGTGTTAATACTGGCTTGGAATTGAGGTCTACCTGAAAACTTTTTTTTTTTTTTTTTGCTTATTCTTCTAGGGCAGGTCATTTGGAGGAGATCTGTCACTGGCGTGATTGTGAAAGACTGGAGATAAGCCAGCGCTATTAGACAGAAAGCCGTGTTTGAACTGCCTCCACGTCTCGCCCCGACACATGCAGTCATGGACATAGGAACTGCAATACTGATTATCGGTGTTGCTGCTCTAGTTGCAGCTTTTTGTTTGTTGGCAATCGGATTGGTGTTTTCCGAGCTGATGAACAGCAAAATTCCGCCTGGAATTAGCCATCCTGGAAAACTGCACTTCCTGCACTGCTTTATAGTGGGGATAGCAGTCGTGGTGAGTGTGTACATGGGACTTGTTAAGGATTTAGCCTTAAATTCTCCTAAAGTGGACTACACTGTAAATGATACAGTATATTAGTGTTACATTTTGCATGCCTATAATTTTAATGCTCCAGTTGTATATTAATCTGCTTCTGATCTGGAGAAATGTAACATGGTGTTTATCTTTCATTGTCCTGGTTTGTATGTATGCTAAAGGGCAAGTTAACGTATAACTCGGAGCTTGATACAAAGTCCATCCAAAAATAAAGTCCGTATTTCTGAAAAAGCCTTACAGTTATTATTTCATTGTTAAATTTTGATTCTTTCATTTTTCATCATATTATACTCCGCCTTGCATCCATTATTAAAGTCACAATCTGCAAGCGTTTAAATAATAAAGTCGACCACGTCCGCTGATGTGGATGTCATCACAGAGTCAAGGGCGCTGAAGAGATTCAAACCAATTCATGTGTAAACACACTCAAACATTTCAAGGTCAAAACCCTGTCCAGTCATTAATTCCTCAATACATTTTACTTTTATTTGCTGAAATCCAAAGCAACGTGTGGAATAATAAAACCTTTAATGGCTGTAATACCCCAGAAATGACCTAGAATGAATTTGAAATTTCTCTACATCTTTCCCCTCATTAAATATGCCATTATCTATCAATATACATGAATATGCAAATAATAATAAAAAAAAAACACACCTCTAAATGTCTTCTGAGCATTACAGCATAGGAGGGAAAAGGGACAGAAATGCAACAGAGCTAGTTTAGTACACAAAAATACAGATTTTTCATGATATACGGTAGTCTTACTTCCTTTATATACAGTTCAGAGCTCTTTATTATACTAGTTAGCAAGCTAATCTAGCCATAGATATCCTAGATGATAACACTACCTAGCTAACTAAAATGAACTGCTGCCGAGCATAGCTATTATTGATTACATACTATAGCTATTAACATTAAGAAAATGTTACAATAACCTGTAGTTGGCTAATGCTAGCAAAGCTAGCTAGTATGCTAGTGTTTCGAGGTCACTGACACTTATGCTAGGAGAAATTTAATGTGGTGAAAGGTGAATGTTTCACAGCGTTTAAAACTTTCAAGCTTTTTTTATTTAACAGTATATAATGGTCAGGTGTGTATATACTTTTGGTTCTCTACTTGATAATATTAGCTAGCTAAAAACACAGGTTCTAAAGTTTTCTAATTTCTAGTGCTTTTTTTGATGTCACAACCTGTCCATATATGTGGCCCTGTCCCTTAAAACTTATATAGATCAGTACTAAGAAGGTTTCTGTCTAAATGTTTTAGGGTCGTATCCTGGAGCGCCTGGGTTTGTGTAATCAAGTGAATTTTAATCGATGGTGTTCAGATCGCATGGTTGGCCGTAAACGTCCCCCTCCTGTTGGTCTGCGCATTAAAGACTCGACCTTTGCTGGAGTGCCAGTGAGGATCTACGAACCCACAGCTGTTTCAGAGCGCACAAGACGAGGACTTATGTATTTTCATGGAGGAGGATGGGTCGTCGGCAGCATCGGTGAGACACGCAGCTTGTTCGTTTGTTCTGTATGAGTTTGAATGAACAGTAACTTCACCTTTCCTACACGTTCATTAGACCTTTACGATGGAGTATGTCGGCACATTGCAAAAGAGAGCGACACCGTGGTCGTGTCTGTGGGGTAAGAAACGCAAAACGTCTCCTTTACAACAGAATCTTTTCTTTAACATTTTTATCTCTAATCTTTCAAAAAATATTTTCTTGTTAAAATTTGGAAAAATGTTTAGAATGTAAGTATTTAAGTCAATACTGTGTTTTTACAGTATTTTAATATATTGCCAATTTAAACAAATAAACTTTAAGATTTTAAAAAATATTGAATTTTTTTTTATTTAAATATGCATTATTTCATTTTGCATATTTATGCCAAAGGAAAATTAATTTTAGATTCTAAATGTTTAATTTAGAATTCAAGCTTTTACAATTCATTTAGAATGATATTTTTAAATCATAAATCATTCTTTACAAGAGATATGTAAATGTGATATATTTATTATATAAAAAAAGAATGAAAGAAATTTAATTTGATTGTTTTTTGTAAAATTTAAAAATGAAATTTAAAAATTAATATTCAATTTTGCAATTATTTCACCTTTAATCGTTTTTTAAATATATATAATATAATTAAATACAATTAAATATAACATCAGAGTATATTAATATAAATTTAGAATGTATATAATTGCACAACATTTTTTTTACATAGTATAATTGTAAATGTTAATACAAATATTAATTACAATATTAATTATTAATTATATAAAAATAAGTAATGTATATGTTTGTTATTTTAAAGGTTAAACAGTTTTATGATTAATTCATATTCAATAATCATATATTCTAATTTTTCATTCAAATGATTTTTAAAAGGATTTGTTCATTTTAAATTTATTTGTGAAAGTATAATAAATCATTGTGCTGGTTGTTATCCTGACAGTTACAGACTTGCTCCCGAGCACCGGTTTCCTGCCGGATTAGATGACTGCGAGCTTGCTACGCATCATTTCCTGTCTGTGGCAGCTGAGTTCAATGTGGACCCGCTCCGTGTGGCACTGGGAGGAGACAGTGCAGGCGGTAATCTGGCAGCTGCGCTTAGCCAGAGGTTGGCCACAAGCCCGGATGGGCATCTGCCATCACCCTGTGGCCTCGTCCTCGTCTACCCGGCTCTGCAGATGGCCGACTTTAACCTGCCCTCTTATTGGCAGAACCACGCTGTGCCTGTATTGTTCCGTGCTCGTATGGCCTTCTACTTTCTCCAGTACCTAAATGGTGACATGTCTGTTTGCCAGGATGTGCTGGAGGGCAGACATGTTCCTGCCGAGCTAAAGCTGCACTACAGCAAGTGGCTCGACCCCTCGAACCTCCCACCCGAATTCCGAGATGGCGCCCAAAATCAGGTGGCTACGGCCCACGATGGTGAAGTGTATCACATAGTTAAAGGTGGGCTCGAGCCTGGGATTTCACCTCTTCTAGCTCCAGACGATGTGCTCCGACTTACGCCGCCCACTTTTATCCTGACCTGCCAGTACGATGTGCTGAGGGATGATGGGATTCTGTACTGGAAGAGGCTGCAGGACCTGGGAGTCAAGGTCACATGGTATAATGTCCCTGATGGCTTCCATGGCATTATGAACTTCTTCAGCAAGGGCTGGATGAGCTTTCCTGCTGGAGTGAAGGCAATGGAGCAGATTGTCAGCTACATAAAGACACTCTGAGGCCTGGAACTTCTACTCCCGTGGTTCTTTTCCCTGCCTATTCCCGAAATCTGTATTTCTAATCCAAATTCACATATCAAGGACATCCAAGTCATTGTACTGTGAACATATGTTTCTGCTGAAAAAATATCATCGCTGTGTTTCTTATACAAAGTCGGTCAACCAAAACTGCATGTCCTCAGTAATAAACCGTGTATTCACACATGAAAGGTGAGCGTTCTCTGTCTCTTTGTTGTGAAGCACTCAATATCTGAACACACCTTCACATCGGGACTTGTTTACAGCCTATGGCCAATTTGGGAAATTGCAAATCAAATACCTTTAATGGAAAAATATCATGCTGCTCCAGCAAGGCAACAATAAAATACAGTGGACGGGTAGAAACATCGGCAATAGTTTATTAAGAAAAGTTAAATGTTTTTTAACCATTTAAGTGAGTAATTAATTGTTTGCAAGGCTTAAATTTTGGTTAAAACTGAAAAAAGGTCCAGATTTTGCCAAAGCAGTTGATGGATCTCTGCATCTTGTCAGAGAGTGAGAAATGAACATTTAAGAAAAAAAATCATGAAAGTGTGAGTTCAATAGATGCCATTAGAGGTCCATTCTAAGTAAGTAAGTATTTAGGGTTTTTTTTTTTCCATTTATTTTTATTTTATTTTTTATAATGGGTAATGTGTCAATTCTTGTTGGTGGTGATCGAGTGCAGGAAAATAAAAACGCTCAGCCTCTTCATAATAATAAATTCAAGGAAGTACTCATACATATAATAAGCTATCATTGTGGTGACATACAGAAATAAACTTCTAGCACATACATGCTCTCAAATTTGAATACTATTTTCATAAAAACATGAACCAGAGTCTGAGTCATTTTTAATGGGCAGTGATCAAAATATAAAAAAAAAGAAACACGCAAACTTCTATAGTGCATGCAAAAGTTTGACTGACTGATAACTTGACCTGTATATATAGAATATATCATTTATGATTGATTTATATTTCATGTATATTTTTGAATACATTTGTATAACTTAGCAGCAGATCCTTTAAGTCCTGTAAGTTGTGAGGTGAGGCCTCCATGGATCGGACTTGTTTGTCCAGCACATCCCACAGATGCTCGATTTGATTGAGATCTGGGGAATTTGGAGGCCGAGTCAACACCTGAAACTCATTGTAACTCATTCTCACAGCAATCAGGGAATACCGTTTCCATGAAAGGGTGTACATGGTGTGCAACAATGTTTAGGTAGGTGGTACATGTCACAATAACATCCACATGGACGGCAGGTTTCCCAGCAGAACATTGCCCAAAACATGACACTGCCTCTACTAGCTTGCCTTCTTCCCATAGTGCACCCTGGTGCCATGTGTTCCCCAGGTAAACGACACACACGCACCCGGCCATCCACGTGATGTAAAAGAAAACGTGATTCATCAGACCAGGCCTTCTTCCATTGCTCTGTGGTCCAGTACTGATACACAGGTGTCCATTGTTGCTGCTTTCAGCGGTGGACAGGGGTCAGCATGGGCACCCTGACTGGTCTGTGGCTATGCAGCCCCAGACTGTGATGCACTGTGTATTCTGACACCTTTCTATCAGAACCTGTATTAACCTTTCAGCAATTTGAGCAACAGTAGCTCATCTGTTAGATCGGATCACACAAGCCAGCCTTCGCCGCCCATGACCCTGTCGCAGGTTCACCACTGTTCCTTCCTTGGACCACTTTTGATAGATACTGACCACTGCAGACCGGGAACACCCCACAAGAGCTGCAGTTTTGGAGATGCTCTGATCCAGTGGTCTAACCATCACAATTTGGCCCTTCATCAAACTCGCTCAATTCCTTATGCTTGTCCATTTTTCCTGCTTCTAACACATCAACTTTGAGGACAAAATGTTCACTCTCTACCTAGTATATCCCACCCACTAACAGGTGCCATGATGAGGAGACCTGTCAGTGCTTAGTCTGAAGCAGTCTTTACCAAAAGAGACTTTAAAAAGGACTAATGATATAATGAATGTGCATTCATTAACACGGCTATTTTATGTCTATGAAGAAGTATGAACTATGAACTATGAAGAAGTTTTGTATGCTCTATTAATATCAATTTATGATTCTTTATTCTGGGAGAAGTTATTTTTTTCATTGACTGTTTATAATTGATCTATTTCTCAGGCCTTGCAGACAAAACCTCATTTATACATTTAAAGAGAAACTGGTCATAAGGAATCTGAGCTTCTTTCTTAATGAGTGTTTACTGTTTCTATAGTAACAGAGTCCTCCGTCCTGCCCCCCTGCTGTGACAGTGTGACAATGGAGCTGCGATCATTTTTCTTTAATCCGAACATAAATGTGCTGGAGTTTCTGTTGCAGGAGGACGCATAGAAGGAAGGTGCATTATGCAGGAAAAGGACACGGCGTATGATAAATGGAAGCAGCCGGGATGGAGGATTGAGCAGAAATACTCCAGCAAAGTGCTTGTAGGCAACTGGGCTGAGGAGAGACTGCAGGTATCGCTTTACGTCTGCTGCCTTGCCTTACACAGAACAGGCTTCACTGATACAATGTCGTGTAATGGAACATAAAATAGATATGACAACTATCATACATACTACCTTTACTTTAACCGTCACACTGAATTAAATAGATATATAGGAAAATAATAATAATAATCAATTTATCTGTAACTCTTCTGTAACCTTGCATTCATCCTAGTTAAACAGAATAGGATGTTTTTTACTAAAATCTAACATAAAATTAATAAAACATAACTGTACTCCTAGATAGAATAAAAATATAAATAAAACACAAAATAATTAGGCCACTAGAATGTTTAAAATGAGCAAAAATGTGTAAAACACTTGATTATCATATATTTTCATTATTAGTATTAACATTAGAATCAGAATCATGGTGTAGATTTGTCTAGTATCATGATTTGGAGTATGTGATGTAGTAATGAGGATTGTAATTGCTATGAAATTTTATTTTTTACTTAAGGGACATATAGAAAACAATTATAGGGTGTTTAACTATAAAACAGAGGTTCTCTGGTGTTTCTGAAAACTTTTATCAGACAAAAGAACATTAACTATTTAATGAACCATCAACTGTCTAAATACCTGTCTAAAGATCCATTCAATTACCCAAATAACCGTTGAAGAACCTTAACTATGTAAATACCTGTTTTCAAGAACCTTTAATTATCCAAATATCCATTTAAAGAACCTTTAAATTTCCAAATATTATTTTACAGAATCTTTAAGTATTTAATTACCCATTTAAAGAACCTTTAACTGTCCAAATACTCTTTTAAAGAACTTTTAACTACCTTAAATACCATCCATCCATTTTCTATTCCCGCTTTATTCCTAATTAGGGTCACAGGGATCTGCTGGAGCCTATCCCAGCACACATTGGGTGAAAGGCAGGGGTACACCCTGGACAGGTCACCAGTCCATCACAGGGCCACACATATAAACAGACAACCACACACACACACTCACTCCTATGGACAGTTTAGAATTACCAATCAACCTAATGTACATGTTTTTGGGCTGTGGGAAGAAACCGGAGTACCTTGATTAAACCCACGCAGGCACAGGGAGAACATGCAAACTCCACACAGAATGGCCCCTGCCTGTTCGAACCTGGGATTCGAACCCAGGACCTTCTGTGAGGCAACAGTGCTAACCACTAAGCCACAGTGCTGCCCAACCTTAAATACCCTTCTTCTTAAATATCCTTTTACAGAACCTTAAAACTATCTAAATACCTATTTAAAGAACGTTTACATTTCCAACCTTTTAAAGAACCTTTAACTACCCCCCAAAAATTCACTTTTACACTTTTAAAGAACTTTCTAAATACCCTTTTATGGAACTTTTAACTATTTAAATACCATTTTACGGAGCTTTTAACTATTTAAATACCATTTTACGGAACTTTTAACTATCTACATACCCTTTTATGGAACTTTTAACGATCTAAATACCCTTTTCTGGAACCTTTAACTATCTAAATACGCTTTTGAAGAACCTTTAACTATCTAAATACCTATTTAAAGAACATTTACATTTCCAACTAACCTTTTATAGAACCTTTAACTACCCCCAAAAATTCACCTTTACAATTTTACAGAACCTTTAACTATCTAAATACCCTTTTATGGAACTTTTATTTATCTAAATACCCTTTTATGGAACTTTTATTTATCTAAATACCCTTTTATGGAACTTTTAACTATCTAAATACCATTTTACAGAACTTTTAACTATCTAAATACCCTTTTATGGAACTTTTAACTATCTAAATACCCTTTTACAGAACCTTTATCTACATACCCTTTTACAGAACCTTTAACTATCTTAAATACCCTTTTACAGAACTTTTAACTATCTAAATACCCTTTTACAGAACTTTTAACTATCTAAATACCCTTTTACAGAACATTTAACTATCTAAATACCCTTTTACAGAACATTTAACTATCTAAATACCCTTTTACAGAACATTTAACTATCTAAATACCCTTTTACAGAACTTTTAACTATCTAAATACCCTTTTACAGAACATTTAACTATCTAAATACCCTTTTACAGAACTTTTAACTATCTAAATACCCTTTTACAGAACATTTAACTATCTAAATACCCTTTTACAGAACATTTAACTATCTAAATACCCTTTTACAGAACATTTAACTATCTAAATACCCTTTTACAGAACATTTAACTATCTAAATACCCTTTTACAGAACATTTAACTATCTAAATACCCTTTTACAGAACATTTAACTATCTAAATACCCTTTTACAGAACATTTAACTATCTAAATACCCTTTTACAGAACATTTAACTATCTAAATACCCTTTTACAGAACATTTAACTATCTAAATACCCTTTTACAGAACTTTTAACTATCTAAATACCCTTTTACAGAACATTTAACTATCTAAATACCCTTTTACAGAACATTTAACTATCTAAATACCCTTTTACAGAACTTTTAACTATCTAAATACCCTTTTACAGAACTTTTAACTATCTAAATACCCTTTTACAGAACCTTTAACTATCTTAAATGCCCTTTTACAGAACTTTTAACTATCTAAATACCCTTTTACAGAACATTTAACTATCTAAATACCCTTTTACAGAACTTTTAACTATCTTAAATGCCCTTTTACAGAACTTTTAACTATCTAAATGCCCTTTTACAGAACTTTTAACTATCTAAATACCCTTTTACAGAACTTTTAACTATCTAAATACCCTTTTACAGAACCTTTAACTATCTTAAATGCCCTTTTACAGAACTTTTAACTATCTAAATACCCTTTTACAGAACTTTTAACTATCTAAATACCCTTTTACAGAACCTTTAACTATCTTAAATGCCCTTTTACAGAACTTTTAACTATCTAAATACCCTTTTACAGAACTTTTAACTATCTAAATACCCTTTTACAGAACTTTTAACTATCTTAAATGCCCTTTTACAGAACTTTTAACTATCTAAATGCCCTTTTACAGAACTTTTAACTATCTTAAATGCCCTTTTACAGAACTTTTAACTATCTAAATGCCCTTTTACAGAACTTTTAACTATCTAAATACCCTTTTACAGAACTTTTAACTATCTAAATACCCTTTTACAGAACCTTTAACTATCTTAAATGCCCTTTTACAGAACTTTTAACTATCTAAATACCCTTTTACAGAACATTTAACTATCTAAATACCCTTTTACAGAACTTTTAACTATCTAAATACCCTTTTACAGAACTTTTAACTATCTAAATACCCTTTTACAGAACATTTAACTATCTAAATACCCTTTTACAGAACTTTTAACTATCTAAATACCCTTTTACAGAACTTTTAACTATCTAAATACCCTTTTACAGAACATTTAACTATCTAAATACCCTTTTACAGAACATTTAACTATCTAAATACCCTTTTACAGAACATTTAACTATCTAAATACCTATTTAAAGAACCTTAAACTATTCAAATACCCTTTAACAGAACCTTCAACTATATAAAAAAAATCACTTGATCTTGGCTGGAAGGCTTTTTTAGAATTATACTCTGTTTTTTGAGTCAGAACAGATGCAGTACTCTGTCGCATTTCATTTCATCAGCGTGTTGCAGTAGTGCTCCACTGAAATGTCCAACCACAGCTCTAAGCTGCAATATGGGGTTGGAGTAAGAACAGAAACTCGAGAAGGGGATAAGGGCTAGTTTGACATTTATTTATTTTTATTTATTTTTACATTTATGTATTAACAGTGAGTTCATAAGTGACAAATGCTTGCATCTGTGTTTGTGATTTCTTTTCTGATCACAGTTCCCGAAAGCTTTTATGAGTCTCCAGATTGCTAACCATGCAGAAATTGAATTAATTCCATCAATTTTTCATCCACCTCATATAAACAAATAGTAGTTATACAGTGAATGAATAAGCAAAACAGAGACATAATTCCAGCTTTTAGTTTGGTATATTATACAGTTTATTTCCAAAGCAGGAACATTTGGGCTGAGGCTTGCTTCATTATTTTAATAGCTGCTAAAGTGTTGCTTTCACAAGCACTTAACAGATTTAATAAGCAAAACTCATGTCTCTAATCCTGACCGTTATTCTGTCTAAGCATCTTGTTCCTCCAAAATACATTATTCATCTACTTCATCTCACTTCTAATTAAAGCAATATATAAAAACGGTTATTAGAAAACATTATGTACTTCAAAAATGTTGATATGCTTTTTCTGAATTTCCTAGGAGGTCCAAATAGATGTCTTGCATCTTTCTCTTTATTCCAGGAAGAAATGGTTTCCTGTTTGTTTTGTGTGAACGTTCAGTCACAATCACCGGACGCCTGCTGTTCTCGCAAACAGTCGGCCTCCAATCTGCGATCATTCACACGCCGTGGTTCAAACCCTGATAGGGCGAGAGTTCCTTCGGCAAGACTCGAGATCTTTGCAAAAGTGATTAGAGGTGTGCGATTAAGCTGACTCAGCACAGCCGGGGTGTTTAAACAGCAGACGAATAGCCATGCCCTGGCCGCCTGTGCATTCAGCTCTGAGAGAAAGATGTGCTGGAAGAAAGGCGGCGATCGATAAGGCTGCTGATCGTGCACTTCGATTGCTGAGTGCTGCCGTTAGGCCCTTTTTTTTTTAAAAAGCTCTTTTACACTTGGCTATTTTTTGGCTATTGTATACCTTCTGTGTGTGTGTGTGTGAGACAGTTCTCTCGGGAGGGTAAGACAGCAAACAGCAGCAACAGGCTGGACTTCAAGCCTCACCCAGACCACAGACCAGATGTGATCGTAAGACGGACGGCGCTGCGTAGATCTGAGGTTTGAGCCACATGATTAAAAAAACATAAGTGTGCTTAAGTGTCTATATACACAGATCAGGCATAACATTATGACCACCTGGCTAATATTGTGTTGGTCCCTCTTTTTCTGCCAAAACAGCCCTGACCTGTCGAGGCATGTACTCCAGTAGATCCCTGAAGGTGTGCTGTGGTATCTGGCACCAAGATGTTAGCTGTAGATCCTTTAAGTCCTGTACAACTTACAGGACTTAAAGGATACATTTAATAGATACTGACCACTGCAGACACCCCACAAGAGCTGCAGTTTTGGAGATGCTCTGATCCAGTCGTCTAGCCATCACAATTCATCAAACTCGCTCAAATTACGCTTGTCCATTTTTCCTGCTTCTAACATCAACTTTGAGGACAAAATGTTGACTTGCTGCCTAATATATCCCACCCACTAACAGGTGCCATGATGAGGAGATCATCTGTGTTATTCACTTCACTTGTTAGTGCTCAGAATGTTATGCCTGATCCGTGTATAAGTTGCCACTGTTGGGCAATTGAGCAAGGCCCTTAACCCTCTCTGTTCCAGGGGTTCTGTATCATAGCTGCCCCTGCGCTCTGACCCCTTAGCTGGGATATGTAAAGAAAAGAATTCTACTGTGATGTAATATATGTGTGGTAATAATAACGGCTTCTTCTAAAGAAAAAAAATAATGATATCTGATATTTGTACACTCCTACCCAGAAAGTGCAGAAGGAAAAGATACAGTAAACAGCGTGTGCTGTCATGAAGTAACATAATGGTAGACATTGCACATAATCAATACTATAAATTATTAACTCAGTATGGAAGGTAATGCAGATGCAATACAGTACAGTACAGTAAATCATATGGGCGAGTAAAGTGCAGATTTCCTACGGTCCTTCCGTATTATTAAAAATACACACACAGCATGATGGAAAGGATTCATTTTTTTGTGCTTTCATGCCATGTAGAATTTGCAAAATGTGAGAAAACTTCTCATTATTCTAACTTGAAAGCATTCGCACAGTTCATGTCACTGAATGGATTAAAATGGTGGCTGTAATCTATCACAGAACTAAAGCAGTTTGTGAAATTTCAGAAGAAACCAGAATTTATTTCCTTGACTCGGGAGAAATAAGGGCTGAATTTTCCCAAAATAAACACATCACTGAGATTTTTTCCCAACAAGAAAGTGGTTATTTCCGTATGACATAAATGCAGCATATGACTGATGTAAGAGTTACTAGTGCATGTCATCACAGATGTTAATGTTTGGCTGCTTATGTCACATGCTAGTGCACACTCCTTAGCTAGGGTTTAGTTTTTTGAAAACATCAAATTCTCTCCATGTCAGAAAATCAACTATCACATGTTATAAACCCTTTATGATGCAGCTATAAAATGAGCAGTGACATGTCATGTTAGAAATCTTTTTCTAAAACATTATGTATGAGAAGTGGCAGTAGATATCGCTAAGACGAGTGTTACGACACATAATGTGCATCAGAAAAACTTGAAAAAGATGTAATAAAGCTAGAACACACCGAGTGAGGAGACTGACAGCAGCAGTCTATGACATGTTTATGACCTGGTTATGCCAGTCTTATGCATTGTTCAAGTAAAATGAGATCTTATTTTATCATCTATGTGTCCAGGGTCTTCCCACCAGACTCCTCTTCTCCCACCATAACACGCCCACCTCACATTACCTGGTCACGCTCTACGACGAGTCTTATGGTCGACGTAGCTCCTCTGGCCTTCCCAAGCTCCGCACTTGGCACACTGACAAGCTGGGTTGGGTCCCTGAGAAGTCAGATCATCCGCTTCATGGTATTAACCCTTTGAATTCTGTTCAATTATTAATGAGTTTCTATCTGAGTTTATAGAAAGTTATATCCAGTTTATAACTGGATGTATTAACACTATGAACAACATGAGTTTAAGTGTTATGTCAACTTGACGTTAAAATTGATAAGCAACGTATATGACAACTGAGTCTTGTTTCTAAAAAGTCTTTATAAAATGCTAATGTAGGTTTATATCAGTAGTCATGATGAGCTTATCATATATGTCATTCTATGATGAGTTATGTCTCTCTATGATGAGTCATGTCTCTGTATGATGAGTTATGTCTCTCTATGATTGGTTATCTCGCTCTATAATGAGTCATGTCTGTAACTGATTAGTTAGGTCACACTAGTGAGTTATGTCTCTCTGCGATATGATAATTTATGATGTCATAAAACTCTACAATGAGACATGTCACTCTATGATAAGTCATGTCACTCTATAATGGATCACATCACTCTGTGATGAGTCATGTCACTGCATAATGGGTCATGTCACTCTATGATGAGTCGCATGTCACTCTATAATGGGTTACATCGCTCTATGATGAGTCGCATGTCACTCTATGATGAGTCATGTCACTGCATAATGGGTCATGTCACTCTATGATGAGTCGCATGTCACTCTATAATGGATCACATCACTCTGTGATGAGTCATGTCACTGCATAATGGGTCATGTCACTCTATGATGAGTCGCATGTCACTCTATAATGGGTTACATCGCTCTATGATGAGTCGCATGTCACTCTATGATGAGTCATGTCACTGCATAATGGGTCATGTCACTCTATGATGAGTCGCATGTCACTCTATAATGGGTTACATCGCTCTATGATGAGTCGCATGTCACTCTATGATGAGTCATGTCGCTGCATAATGGGTCATGTCACTCTATGATGAGTCATGTCACTGCATAATGGGTCATGTCACTCTATGATGAGTCATGTCACTGCATAATGGGTCATGTCACTCTATGATGAGTCGCATGTCACTCTATAATGGGTTACATCACTCTATAATGGGTCACTTCACCCTATGATGAGTCATGTCACTCTGCAATAGGTCATGTCACTCTATGATGAGTCATGTCACTCTGCAATGGGTTACATCACTCTATGATGAGTCATGTCACTCTGCAATGGGTCATGTCACTCTATGATGAGTCATGTCTCTCTATGATGAGTCATGTCACTCTGCAATGGGTCATGTCACTCTATGATGAGTCATGTCTCTCTATGATGAGTCATGTCACTCTGCAATGGGTCATGTCACTCTATGATGAGTCATGTCATTTTAAACTGGGTCACATCACTCTATGATGAGACATGTCACTCTGTGATGAGTCATGTCACTCTGTGATGAGTCATGTCACTCTGTGATGAGTCATGTCTCTCTATGATGAATCAGGTCACTCTGTGATGAGTCATCTCACTCTATGATGTCATGTCACTCTATGATGAGTCATGTCACTCTATGATGAGTCATGTCTCTCTATGATGAGTCATGTCACTCTGCAATGGGTCATGTCATGCTATGATGAGTCATGTCACTCTGCAATGGGTCATGTCACTCTGTGATGAGTCATGTCACTCTGTGATGAGTCATGTCTCTCTGCAATGGGTTACATCACTCTATGATGAGTCATGTCATTTTAAACTGGGTCACATCACTCTATGATGAGACATGTCACTCTGTGATGAGTCATGTCACTCTGTGATGAGTCATGTCACTCTGTGATGAGTCATGTCACTCTGTGATGAATCATGTCTCTCTATGATGAATCATGTCACTCTGTGATGAGTCATGTCACTCTGTGCTGAGTCATGTCTCTCTATGATGAATCATGTCTCTCTATGATGAATCATGTCACTCTGTGATGAGTCATGTCACTCTGTGATGAGTCATGTCTCTCTGCAATGGGTTACATCACTCTATGATGAGTCATGTCATTTTAAACTGGGTCACATCACTCTATGATGAGTCATGTCACTCCATAATGTGTCTTGTCACTCTATAATGGGTCACATCACTCTGTGATGCATCATGCCACTCTATAAACGCTTTGTAATTAAGGTATTACACAATGTTACTAGTAATAGATAAGACCAACGCACATGACTGGGAATAATTATTTGCATTTGTTGTACTGGTATTTATTCTACTTAAAATCCCACTTACAATTTATACTTGACATAAAGGTTAAATAATCTCTCGAGTGTGTCTATGTGCATGCACCAGTAGTGCCAGCTCTTAGACGACATTTTACTCAGGGACTCTATAGTGGACCATTTAGTGCTTTTTCATTTTGCTTTATTTTTGTAAAGCCATTAAATTTGTTGCGTTGGCGCTTGCTTGCCGTTGCATTTTCAGCGTTCTGTCACAAGTAGCAGCAGTTAAAAGTTAGTAGAGAATACGCTCCAAATCTGTCAGCAGGCTAATTAATGATTGCAGTACAGAACAGCTGAGTCCTGAGTCCTGCTCTCCTCCTTCCTTCTCTCCTCTTTTGCCTTCTTCACACACACACACGTATTCCCAGGCCCTCCGACCAACTACGGTCTGACAGAGCTTTGGCGAGCACAGCTGGAGAAGCAGCAGGTGGGGTCGCACATGCTCAGTATGTACAGAGGGGCATATCCAGTGTACCCCACAGATGCATTCTGTCAGCCTCGACATGCCAGAGTGCCACGCCTGACCTCCGTCAGAAAGAAGGACCTGGAAATAAACCACATGCCAGGAAATGCTACTAGACCAATGTCACCTCTGCCTTGTGTGTAACCTTGCCTCTATCAGACTGATTGTAAAGTAGCATCTATATATGCATCTTAATAAAGAACAATATATTGTGAACATTTTACATGCTGGAATCTTATTTAAAAGACATACACAATTTTGAGAATAACTAGGCTAGATGTTACAACGGTTTGGAGATACTGCTATCACTGGCAAGCAGGTAGGTGGTGATTATTTTCACATCCTGAAGTATTTTTTTCTCTTAGACCACAGCAATGCACCGGGATTACCAACCGACTGCTTAATGTTGTGGAACATCCAAGACAAGTCAGTTCATTATTTTCACTATGTTGTAGCATTTTTCTATACAAGTCTTTTCACTTACCAGCCTCTCTTGAAGTTAATAAGAGGACGTGTCTTGTTACCGAGCAACCGCAAAAGTCCTTCGTCCTGAAGACTTCCCCTTGATGGAAAAAAAAAAAAAACCCACTGACACTGGAGACTCATAACTGTTAAATAAATGTCTACTTTCAGGAATCTTCACCATATCAACGATTATACAACAATTATTTCCGCTCCACTTATTCTGTTCGATTAAACCACAGTTCCAAGAGCACTTATATTTTCTAGAACCGCACTGGGATGTTTCATAGTGTGTATCACCGTAGGCACTCACCCTGCAGGCTCATGCCTACAGCCAAATCACAGCGTACTTGCACTCGTCTTCGGACCATATTGCTTAATTATACAGTACATTTTTATTTGTTAGATAACATTTGTAAACGCTAGTTATTATTAGATGTAGATGACATTGCGTGTCCGCCATACATTTTCTGGCATCTGGCAGATGCCCTCATTCAGAGCGACTTACATTTTTATCACATTTTATACAACTGAGCAATTGAGGGTTAAGGGCCTTGCTCAGGGGCCCAGCAGTGACAGCTTGGTGGACTAGTATTCGAACTCACAACCTTCTGATCAGTAGTCCAACACCTTGAAAAAATAATGCGTTCCATTACAACATGTGTATTAATATATTCATTTAAACCTGTGATTTGCTTAACACCTGGAACGTCTTTCAGAGCTGCTGTTATTGGAAATGAATTAGTCATTATCATAATAGTTAGTCATTCATAATCATGAATTACTGTATAAAATGGATTATAAATCTTCTCCATGGGCATCCCTTTGCACATTTTATGCTGTTATAATATTTTGATCATTGCTGCTGGTTTGTGGCCTAAAAATGAACAAATCCAGATTTTAAATAATGCATCATTTCTTTTACATTTTATATTATGGATGCCACTCGAAACCCCAACAACAGCAAAATCACAAATGTTTTTACATTTTTTAAACATTTTGATTCATTTTTAAATCTGAAAGAATATTTCAGAAGGGTTAATTTTTTATATATATGTTTTTGTGGATTCTGGTTAAAAAATGTGAATATCACTGTGTTGACTTTTACTTCACCATTCAAAGAAAATGCTGAATTTGACAGATAATGTACCTTCATAGAGAAATGTATGGTAAGAGATTCCCACATTGTCAAAGAAAAATCGATCTACAATAAATATGCGATCTGAACATGAGACATTCAACTGAACTTGAATTTTATTATTATTATTACTATTATTATTATTATTATTATTATTATTATTATTATTATTATTATTTCACAGCTTGGCCTGTTTACTATCCATTGACTGGCTCTCACTTTCCGAAAGTAATTTCAAACCTTTTCAGCATTTTATCCTAAATTTTTAATATCATAAGGCAAATGCCTCTTGATTTCTGTGACTGTGTGTACGTATGTACACGAGAGAGAAACAGAACTGGTTCAATTTGCCAAGCCGTGTTTATCAATTTATCCAATAACAGACTGCAAATTCTATTTCTCGCCCCAATTTGGTTGCAGGGTGGCTATAATGTGCTTCCTCGTTGTCCCGCAATAGCCATGCGATGTCGAAATGGGCCATGTGTGCTGCGAAATGGCGGACTCATTCAGAAGGAGATTCTGAGGGGACCTGTCCAAACTCCCATCCCATTAGGTGTTTAATTACAATGAATCAAAGTGTTTAATTACACAATCAAGGACGCATACATTTGATGGTCAACCATCTGTGTTACGCTTTCCCTGCTGTCTGAAAATGCAGATCAATTCTGCAGCCCATTATGGTAGTTACTACATTTTAACTGTGCATGTTTGTTTTCCAGTTTATACACAACCAGTTTAGATTCTGTTGACTCGCGGTAAACATCCACATGATGGTGCCATCGTTACAGATCATGAACAAGCGAGCAGGCAGGCATGGCATGTTTTGGTACAACATTCAGTATTCTTTCTTCTCAGTTTGTTTGATAATGTTAAACCATTAAAGAATTGATTACATTTATTTATAATTAAGACTATAGTCCAGGCTTTATTATTTCATTAGCATACAATATATATTGTAAGTACATGGTATATATGATGTTGATATATTACATACATTATATATAATAATATAATTTTATATACAATATAGAATATTTTGATATATGACATATATTTACATGTGACATAGAGAAAGTGAAATTTGACACTGAGTATACTAAAAAATGACATGGTACAACAAAATATGAAGGTTTATGTTATGGTTAGCATTCATCTTTAGTAGCTGCTTTATCCTGGTCCAGGTTGTGCTGGATCCGGGGCCTATCCTGAAATGGCAGGCTGTATAGTGGGAATGGATGGGACACTGGTACATCACTGGAAACCATGCAAGCAGCCATTCATACCTAGGGGCTATTTAGAGTAGCCAATCCACCTAGGAGCATGTTTTGAAAGGAAACTAGAGAAACCATGAAAGGAAACCAAAATCACAAGACCATATGAAACCCCTGACAAACAGTAATCCAAGCTCAGGATTGAACTGTGGAGCTATGAAGCAGCAACGCTACCAACAACTCCACCAAGCCATCCATCATGGGATTAGGTTATGTTGCTGAAAATATATTACATATTTTGAGACTTAAAATAGACACACTTAGAAGCACTACATAGTATTCAATAGCATTAGCCTTGCTGTTTTCACAATTCATTTGACTTATCTAAAAAAGTAAAGTGATAAACATAAAAGTCCAGACATTGATGTCAATGAAGGACAGTGGGGGAAAAAAGCCAACGTTCGATAATTTATTATTTTGAATTATTCATGAGTTCAAGTTCTCAAATGGGCGTGAGAGCAAAGCATGCCATGAATATCCTTATTCCATCCTTCATAAATCTTGGAAATGATGAGCATTTGTGTTATTCATTACAGCAAATTGCAGCATGGCTCCACTCTACATATTGATTAGCTGACATTTCGCTTATAGCATTTTGGAGCAGTATATTCGAGTGAAACACTTTAAGCAGTAGCACTAGACATTAGCAAGATTTAAGAGTTTACTTAGACCCAAGAGTGGACTGAAAAACTCTGATAACAAACAGCTCTCATTGGAACGGCAGATTTATCTCACTGGGAGTGCACACTAAATCTGATCTAGCTTTACAATTACTGGCTTTAATAGCCTTGATATTTCACTTCGACTGCCACTGATTAAGACGACTGTGCATTCCAGTAACTTAATATGGTCTCCAACTATGAACTCTGAGTGCGTCAGTCTCAGTTTCTCGACTGAGCTGCCTGAATTCAAACGCTGGTTTGAAGAGTGCTTTTATCAGGCAGAGCAAGAACAAAAGGGAATAAAATACCCTTAGCTGGTGTGAGGATTTGTAAATCATCTGCCACAAAGCCTGGAGATTTTTCATCAGCTAAGAACCTCATAGTAAACTGCCGACTTACACAATAGATGACGTCATCCATAGTGACGCACTGAAAGGGCGGGCAGTGGGTAATTTGCTTAGAACAGCACTCATACCATAGCTTGGCCACAACATGGTAGCGATACACACTGATCCCTAGATAAGGGTTAACATCGAACCGATAGAGGAAGCTCCGCACTGCTACCATTTCTGTGGTCCGTTCTTTGCTGCCCACAATCAAGCTCTGGCGCCAGACATCAGTTTTGGGGTTGTAGCGCAAGAGTGTATACTTCAGGGTGCCACCAGAAACAAACAGCTCGCCGTTGCATGCCGTAGCCCGATGGGCAACCGCAAAAGTCTCATTGGGTAGTGGTGCAACAAAGGTCCATCTGTTACTCCTGGGGTCATAACGCTCCACTGTTGATAGACACTCCCCTCCAATAGCATAGACATGGTCATGTAGGGGTACAAGCTTGCAATGAGGCCTGGCCTCATTCATTGGACAGATTTCACTCCAAATGGAGGTGATTGGGTTGTAGCAAAACACCTTTCTTGATGGTACTGTGCTTTGAAAGCCTACAGCTACAAACAGGTAGTTGTCCATGGTGCACATTGCACAGCCCTTGGAAAAGACTTCCTGAGGGATTTGGCACTGGAGATGCCAGTTGTCTTTGTAATCATCATAGTAGTAAAGTCCGCTAGCTCCTCTTAAACTGTAGGAGTCTGTAGACTGTGAAGGATTTCTGGTCCAATCTGGGGAGTCCATGTCTGCGACCATGAGGCATCTTCTGCCTCTGTTGCGCTGTCTCTGGATCTGGTCTCGCTCACCTGCCTTTAGTCGACCGTACAGGTTTGGGTCTCGTAGGACCTGAAAGTAATTGTCTGACATAACTCTCAGAGCAGCTTGCTGAAGAGCATTGTGTCCATGTTTCTTAGCAAGCATCAGTGCTTCCAGACAATTGCCCAAGTCAAGTTTTCCAGTTAAACTCTCCAGTTCAGAATTCCCTATGTTCTCCACAGGAAGGTGAAAAAACTGGGCCCTAGCCACTGTTTCCACTTGTGGATCCTCAGAGCATTTCAAAACAAAATCTTGTATTGGTTTTGGTGACTCTGGGGAGTTTGACGAACACTCATTTGGAGGTGCTGGTGAGCGGCATTGAGTCACAGGAGGAGGGAAAGGCATCTGGACCTCTGACTCTGCAGCAGCAGCAAGATAACTGTCCTTGCGAATTAGTCCATGTCTGAGATGTCTTCCAGTTTCTGATCTGGTGGGAGATTGGGACACTCTATCTGAGTCAAGTGAAAATTCCAGATCTCTAATGATTAAAGATGAAGGCAAGGGACTTGGTGTTCGAGGTTTATCCTTTATGTTGGCTTCATATGGTCCATAAGTTGGACTTATAGAATGGGTGGGGCTTAAATCGGAAACCGACTGTGAGGATGTCTCGACAAAATATTCATAAATCTTACCACGAACTGCAGTGCTTTGATCTCCAGGCCCCTCTATAACCAGGTCAGCATTCTCCACTTTGATCTCTGCCTTTGACTGGAAACTGGAAAAAGTACCAGGATGACCCATATTCTGCCTGAGCTCTCTGCCAACTTCAACGCCACCATCCAGTTTTTTTAGCTGGCATGGCGAGCGACGTCCGCTTGGACTTGCTGCTCTGACATCTAAACCGGGTGTCAGCAGAGTCACTCCTGTTTTGTTGCCTTTAACCTCTCTCTCTGCCTTATCCCAGAACTCCATGTTACCCTCCACACCAGAGGAAGGTGACAAATTTCCCTCTGGATTGTTCACAAAATCCTCAGGCTTTTTAATGTTGCGTTCCACCCCAGAGAAACCCAAGGAACTTCCCTCTGTATTGGTCACAATGTCCACAGACTTTTTACACTCTGCAATGTTACATTCCACACCAAAGGACGTCAAGGAACTTCTCTCTGCATTGGTCAGAAAATCCTCAGACTTTTTATCCACTATGATGTTACGTTCCACACCAGAGAAAACCGAGGAATTTCCCTCTGTATTGGTGACAACGTCCTCAGACTTTGTATTCCCTTCTATGTTGCTCTCCACACCAGAGAGCAGAGAGGAACTTCCCTCCAACTCTTTATTCTCTTCCTTTTTAACCATCGCATCTGTTTTTTGTAGTTGAAGAATGCCTTGCCCCAAATCCACAGAAGACTGCCTAGACCGGTTTTCCCCATCATTTTCCTCTTTCTGTCTTTCTTTCAGAGGATCTAACACCGTTTTGCAAGGGCTGCAGGTTTCAGGACTTGCTTGAGTACTCCTGGGAGAAGGAAGTCTCTTCTTGGCTCGTGCTTGGCCTCGAGCCCTGGAGCTATAAAATCGGAAAACCCAGGTGACGAAAATAATAGCAGCAGCAGAAGCAGTCAGCTTGACCAGGAGCTGCATGTCAAAGCGCACTCCCAGCAAGTCCGCTATTGGCATTTCTAGTCAAGCAGGTTTGGCAGTCAAGTGGTTATTGAGTCTTTATTTGGGATGCCGAACCTAGCACATCCCAGCCTGTGTGTAAGTTGACGATGAATACAACTACAAACTGTGAGCTCTCTTTCTATTGTCAATGTGGTATAAGGAACCCGATCCCTGCCCTTGTTGAATTTGCATGCTGCACACGGTGAGGGCGGGACCGTGGGTGTTATTCCACCTGGTGCAGGCAATTGCTCTAAGGCCACAGCTCTAGAGCTGATAAAGGTCTATCTATTGTCATCTGTTGACTTTGAGTTATTTGCAGATGACAGTATACACATTCTCTCTTTTTCTTCAGAACTTCAAACTATATGTATAAAATTTGCATAAGGTATTTTTTTGCAAACATATTGAGTTTATATTTTCAGTGGGCAGAATATAGGGATAGTTTGGACATTGATTAGTGTTGTATTCTCTCTGTAGATTATTAAAGTAATAAACATAGGAGTACTACTACAAGCACGTGGGTGTTGGGTATTTGCTTTTGTGTTAAGGGTGGAGATGGCTGATATAAACCTTAAACACATACAGAAGTGCACACACCAGGATGCAACTGTTTGCACAAATGAGCAAGAATGATTACACATGTATTCGATTCTCCCATAGTTTTTAAGTTGTTTAATTTTAAGAACATTTTGTTTTATGGATTGTAGTGACTACCTGATAGCACTGTCATGTATATGCTCAAAAGAAACTCGAACCATCAAGCACACTTGAACAGTTCTGAATAATTGATAGTTACACAGGCCTGCTCCTTCAACCCCGTTACCTCTCATATGTCAAGTGGAGCATTTTGGTGGTTTGAGAAGTGCAACAGTGGATTTGATAACATGTTTTTGTCTGATAATCACAAAAGACTGAGCAAATTCAATACCATACCTGTTTGCCATTAATAGTTGACACTGCTTTCATGAAACATATTTTAATTCGCATCATCATCAGCAGAAAGTCTATCTATCTATCTATCTATCTATCTATCTATCTATCTATCTATCTATCTATCTATCTATCTATCTATCTATCTATCTATCTATCTATCTATCTATCTATCATTGCTCCTTAATGCATGTACAGTTTCCATTATTTCTTTGGGGGATTTAAAAATAAAGTATCAAAAAAGGAAATTTGTTTAAAGCATTTTCTTTAAAGCATCTATTTCAGAAAGTGGCTTTATCCTATCTACTTTCCTGGTATAACTCTTTATGCTTGAGTACTATATTGTGTGTCCTGCATTGTGATGTTCTTGTGAACAGATACACTGCTTTAATAGTGCAGAATAATGTAATATACTGTAGCAGTGACTGTAATAGTAATGTAAGTACGTGTCTATGTAACTGCTTTCATTCACACAGGCTTATGTTTGTGATATATGATATAAGGCATTATTAGAGTTGTAGCATGTACGATGTAAATCTTCATACCTGGATTTAACTGTTAAAAATTCCCATTTTTTCATGTTTTGCATGTAAAATTTCAACTGATTAGCTAGCTAATAACTCCTTAATACTTACGTAGATTGTGTTTTTGTGCTTGCATGGTACAAGGCTAAAACTTTCCAAAGCTAGAAAACAAGAAACAAGAAAAGCTAGCATGCAATTGTGTAAAAAGTAAACAATTCTCAGTCATTTTTCCAAAATCCTAACCGGGCCAGTTTGTAAACAGCAGAATGAGGAGCATGATGTCGTCCCTGAGCCATCTGACAGTCACTTCACCTGCAAAGAAGCAGAAATCTAATCAATTTAGATTTAAATTGGAAAGAGTATTTTAGTATTTTAGGCTAAGATATAAGACTGTCAATGGAGAGAGAAAAAAAAATTCTGATCATCCTGTTAATAATATATATATTATTATAGTATTATATTATATTATATTATATTATATTATATTATATTATAGTATATATATGGCTATCATTAGTTGGCATAAAAATCTAGGAATGTATTATTCAATCAATACTTTAAAATTTGCTTTGCATGTATGTATATAACTGTATATACAATGCATTATGAAGATTCATATAAAGCATTAACAAAACTCAGTATGCTATTAAGTATTCTCCAGCCTGCGATACAGATGATATTAGAGATATGATACGTGAACATTAGAGTGTGTTATGAATGTCTATAATGTTCTTTTAAAGAGATATTATAATGCATTACGTAACCTGATATTACAAAGTCAGATAATTATTTTATTTATGACTCACAGTTATGATGCATGTAACTTCAGCTAATTATATTTATGCAGGCTATCCTAAGGTGCCATGCTAACTACATAACAGATAAACAAGCTGTATGTTGTCATGTATTACCCTGAGTGTCTACAATGAGGTCATATAATTATGTAACATGACACCTACAATTTTCTTACAGATAGGTATTATGAAGGTTACATGACACTATATAAATACACTATATTGCCAAAAGTTTTGGGACACCCCTCCAAATCATTGAATTCAGGTGTTGTTTTTCAGGGTTTGGGCTCGGCCCCTTAGTTCCAGTGAAAGGAACTCTTAATGCTTCAGCTTCATACCAAGACATTTTGGACAATTTCCTGCTCCCAACTTTGAGGGAACAGTTTGGGGATGACCCCTTCCTGTTCCAACATGACCGTACACCAGTGCACAAAGCAAGCTGCATAAAGACATGGATGGGTGAGTTTGGTGTGGAGGAACTGCACAACCTGAGTCCTGACCTCAACCTGATAGAAAACCTTTGGGATTAATAAGAGAGCCATCCCCAAACTGTGGAGCATAAAATTGTCTTGGTATGCTGAAGCATTAAGAGTTCCTTTTATTGGAACTAAGGGGCCAAGCACAACCCCTGAATTCAATGATTTGGAGGGGTGTCCCAAAACTTTTGGCAATATAGTGTGTATACAGTACACATGAATAATGGGGTCCTAGCATGTATTAAGAAAAGTAAATAATTATTCTATTTTCTTCTCTTATAGATACTGCACTACATGAAAGTTATAGTGCATTATGAATGCTTAGAATGTTCTTCTGAGGGATATTATAATGCATTATATAGCCTGATCATATCACTATTTCGTTTTGGAAGTGCTATGCATGTAGCTGAAACTAATTACTAATTAATGCAGGCTTATATTTGTGCCAGGCATCAGAAGGGTTTGTGTAGACTAATATGACATGTTATAAATGTTATACTTGACTAGGAATCTAGTAAATTTGTAATAATGCAATGTTATAATGTATCATAGAGATGAGATGAGCTCTTTAAACCCTCAGAAGACTCGTTATTTGCATAAGGACATTATCTGCATGGGCACACAAATAAACAACACCGCCCATGTTGCGTTTCTTTCCAAAAATGAACAAATGACACCATTTGAAGTCAACGGCATTTTAAACCGAATGCTTCACAAACTACAACTGTGCAATAAATTCCTGTTTATATCTGTTTAACTACATGATTTGTACTGAAAAAAAAAAAATAGTACAGTCACAGTATTTCATTCCTTATCCCATCCTGCTGCATATGCTTGTCATAATGGGCGTCTCGATCTCCCCGAAGCTGTGGAGGAAAACAGGATATCGCTTGTATGCCTCACTCACACGAACACCATCATTCTGTAAACAAACTATTGGCATCGGCTTTATTCAGAGCCAATAACTCAGCCATTAAACTGCGATTTGAGCACTATTCTAACGCTTTTTATTGGAGATGACGACTCTGAGCCTTTCTTCATATCTCAGCCCAGATATGAAGAGACCCAGAATGTACTGCAGGGCCCTGTTTGAAATGGAGAAGGCATTGAAATGGAACAAATGCTTCAGGGTATGACAGGAGGAGGAAAGAGAGAGAGAGAGAGAGAGAGAGAGAGAGAGAGAGAGAACCCAGAAGCTAGACTAGCTAAATCTGTCAGAATGATCAGTGAACAAAAGCATCCTTCTGTTCATAATGTTCTTAAGGCGACTAGGTTTACATTAGAGAAATATACTAAACCAAAAAAAAAGAAAACAAACAAAACAAACCAAAAATGGAATAGAGGTTATTTTACTAAGCTCATATTTGACTAATCTCTCCTCCTACCTAGGCTTCAGTCCTAATCTTTTAATACACAGTGTGTTTAGAGAAGCTTAAATTGCAATTTTTCTGAATGTATGCAGGATTACTTTTCGTCACGAGGGCAACTTGGAAGACGAGTGGCAGAAGACAAACTTTTCGCAAAGAGTTCACATGAAACTTTAGGAAACAATTTACTTATCCCCAGGGTGGTATTCGAGAAGCCAGAGAAAATATTCCTTGCTGTAGTTTGTTGGCTCAGTTTTGAGCCACTTGAAAAAGAGAAACTATTTTTTTTTAAGTGGACCAGCAAGTAATTTGGATATTGTTGTATTGTTGCACTGACGCAGTGTTCAGTCCATTTAAATCGACCCCTGTCGGGTTCATGGCTTCGGTGTGGTACTTTATCCAGGCAAAAACATGGCAGTCGCATCGGTACAGTCTGAACGAAGTGGTCTCAGTGCCATTCGGTGGTAGCGAGAAAGCAATTCCAATTTGACTTGATTTGAATCAACCCTGCTGCAGGAAGTGAACCAAATATGACGTGTATGTTGGGTGGGAGCATTTGTTTTGTAGATGTGGGCTGCTGAGACATGAAGCACAAACTGAGGGAAAGGAAATAGCTGCACTGGGGTTTGGAGGGAATAAATACTGGATATGGATCACACACACACACACACAAGAAAAAAAAAAAACTGCACTCAATTTTTAGTAGAGATATCTTTTGAGAAATTAGCACCAGAATCACAAAGCTCCTCACAAAAATATGTATTTAATTAGTTCCAGGATGAACGTTTGCATTTGCTTTACTGCCATTACCTTAGTGAAACTATTTATTACTCGGTTTAAAAATATTGATATAGCATTATATATAGCGTTTTTTTTTTCGGGATGGTTAAACATATTCAAATTTATAATGTTGAGAACGGCTGCTAATGTTATAAACAACTTAATTAGCACAATCTAGTGGCTACCGTACCTTCGAGCTTTTATTCCGATAACATACTGTGCTGTAGAATGTTCAGATCTCTTCAGTGAGCCCTAAAAAACCTGAAACTGACTAAAATTCCAACTCGGTAGCCTTCTTTTTTTTATTTGTTAAGGAATATATTATAGTATTTTCTTGAGGAATTTCAGTACAAGTTAAAAGTTAAAAAAAAACAAAAAACAGAACAGAATAAAATGTACTCAGTGGACCCAATTTTAGTCAACAGCCTGTATGAGGTTAAGGTTATTTTTTTTTTCTCCTCCAACACAAATATTTTATGCACGAACCTTCCATAATTGTGGCACACAGGGCATAAAAAACTATTCATCCGAGGGCAAATTGCTGACACGTACTGTACGTGCACATTTCTTATACGGCTATAAATAAAGGCGTCGGTGGAAGATGCAAATGCCGGTCGGAACAAACAGCGCATTGTTGCATGAGCACACGCAGCCGTGTTGAGTTGATCATCTCCATGTTTTAATACAGGTGATATGAAACAAATACAACAACCCTGTTTACACTCCTTTTGAGGAACAGAGGAATGGGAGGATGGGGGAGAAACGGTGAATAACATGATCCTAGCAGTAGCTGTTAGGAGAGAGTTACATACTGTACACGATGCAGGTCACTGAATATATTATGCAACAAGAAAAGGGGGGGAAGGAAGAGAACAGGTGGATGAGAGCGGAGAGAGGCGACACCGTGATGCCGCCACCGTAACAGACGCAGAGGAGGAGAAAATCGCCGAACGTCACATGCACCACAACCTGGAGAAGAGAGGCAGACGTACACTATGTTAAGGATGTGTTTTCCTCTTATTTCAAGCCTGCCATCACAGGTTTGAGGGAGCATTAAATCAGAACAAGGGAAGTCTATTTAGTCAATTCTTTCTTTCTGTCATTCTTTTTTTCTTTTTTCTTTACTGTCCATTCCTTGGTTATGATTCCTCAATGATGGTGTTACTGAACTGGGGATGACCAAACATGTGTAAGCAATAAAGCTTTGCTAATCTCCCACCCATCACCCCTCAACCCCCTTTATATCTCTGAATTTCTGTATTTTTTTTTTTTTATTTTTATTTTTTAATATACCTCTCAGTATTTACACGGATGTACACAAAATACATTTAAAAAGAGGGTCTTCTGTTTTACTTCTCAAATAAAATCTCACCAGTTCACAGGACTTATTTTATGAGTCTTTTTTTTTTTTTTTTTATACATTCCAGCCATGAGCCATTCAAGAAAAAAGAAAAAAGAATGGGAAAAATACTGTGCTAAAATGAAAAAAAAAAAAAAAAAAAAAAAGAGGAGGCGTCCAAAAGGAGGATGTTTGTGCTCGAGTGCAGTGTAGTTGTACGAGCGGAGCAGCGATTACAGTTTTTAAGTCTTTTCCTGTCCGCATCGCCGTCCACCACAACCACCGTGACATCATGAGTTCAGCAGAAAGAAGAACGAAGCCCGGGTTTGTTTCTTTTTTTTTTTTTTTTTTTTTTTGATTGACAGGCTAAGATGAGACACGAAAACGCAGCATGGACAACACAGAAGGTGGAGCTTCTTCTTCTTCTATTAGGAATATCTTTTGCTTTTTATAGTTGTAACCACGGATGTCGTCATCAGGTTCTTACAAAACAAATAAAACAGAACAAAAAAAACCCAAGGAGAGAGAACGTGGCACCTCCTGGCAATGTTGCAGATGTCCTCCGAAGACAGTCTCAAAGTGTGCCAGGGTGGGAAAGTGTGTGTGCTTGGTCAGCGTGGAGGGACACGTGGGTGTGGGCAGTTTTATTTTTTTATTTATTTTTTTCCTCTTATTGTTTTTAATTCGAATGCTCATTTCAGTTTGATAGTCAGTACAAGGACGAGGGGCAGCCATATCAGTCCGGACGCGTGCAAACTTGGACCCCCATCTGTGAAATAAAAAAATTAAAATAATGCATCAGGTTTCATATCATATCCAGTTACATCAATACAAAAAAAATATTTAGTTTCTAATTTGGCTTTTATTAAGACATTTATTATGTGATAAACCAACACCAAAAGTCTTGAAACATTCCTAACACCCCGGTTTTGTGGATGTGAATTTGTTATATGTATATATATATATATATATATATATATATATATATATATATATATAAAACACGTCTTACTGTTTATTTACTAGTTCATTAACTTTGCAGCCGTGGTCAGTATCGGAAAATCACAAAACATGCCAAGTCTTCTGGGACAGAATGGGAGTTCTGGTCTTGTTTGGTGTGTTGTGCATTCTGAGCTGCTTTTCTGTTGCTAGATCTGGTTATTCGAGTGAATCCAATCTGTTGTATGTACAAATATTAGGAAATTCTTAAATACTCATTCTTTAATTTCAGTGTTGTTGATGAGAGAGGTCAGGAGAGCATGGCCAGACTGGGATAAGCTGAATAGATGTTGAGCTATGAACTCTTAAGGTACAGTGGAACCTTGGCGTATGAACTTAATTCGTTCTGGAGGCGAGTTCTAAAGGTGAAAATTTGTATTGAGAAACGAATTTTCCCATAAGAAATAATGTAAAATGTAGATAATCCGTTCCAGCCACTCGAAAATATGACCAATATTACCGATATGAAGCGTATGTAAACTGTATGGCTGCTTACAAAGAACTGATGAAAGCCGAGCATTCCATGTCAAGAGTCTTCACAGGAAGTCGTGCCACCAAGCTTGGGCTAAAAATAGAACAGACCACCCACGCCACCAATCTGTCAACAAAAATAACCTACCTTTTGAACACATGCTGAAGACAACATTGGTATCGTGGGTTGACTCTTTCTAAACAGCTTTTGCTGACTGAAAAAAAATCGTAAAATTCGTAATCTTCGCTTGGCTTGATGCTTTTCAATAAAGTTTTGAACGGCTCCTGGACGCATGCGCAACTTAGCCGGCGTTCGATCTGGTTCGTTCGTATGCTGACGATGCTTCATATGCCGATGACAATTTCTTGTAAAATTTCAATTCTTAAGGCTATTGTTCATAAAGGAGGGCATTCGAATGCTGAGGTTCCACTGTATATGGCAGGCATGTCCAGTCTTATCCAGAAAGGGTCGGTGTGGGTGCAGGTTTTCATTCCAACCAAGCAGAAGCTACACCTGATTCCAACTGGCTAATCAGTAGATCTTGGCTTTCAGTAGACTCAGGTGTGGCTTCTGCTCAGTTGGAATGAAAACCTGCACCCACACCGGCCCTTTGCGGATAAGATTGGACACCCCTGGTATATGGAATACAGCAGTAAAAAAAAAAAACACATCAGGTTTTGTTAGCTGGTTTGGTGTGTTGTGCATTCTGAGATACTTTTCTGTTGACCACGATTATCTGCCTATATTTCTTAAACCTCTCCCATCAACAAAGCTTTTTCAACAGTCACTGGATGTCATTCTGTATAAACTCGTAAGAATATCGTGGGTGAAAATCCCAGATCATCAGCAGATTCTTAAATATTTAATCCATTTTGTCTTTCACCAATAACCATGTCACGTATCCGCCAATGTCACTGAGATGACATTTTTCTCCTTTCTGATGTTCGATGTGAACATTAACTCAAGCGCCTGCTTTGTATCTCTGTGTTTTTATGCTCTGCATTTCCGCGCAGATAATGGGCCTGATTGGATAATAGCATGAATGAGGAGAGGAACAGGTGTTCCTATTAAAGTGGCTGGTGAGTGTATAATATTCATACGCTTTACACGACACACCCTGAATTTAAATCAATGATCCAAAAAAAAAAAAAAAACTACACTTTTCCACGCTTTTTCTACACAAAAACTCATAATAAAAGGAACTAAAGCTACGGTCGACTGTAATTTCATTCCGGCAAGAGACCTCTTAGGAATAACAGAACACGTGGAAAATGTCTCTCTTTCTGCATCGGTGCTTTTTTGAAGTTATAATACAGAGGACAAGCAGTACAGATCGGGCGGCTTTCGAAATTCTCCAATATTTGACTGTAATTGCCTAATGCACTGAAAGGGGCTTTTGAGTGAGCAGTGCACTAATGCTAAGTGACCATAAGCACAACCCCAACATGTATTACGACATTTTCATGATGCATGCAGAGACCATGAACAACAGCGGCGTTCTCTCACCTGTGTGAAAAGTGCTATTTACTTCAATTACTATTATTACAGAGGAGACCCAATGCAATAGGCGCATGTTCAGGGTTTGTGCTGCATATTGGAAGAAAGATTCAAGCTTTTTACAGCAAGTCAAAGAAACCATTATCTTAATCATATAAATATTAACGATTAACCTATTAGGCTATTACTACTAATTACTGCTTATTCATTTATTTGGTGACAAATATTGGGTATTAAATATATAGACACGGGAAAAGCTGTAGCTAGCACCTGAAAACTTTTACTAGCAGTAGATTTCTGCTAGCTAATTTGCTGATGCTATGACTCTTTTTTAAATAGTTTTTTTTCCTGATTTCGCCAGACATAAGCGGATATTTTTGCTAAATTTCACTTTAATTTAATTAAATACCATATTTTTTGTCCACCCACAGAAATTCAGCCTCATTTCAAACTAAACAATAATACTAATAACAACTAAGAGCAAATATATCCGCTTATGTCTGGAGAAATCAGGAAAAAAAACTATGTAAAAAAGAAAAGGTTTGATGAAATTAGATTTCTGCTACTAGAATCTGAATTTTAATATTGTGCTATTTTTTATATCGAATTTTATGATTTATTTTGTAATTGCACATCAAGTTTTGAAGTAGAATGAAATGAAATTTCAGGTCGTTAAATTTTAATGATTTGCACAATTGACAGCTAATTGGGTTAAATAAACCATTGGATCTACCAACGTTTGAGTTTCTAAAGCTCTCTGATGGAAGCATTACATCAATTTGTGCTGTTTTGTAAGCCTGAGGGATCAACTTGCAGTCATTTTTTTACCGAGAAATAAAACGGCACATCCAATTCAAATGATGAAATACAAATTCTATTTGCAATGCAACTTTAAAACCAGATTCACACGTTTTTACTCCCAGGATTTTGCTTTCTTTCTTTTTTTTTTTTCTTTTGTTGTCTTTGTAACTTCAGATCTCATTTCCCTGCTCACCTGGCAGCCAGGAGTGATGGTGTCATGTTTTTGAACAGGTACATATTATAGTTATATAACAGTTCAAATATGAATTGATGAAACATTTGGTTCTATATGGCACATTTTATACTATACATTTTTCATTAAAAGCAAGAATTTTATTCAAATCTAAGCACAAACCTAATAGGAAGGGTTTTTTAAAAAGGAATTTTATAAGTTAAGCATTGTAAAGACATCTGTAAAAACCCTATATGGACTTTTTGGGCTATTTCTGTGCTGAAATATGGATTATTAAGAAGATTTTTTTTTTTGCTGCACAGGCTCATGTACAATGTCCTCTCGGGGCCTTGTTCCTACAAGCTATTTGCCTTGCATACGAGGCTGCAGGACGACCTGATTCTGTCCCTACAGTCATGCACCTGCTCGCGGCTACATTTGCATATTCAAATTTATATCCGCGGGTACCAGAGGGTAATGTGAGAAAGAGAGAAATAGAAAAGGAATAAAAGACAAAGAGAGTTAAAGAAAGAGAGAGAGAGAGAGAGAGAGAGAGAGAGAGAGATTAGTTCTGCTCTTAAATCCTTCATTTATACATATGGGGCTATAAGAAATTACAAATGAGCCAGTGAGATGTGCTGAAAAACTGTAATTCATCAGCAGCTGGCAGTCGCTAAGGTTTCAGTGTTTTTTCACCGGGAATGACGGCTCATGCATGTGAAATGACAGCAGACTGCACAGCTTCATGAGTGCTTTTTAAAAAGAAAAGGCTCCAGCTTAATTTATACCAAGTGTCTACAGTGAACATGAATCTGTGAAAGTGAAGCTGTACGTTGCTTCATGTCGTAACATGTTAACATGAAAACCTTATCATTATACATGTGAAGGTTATCACACTGATCATTATCATTATTACACTGTAATATATCTCTGAACCACGAGTTATATAATATGAGTGTAATCCTTTCTAATGAATATCTACGGAAAAGCAATTCACAAATTGCAGCAGTCTTCAGGCTGTGAGGTCTAAAATGGAAAACGCTGTCTGTATGTAGGTGTTCATGTAAAACCTAGGTAGGTTCAGTCAAGTTGTCACGAAAGGTCTGTGTAGTCGTCATATAGCTCTATTCTTTCCTACGTAAAGTTCTCATGAAAATCTACAGCAAGTTCATGACACTGAAATAGGCTTATATTTTCTTTATATTTTCGAGTTCTGGTGTTGGATCATCACCTCATCATTATACAACACTATGAGTTGCAATGTCATGTTAAAATTCTTTGGGAATGTCCATAAATATCATTAAATCTTTCGTTCACTGATAGAGTTTAACATCATTTTATGTTACTGTTCATTATAATGCCATCTGCTGTTCCACACAATATAACCTTTATAACCTGTGATGATTACACAGCAATTGTAAAATTAATTAACAAAAAAAAATATATATACATATATATATATATATATATATATATAAAATAAACTTTTGACTGGTAGTGTATATATATATATATATATATATATATATATATATATATATATATATATATATATATACACTACCAGTCAAAAGTTTGGACACACCTTTTAATTCAATGTTTTTTGTTTAGGGATTTATTTTCTACATTCTAGAACAATACTGGAGATTTCAGATCTATGAAATAACACACATCCATATGGTTAAGTAATCCATATGTAACGACAAAAAACAACAGTCAGTTGTTATTTTAAGACACGAAGGTCAGGTGTTCTGGAATAGTTCTTGCAAGAACAGTATTGTCAAGTGCATTTGCAAAAACCCATCAAGCACCATGATGAACCTGGCTCACATGAAGACCATCCCAGTAAAGCAAGACCAAAACTTACCTCTGCTGCAGAGGAGAAGTTCATTTAGAGTTACCAGCCTCAGAAATCACCAATTAACAACACCTCAGATTAGAGCCGTTATGAAGACTTTACAGAGCATCAGTAGCAGACATATCTCAATATCAACTGTTCAAAGGACATTATTGTGGATTTCGGCCGCCTTCAGCATTGAAGGAATAGAAAGAAGTAAACATCAGGAAAGACCATGGAATTAGAAAAGATTAGAAGGTGTGTACAAACTTTTGACTGGTAGTATATATATATATATATATATATATATATATATATATATATATATATATATATATATATATATATATATATATATGTCAAGCAGGATCATATTGCTTTATGAGGAGTTACTGAATAAATATTTTTCTAAGTTTCTCAGTTGTCTACGAACGTGTGGTGTAGCTTAATGAACTGTTAAGTGTTAGGAAACAAATCTATATCCAGATGTTACAAATACGTTATTAACATGCTTTTCGAGTTCCAGTGCTCTTAAACTCAAGTTCATCAACGCAATTTTAAATTCATATAGTATGTCGGAGTGAGCAGATGCTGCAGAGACGCTTCGCAGGTGGCTCACTTGTCATTTCAAATATGTGGAAAAACCTCACCAAAAAAAAAGAAAAGAAAAAGGAAGAAAAGTTTTGTGCGCTGGCGAACAGCCAGATCCCGCTACATTCTCCAGTCCCAGAAGGGTTCCCACACTTACTGTTTTGATTCTGTGTGTGTTTCATCATGCTTGGGTTTTCTGCAGGAGAGAATAGAAATAGGAAAGAAAGTGAGAGGTTGAGATGGGAGGCAGCTGTCTGGTCATTAAAAAAAAAAAAAAAAAAATCATTATGTAACAAACTTTACAGCGTCGTCACAACATTGTCACAATTATTTCTCTCTCGTTTATTATCGAGGCCTGAAGCTACGAGCTCGTTTCTTTCTCGCTACTAATCTACATTTTTTATTACAGGTGCCGATTTATAACACAGGGAGAGCATTACACACACACTCGCTCACACACACACACACTGATAGCCCACAATTGCTGAGGTTCAGAGGATGCCGTGGGGTCTGTCGGGCTGTTAAATGAACATTAATGCTCTCTTTGGCCGATCTGTCCCCGCAGACAGAACCTGCCCCATAGTGACACTTATCCGCCAAATGGCTTCACCGACGATTTGTAAATTTTCAGGAGGTCTTAATGAGGAAATGGCGGCGAGGCGATTCTTCATTTGATGGACTATGTGTCATTTTCTCCATTACGGCTCAGGAAATGGAGGAACTATAGTCTCTGAGCATCGGTGACGAGTTTGTATGACTGTCAGTAAAATGTTTTGTGTGTAACAGAGCAGAAATATCTGGGTGTATATGTTTGATTTGATTATAGCAATCATATTTGTGCTTATGTGTCATTTGTCCATTTTGTTCACACAAGCTTTTCGTTCACTTTCTTCACTACATTTCACACAAACATTTGTATGTACATCATTAATAAATAGGAATTAAAGGAACAAAACAGGATATAGATGTTGCATATACTCTAGATGTGTGTGTTTGTAGGTATGTATATCAGTCCCTCCAGAATTTTGCACTTCAAGCAAATTCCATGATATTCAGAGGAGCTTGCAATTTTTTTTCTAAATGACTGTAGATTTGCAAAGATTTGGGCTAAGACTCGTCATGTGACATCGTCAAAAAGTGCATTCAGCCGAAGCCCTTTGATTCACTTATCTGGAGTACAACTATCACAGAAAGTCATTAAATGTGTCTTCACTGGTAGGCGTTTAAAAGAAGACTCCTGTGCTTGCAATTTCACCAATTCAAGTAGTTTTCTGTAATAAAAAAAAAAGGCACAAAATACTGCAGGCTGCATCACAGCAAGCACTGAGAGTGAAATACTGGAGACTGACTAACTGAACACAATCAGGGGAAGATTATGAGTTGGTGACTAACCGAAAACGATGAGGCGTGTGTGTGTATCAGTAGAACCCAGTGGGTTCTGTGCTGTACAGCGGTACATGGACCCGTTGAGTTCTGCAGGCACTCGCTCCAGCACCAGCTCCCTCCCTTCCCTCTCACTGCTGCCGTCCAGCAGACGTCCTCCCACTCGCGTCCAGGTAAACAGCGGCTCGGGGAACACCTCATTCTGTAAGACAGTGAGTTTGGGTGTGTGTGTAACATTGAAAGATTGTTGAGGTTCACTCTTGATGCTAATGAAAAAAAACCTTTTTACGATAACAAGAAAAAAAACGAGGGACGAAGCATCCCATAATATCAATAACATGAACCCATTTTCTCTGTGCTAGCTGTATAAATCACTGCTTTAATGCTGTATTTTTCCTCTCCTGTTTTTTTCTTTTCCTCCCAACACATTCCAGTTAGCAGCGTTTTTCTTCTTTTAACTTAACTGAAATATTCTATCAATAAACGGGACACTTCCCAGCAGTGGAAATGAGAATGAGTTGGCGTTATTATAACTCTGTTATTATAGATTCGTTCAGCGTCCCCGCGAACTGCAGAGACAAATAAAATTGGAGTTGTGTGTATCAGGCACATGGTCCATGAAAGCACTCACAACAAATAGGCACTTCACATGATAGCAAAAGACTATCGAGTTTCACTCTCGTCCTCTTACGGTGCCACTTTGTCAAGCATTATCTCTTATTAGGCCCGAAAAATCCTGCAGCGAAAAATAAATATAGAAATAAAAAGATATATGTATTATCTTAACTAATGTTCAGCACAAGCGTGTGTGTGTAGGAGTGTGCGCATGCCTCTTTACTTCTAGGCATAAAACTTCAACAGACAGCCATACACACTGTATTATTTATTCTTAATCTTTGGCCCATTTCACAATTTTTATTTATTTATTCTTTTTTTTTTTATTATCTTCATGATACTTTTAGGTCTTGCAAGCACATTACTGTAACTTACATTTCACTTTTTTTTTATTTACTTATTTGTAATTTAACTTTCCAGACATTAACCAGAAACAACAACAAAAAAGGCCTCAATATGAGCTAGCCTGAAATCTGGCTCATGTCATCCATCCAGCATAGAAACACTCATCTTGCAAGGTCATGTGACCTTTGATAATGATTGATATAACATCATGACTTGGCTGTGTGTCACACGTTTACACCCTGACAGCACTGGAATGAGTTTGTGTTTGCTGGTGGCATCAGGTCACAATTCAGAAACCCCACCATCCATACCCCCCCCCAAGAGACACACACACACACAAACACCCAAACACACACAGACAGTTTTCCTTGGAGCACTTTGAATGTAATATATAACTTCCCTTAAATCTCATGAGATGTGCAAATGTAGACATATCATCTTGACATAATAGTGTCTTTATAGACTTAAATAAAATGTAATTCATGTGTTGCTGTTTTAAAGGTGTACATGGGCAGGCTGTGTTGTTCAGAGCCCTCTGCTGCCTGGGACACAAAGTGCAACTGCTATTAAACTGGATGCTGTCAAGGAAAAAAGGGGTGGGGCTGTGCAGCTGTATTTCAGCCAGGGCTAGAGAACAGTTTCGACACTGAGGGAAAAGAAAAGAATGTAAAAGTCTGATATGGAGAAACTATAAATATATTCATCTACAGTGTACCCATAAAAATAAAATGAAATGCAATGCAAATGTGCTTGGAAAATAATAAAATGCACAGCTAACTACTACTATTCATGTATACTGCTACTACTTCCACTACTCCAGTGCCAATATTGCTGCTGGCACTGATTAGTAGTACGACTGATACTATTCCTACTATTAGCACAAATACTCTTAACACTAATACTACATATGCACCGATCAGGCATAACATTATGACTACCTGCCTAATACAGTATTGTGTTCATCCTTATTTTGCTGCCAAAACAGCCCTGACCCATCATGCACTGTGTATTCTGACACCTTTCTATCAGAACCAGCATTAACTTCTTCAGCAATTTGAGCAACAGTAGCTCGTCTGTTGGATCGGATCACACGGGCCAGCCTTTGCTCCCCACGTGCATCAATGAGCCTTGGCCGTCCATGACCCTGTGGCCGGTTCACCACTGTTCCTTCCTTGGACCACTTTTGATAGACACTGACCACTGCAGACCGGGAACACCCCACAAGAGCTGCAGTTTTGGAGATGCTCTGATCCAGTGGTCTAGCCATCACAATTTGGCCCTTGTCAAACTCACTCAAATCCTTACGCTTGTCCATTTTTCCTGCTTCTAACACATCAACTTTGAGGACAAAATGTTGACTTGCTGCCTAATATATCCCACCCACTAACAGGTGCCATGATGAGGAGATCATCAGTGTTATACACTTCACCTGGCACTGCTCATAATGTTATGCCTGATTGGTGTATAAACATATATATATTTTGGCGCTCTTCTACTACTACTAGTACTCCTCCTGCTATTATTACTTCTACTATTAGTACTATGACTAGTAGCAGTACTACTCCTCCTGCTACTATTGCTACTAGTAGTACTGCTACTTCTATTACTACTACTAGTACTACTACTACCACTAGAAGTAGCAGTACTCCTCATGCTAATACTACTATTACTAGTAGTAGTACTCTTCCTGCAATTACTACTACTACTACTGCTACTTCTACTACTACCACTAGTACTCCTCCTGTTGCTTCTACTACTATTACTCCTACTATTAGCACTAGTACTCTCCCTGCTATTATTACTACTTCTAGTACTCCCCAGCTACTACTACAACTACTACTACTACCACTAGTACTCCTCCTGCTACAACTACTACTACTCCTACTACTACTACTACCACTAGTAGTACACCTCCTGCTAGTACTACTATCACTATTACTACTAGAACCTCTTCTTCCTCCTTATCCTCAAAATAAAAAAATATTGTCAGTGTGCTTTTCTTGCATTATTACCTCTCCAACGGTTTATGCAGACTGACAGTGTTCTTAGTCCATGACCTAATGAACCAGTATCAATGTGCATTCATTAACAGACACTTCAAAGCCTGTCTGTAAGTCACTCTGGATACGAGCCATGAATTTAAACTACTACCGGTGCTAGTATTAATCCTGTTATTACTCCTTTTCCTGTTACTATTCCGACTGCTATTACTCTAGCTAATCTTACTTCTATTAAAACTCTTCCTCCTGCTACTTCTACTACTGCTATTATTCCTCCTCCTCTTTCTCATACTACTATCTGTACTAATCATACAGCTACTATTAATACTACCAAGGGCAATTCTGGCTCAGCAGTTAAGATTACTAATCAGAAGGTCAGGGTTTCAAGCCCCACCACCACCACCAAACTGCCACTGTAGGGCCCTTAACCCTCTCTGCTCCAAGTCTGACCTTGCACTCTGACTCCAGCTTTTTAACAAGCTGGGATATGTGGAAAAATATTTTCCCTGTGCTGTAGTTTATATGTAATAAAGACTCCTTCTACTTCTACTACTGCTCACACCAATTTACAAACATTTTTGGGATTTGTTTTGTAGGACAGATGTTAGATATTAAAATAATACCCAATATGAAAAAGCTGAAACAAAGGACAATGTAATAGCACTGTATAGCAGCTTTCCATCTGCTCCACCAAGGGTTTGTCTGGTCAACTAACGTAATAACAGTCTGGACTTTGGATATTTATTGATATGATCTATAATAAACTCAGATGTCATGAGTTACTCAGGAGCCCCTGGTTACACAACTCCAACTTTCTGTATATGACTGTAGAAAGAACATTATTAAAATGAACAATAATCACATTGTAAATTCACATGCTTCAGTGTCACCCAAATGAGGATAGGTTTTGAGTCTGGTTCCTCTCAAGGTTTCTTCCTCTTACCATCTCAGGGAGTTTTTTTCTTGGCCACAGTCGCCTCAGGCTTGCTAATTAGGGATTATTGAACGTTTGTACTATATTTCTTATGTACTGTAAAGCTGCTTTGTCCATTGTTAAAATAAAATTGAATTGAAATTAATATTAATATTCATTTACTAATTGGACAGTATGACGTCAGGACAAAAAATTAGGTCAGGAATGGGGTGTATGTAGACTTAAAGCATTAAAAACATTATTAATTGAATCTATCCCATCAATCTTTTTTATCATATCATATATACACCACTAAGATTTTCACTCATCATATTTACACTTGAAACTCGAGGAAAAAGGGGATGTTTAAAAAAGTAACATTTCTTCTAGATACTTCGCAATTTATTTCAATCCATCTGCTCTAATTCGGTTGTGCAGTCAAGCTTATTTGTAATGACTTTTCTTAATTTCCTTTAATGGAGCACTTCAAATATATATGGAACCATCATCGGGCTGTTAATGTGTCAAATGTGTCACTATCGGCTACTTCAGTGGTACTAATAAAGTGGCAGTCTAATAAAATCGAACTGCCTCGTCGTTTGCTGACTAACAGCTGCATAAATCTACAAAGATGATTTAAAGAGAACAGAAGAGCCTCCCAGTTATCCCTGCCACAGGAATCAGACCGACGACTCCCCCCACAACTATTGTTTTTCCTCTTTTATTTTATATTTCCATGGCTTGAGATTTCTTGCTTTTGGCAGCCAATGATCGTTATACTAAAGCAATCTGCCTGCTTGATTTCCCCTCTGAACTGACGGAGTGTCTGAACAGTGAGAAAATCCTGCGCCTCAGACAGCGACATGCTCACGACTAGCTCGCAGCTACTGAATACAGGCGGAAAATAATTACACCTGAAAGCTGTAGAGATATCGCTAAACAGATGGCTAGCTTAGATTTCAATGGGGGAAGTTGGCGCACCTTGTGTCGCGCATGACAAAACAGCAAGGAAGCATGACGACAAAAAAATAAATAAAATAAAAATGGTCACTAAACAATTAAATGATACTCTACACCCAAAATGAATTATTACTTCATTCATACCAAAATTTTTGGGTAATCAAATTTCTTAGCGCTAACCGAGGTAAAAACGCCTACAATAGCTAACCGAGGCAGGTGAGGTAGATAAATAATAAGCACAATTGCGCTAATTAAGAAAGGTGAGCTAGCAAAAATTAGCGATTAGCACAGAGTTAATAAACACTATAGCACTGGTGAGCTAAAGGAATTAATTGAGGATTTAATAATACTATAGCGCTAATTGAAAAAAGTGAGCAAACAGGAATTAGTTCTACCTGCGGTAACATAATATAGCGCTAAATAAGAAAGGTGAGCTAGCAAAGGAATTGCTGCTAAATTAGGTAATAAATACTATAGTGCGAAAGGAGAAAGGTGCACAAACAAAGGAATTAGCGCTACCTGAGGTATATAAATATAAATACCTGAGGTAAATAATATAGCACTAACTAAGAAAGGTGAGCTAACAGAAGAATTAATGCTACCTGAGGTAACAAATACTACAATGCTAACAGAGAAAGGTAAAGAAACCAAGGAATTAGCACTAACTGTGGCAACAAATATTACAATGCTAACAGAGAAAGTTGAGCTAACAAATACTATAATGGTAAAAGAGTGGTGAGCTAACAAAATAATTAGCACTAGCCCGGGCAACAAATACTATAGAGTTACCTAACCTAGGTGAGCTAATAAAGGAATTAGTGCTACCTGAGGTAATGCTAACAGAGAAATGTGAGCTAAAAAAGGAATTAGCATTACCTGAGGTAACAAAAACTATAATGCTAATAGATGGTGGTGAGCTAACAAAGGAATTAGCACTAACTAGGTTAACAAATACTACAATGCTTACAGAGAAAGGTGAACTAGCAAATGAATTAGCACTACCTAAGGTAACATTATAATGCTAAATGAGAAAGGTGAGCTACAAAAAGCAATTAGTACAGAGTTAATAAACACTATAGCTGACTGAGAAAGGCGAGCTAAAGAAATTAATTGAGGTTTAAATAATACTATAGTGCTAATTGGAAAAGGTGAGCAAACAAAGGAGTTAGTTCTACCTGAGGTAACAAATAATATAGCACTAAATAAAAAAGCTAACAAAGGAATTAGTGCTAAATGAGGTAATAAATACTATAGTGCGATAGGAGAAAGGTACCTGAGGCAACAAATACTACAATGCTAACAGAGAAAGCTGAGCTAACAAATACTATAATGGTAAAAGAGTGGTGAGCTAACAAAATGATTAGCGCTACCTGAGGTAACAAGTACCATAGCGCTAACTAATAAAGATGAGCTAATAAAGAAATTAGCGTTGCATAAGGTAACAAATAATATAACGCTAACAGAGAAAGATGAGCTAACAAAGAAATAAGCACTACCTGAGATAACAAATACTATAATGTTAAAAAAGAGCGGTGAGCTAACAAAAGAATTAGCATTACCTGTGGTAACAAGTACCATAGCGCTAACTAAGGAATGTGAGCTAACAAAACAATTAGTGCTACCTGAGGTAACAAATACTGCAATGCTATCAGAGAATGGTGAGCTAATATAGGAATTAGCACTAAATTAAGTAACAAAAACTATAAAGGTAACAGAGAAAGATGAGCTAACAAAGGAATTACCGCTACATGAGACAACAAATACTATAAAGCTAAAAGAGAGTGGTGAGCTAACAAAAGAATTAGCGTTACCTGAAAGAAGTGCCATAGCACTTACTAAGAAAGGAGAACTAACAAAGGAATTAGCACTACCTCAGGTTAACATATACTATAATGCTAAAAGAGAAAGATAACGAAGGAAAGTTACGTTAGGCTAACAAAGGACTGTTACGTTAGGCAACAAATACTATAATGCTAACAGAGAGTGGTGAGCTAACAAAGGAATTAGGTGTAACTAAGGTAATAAGTACTACAGTGCTAGTTTAGAAAGGTAAACAAACAAAGGAATTAGCAATAAATGAGGCAACAAATACTACAATGCTAACAGAGAGTGCTGAGCACTACTTGAAGTAGTGAATACTATAGTGCTAAGAAAGGTGAGCTAACAGCTGAGGTAACAAGTACTATAGTGCTAACTAAGAAAGGTGAGCTAACAAAGGAATTGGTGCTAACCTGAGGTAACAAATACTACAATGCTAACTAAGAAGGATAAGTGCTAGCTGAAGTAACAAATACTATAGTGCCTACAGAGAAAGATGAGCTAACAAAGAAATTAGCATTGCATAAGGTAACAAATAATATAGCACTAAATGAGAAAGTTAAGCTAACAAAGGAATTAGTGCTAAATGAGGTAATATATACTAGTGTGAAAGGAGAAAGGTACACTAACAAAGGAATTAGCAATAAATGAGGCAACAAATAGTATAATGCTAACAGAGAGCATTGAGCAAAAGAATTAGCACTAGCTGAAGTTGTGAATATTATAGTGCTAGGAAAGGTGAGCTAACACCTGAGGTAACAAGTACTATAGCGCTAACTAAGAAAGGTGAGCTAATAAAGGAATTAGCGCTACCCGAAATAACAAATACTATAGCACTAACAGAGAAAGGTGAGCTAACAAAGGAATTAGCTCTAACTGAGGTAATGCTAAATAAGAAAGATGAGTGCTAGCTGAAGTAACAAGTGCCTACAGAGAAAAGTGAGCTAACAAAGGAATTAGCGCTAAATGAGGTAAAAAATACTATAATTCTAAGAGTTTGCAGTACCTGAAGTAATGAATACTATAATGCTAACTAAGAAAGGTGAGCTAACAAGGAAGTAGCGCTACCTGAGGTAACAAATACCATAATAGAATGGATTAAGACCAAAATGGGACATTGTTTTTCTTATTTCAAGTACAGCTTTATATATATTAAAGAAAACTAACATCACTGTGTGTTAGACTGAAAAACTGCCCCCAGTTCCATACCCCTTTGTTACCCCCGGGGTTCCTACCTGGAATCCTTGCACTGTGATGCGCACCGTGTCTCCTACCTTCGCCCTGGCAGGGGTCATGGTGAGCTTGGGGCCTTTAGGAGCCGCTGCGGAGAAACAAAGATAAGAGATCAGATAGAATTCAGAATAAAGATTAAACAACAGCAAGAAAAGATTATTGATCACGAGAGAGTGGAGAAAAACAACAGAGTTTAAATCTTTATCTGATTATCTTCTGTAAAAGTGCCCAGGAACCAGAGGCTGATGTGACTGACAGGTTGTGAAAACTGGGAGAAAACAATAATAATATATATTTAACAATTTTTCTGCATGAATATTTGCTGTGATTTGCAATGAGCTGGAGAACGGAGCAGACAGAAAATCTGTTTTATTCAGATCTGTTTCATAAAAGACAAAAAAGTATAAGTACTTAAAACTCGTCTACACAACACACACACTCGTCTACACAACACACACACTCGTCTGCACAACACACACACTCGTCTACACAACACACACACTCGTCTACACAACACACACACTCGTCTACACAACACAAACACACGCGTCTACACAACACACACACTCGTCTGCACAACACACACACTCGTCTACACAACACACACTCGTCTACACAACACAAACACACGCGTCTACACAACACACACACTCGTCTACACAACACACACACTCGTCTACACAACACAAACACACGCGTCTACACAACACAAACACACGCGTCTACACAACACACACACTCGTCTACACAACACACACACTCGTCTACACAACACAAACACACTCGTCTACACAACACACACACTCGTCTACACAACACACACACTCGTCTACACAACACACACACTCGTCTACACAACACAAACACACTCGTCTACACAACACACACACTCGTCTACACAACACACACACTCGTCTACACAACACACACACTCGTCTACACAACACACACACTCGTCTACACAACACACACACTCGTCTACACAACACAAACACACGCGTCTACACAACACACACACTCGTCCACACAACACAAACACACGCGTCTACACAACACACACTCGTCTACACAACACAAACACACGCGTCTACACAACACAAACACACGCGTCTACACAACACACACACTCGTCTACACAACACACACACTCGTCTACACAACACAAACACTCGTCTACACAACACAAACACACGCGTCTACACAACACAAACACACTCGTCTACACAACACACACACTCGTCTACACAAACACACTCGTCTACACAACACACACACTCGTCTACACAACACAAACACACGCGTCTACACAACACAAACACACGCGTCTACACAACACACACACTCGTCTACACAACACACACACTCGTCTACACAACACAAACACACTCGTCTACACAACACACACACTTGTCTACACAACACACACACTCGTCTACACAACACAAACACACGCGTCTACACAACACAAACACACGCGTCTACACAACACACACACTCGTCTACACAAACACGCGCGTCTACACAACACACACACTCGTCTACACAACGCACACACTCGTCCACACAACACAAACACACTCGTCCACACAACACACACTCGTCTACACAACACAAACACTCGTCTACACAACACAAACACACTCGTCTACACAACACAAACACACGCGTCTACATAACACACACACTCGTCTACACAACACAAACACACTTGTCTACACAACACACACACTCGTCTACACAACACAAACACACGCGTCTACACAACACACACACACGCGTCTACAGAACAAAAACACACTCGTCTACACAACACAAACACACGCGTCTACACAACACAAACACACTCGTCTACACAACACAAACACACGCGTCTACACAACACAAACACACTCAACCGATTCAAACACTCATCTACACAACACAAACACACTCAACTACACAACACAAACACACTCATCTACACAACACAAACACTCAACTGATTCAAACACTCATCTACACAACACAAACACACTCGTCTACACAACACAAACACACGCGTCTACACAACACAAACACGCGTCTACAGAACAAAAACACACTCGTCTACACAACACAAACACATGCGTCTACACAACACAAACACACTCAACTACACAACACAAACACACTCATCTACACAACACAAACACTCAACTGATTCAAACACTCATCTACACAACACAAACACACTCAACTGATTCAAACACTCATCTACACAACACAAACACACTCAACTACACAACACAAACACACTCATCTACACAACACAAACACACTCATCTACACAACACAAACACACGCGTCTACACAACACAAACACACTCAACTACACAACACAAACACACTCAACTGTAGGATACAAACACACTCGTCTGTACAACACAAACACACTCAACTACACAACACAAACACACTCAGCTACACAATACAAACACACGCGTCATCACAACACAAACACACTCATCTACACAACACAAACACACGTGTCTACACAACACAAACAAACTCATCTACACAACACAAGCACACTCATCTACACAACACAAACACACTCATCTACACAACACAAACACACTCATCTACACAACACAAACACACGTGTCTACACAACACAAACACACGTGTCTACACAACACAAACACACTCATCTACACAACACAAACACACTCATCTACACAACACAAGCACACTCATCTACACAACACAAACACACTCATATACACAACACAAACACACGTGTCTACACAACACAAACACACTCGTCTACACAACACAAACACACTCATCTACACAACACAAACACACGTGTCTACACAACACAAACACACTCGTCTACACAAACACACTCATCTACACAACACAAACACATGTGTCTACACAACACAAACAAACTCATCTACACAACACAAGCACACTCATCTACACAACACAGACACACTCATCTACACAACACAAGCACACTCATCTACACAACACAGACACACTCAACTATAGGATACAAACACACTCGTCTGTACAACACAAACACACTCAACTACACAACACAGACACACTCAACTATAGGATACAAACACACTCGTCTGTACAACACAAACACACTCAACTACACAACACAAACACACTCATCTACACAACACAAGCACACTCATCTACACAACACAGACACACTCAACTATAGGATACAAACACACTCATCTACACAACACAAACACACTCAACTACACAACACAGACACACTCATCTACACAACACAAACACACTCAACTACACAACACAGACACACTCAACTATAGGATACAAACACACTCATCTACACAACACAAACACACTCAACTACACAACACAGACACACTCATCTACACAACACAAACACACTCATCTACACAACACAAACACACTCATCTACACAACACAAGCACACTCATCTACACAACACAGACACACTCAACTATAGGATACAAACACACTCATCTACACAACACAAACACACTCAACTACACAACACAGACACACTCATCTACACAACACAAACACACTCATCTACACAACACAAACACACTCAACTACACAACACAGACACACTCATCTACACAACACAAACACACTCAACTACACAACACAAACACACTCATCTACACAACACAAACACACTCAACTACACAACACAGACACACTCAACTATAGGATACAAACACACTCGTCTGTACAACACAAACACACTCAACTACACAACACAAACACACTCATCTACACAACACAAACACACTCAACTACACAACACAGACACACTCAACTATAGGATACAAACACACTCATCTACACAACACAAACACACTCATCTACACAACACAGACACACTCAACTATAGGATACAAACACACTCATCTACACAACACAAACACACTCAACTACACAACACAGACACACTCAACTATAGGATACAAACACACTCGTCTGTACAACACAAACACACTCAACTACACAACACAAACACACTCATCTACACAACACAAGCACACTCATCTACACAACACAAACACACTCAACTATAGGATACAAACACACTCATCTACACAACACAAACACACTCAACTACACAACACAGACACACTCAACTATAGGATACAAACACACTCATCTACACAACACAAACACACTCATCTACACAACACAGACACACTCAACTATAGGATACAAACACACTCATCTACACAACACAAACACACTCAACTACACAACACAGACACACTCAACTATAGGATACAAACACACTCATCTACACAACACAAACACACTCAACTACACAACACAAACACACTCATCTACACAACACAAGCACACTCATCTACACAACACAAGCACACTCATCTACACAAGACACACTCAACTATAGGATACAAACACACTCATCTACACAACACAAACACACTCAACTACACAACACAGACACACTCAACTATAGGATACAAACACACTCATCTACACAACACAAACACACTCATCTACACAACACAGACACACTCAACTATAGGATACAAACACACTCAACTATAGGATACAAACACACTCGTCTGTACAACACAAACACACTCAACTACACAACACAAACACACTCATCTACACAACACAAGCACACTCATCTACACAACACAGACACACTCAACTATAGGATACAAACACACTCATCTACACAACACAAGCACACTCATCTACACAACACAAACACACTCAACTATAGGATACAAACACACTCATCTACACAACACAGACACACTCAACTACACAACACAAACACACTCATCTACACAACACAGACACACTCAACTATAGGATACAAACACACTCGTCTGTACAACACAAACACACTCAACTACACAACACAGACACACTCATCTACACAACACAAACACACTCATCTACACAACACAAGCACATTCATCTACACAACACAAGCACACTCATCTACACAACACAAACACACTCATCTACACAACACAGACACACTCAACTATAGGATACAAACACACTCGTCTGTACAACACAAACACACTCAACTACACAACACAAACACACTCATCTACACAACACAGACACACTCATCTACACAACACAAGCACATTCATCTACACAACACAAGCACACTCATCTACACAACACAAACACACTCATCTACACAACACAAGCACACTCATCTACACAACACAAACACACTCATCTACACAACACAAACACACTCATCTACACAACACAAGCACACTCATCTACACAACACAAACACACTCATCTACACAACACAAACACACTCATCTACACAACACAAGCACACTCATCTACACAACACAAACACACTCATCTACACAACACAAGCACACTCATCTACACAACACAAACACACTCAACTACACAACACAAACACACTCATCTACACAACACAAACACACTCATCTACACAACACAAACACACTCAACTATAGGATACAAACACACTCGTCTGTACAACACAAACACACTCAACTACACAACACAAACACACTCATCTACACAACACAAACACACTCATCTACACAACACAGACACACTCAACTATAGGATACAAACACACTCATCTGTACAACACAAACACACTCAACTACACAACACAAACACACTCATCTACACAACACAGACACACTCAACTATAGGATACAAACACACTCGTCTGTACAACACAAACACACTCAACTACACAACACAAACACACTCATCTACACAACACAAACACACTCATCTACACAACACAGACACACTCAACTATAGGATACAAACACACTCATCTGTACAACACAAACACACTCAACTACACAACACAAACACACTCATCTACACAACACAGACACACTCAACTATAGGATACAAACACACTCGTCTGTACAACACAAACACACTCAACTACACAACACAAACACACTCATCTACACAACACAAACACACTCATCTACACAACACACTCATTTGCTCATCTATACAGCAAACACACTCGTCTGTATGATGAAAACACACCCGGCTATATGAAAACACACTCCTCTATACAACACGATCATGCTTGTCTGTGTGATACAAACAATGCTCATCTATACAACACAAACACACTCATCTATACAACACAAACACACTCATCTATACAACACAAACACACTCATCTATTAAACACAACTACACAACACAAACATACTCATCTATACAACACAAACACACTCATCTATACAATTCACACACCGCACAAAAACTCACAAACCTAAACTTCCGGGGAATTCTGATACTCAAGTCTTGAAAACGCACCTCGTCTGCTCTATCGCTATCTCCTATCTACGAGTAATTACTCCATCAGCGAGCGTCTTTCTGTGCTTGACCTGCTCGTGATTATCTGAGCCACACGGCAAAAGGTGTCCTGCTCGACAATAGGAATAAAGGTCATTAGATCCATTTTGTCCACTGAATACCGTCCTTATCATTTAAGGTCAGACGGTTGAGCTCCGAGGTCGTAGCTGAGACTCTTGGGGATTCCTACTTTCTTTCATCCGAGGAGCCGAGGGAGGATTTATTCCCCGAGAGAGAGACAAGGAACTAAATTGGGTAGATATTCATTATTGGAGGAGAAACAGAGCATGTGAGGCAGGGTATGGAGGTAGAGAGATAAGAGACACTGAGGGAACTAATTCCCTTGTCTTGTACAGACGGAAGCCCACAGATGGGTTTAATTTGGTGCCTGGAAACTGAAGCTGGCTATGGAAAAGAAGTGGAGAGATGAAGAAAAAAAAAAATCACATGGTGACCTTCTGAGGCAGCAGTGATTTCTCCTGTGTATACAGAGCGTAGATAAGTCACACGTTTTTAGCTGTGTCATGAAAGCCAGAGGCTCTGCTTCCTTCAGACAAAAGCAGTGCTGGCATTGGACTGGGAAAAGGAGATTGGACGGTGTTGAGAATTCTGATCAGGATTCACGAACTATGACTCGTTTCACACAATCAGCAGTCAGGAGTTTCTACCCACAAACACACTCAACTGATACAAACACACTCAACTGATATTAACACACTCAACTGATACTAACACACTCAACTGATACAAACACACTCAACTGATACAAACACACTCAACTGATACAAACACACTCAACTGATACAAACACACTCAACTGATACAAACACACTCAACTGATACTAACACACTCAACTGATACAAACACACTCAACTGATACAAACACACTCAACTGATACTAACACACTCAACTGATATTAACACACTCAACTGATACAAACACACTCAACTGATACAAACACACTCAACTGATACAAACACACTCAACTGATATTAACACACTCAACTGATACAAACACACTCAACTGATACTAACACACTCAACTGATACTAACACACTCAACTGATACAAACACACTCAACTGATACTAACACACTCAACTGATACTAACACACTCAACTGATACAAACACACTCAACTGATATTAACACACTCAACTGATACTAACACACTCAACTGATACAAACACACTCAACTGATACTAACACACTCAACTGATACAAACACACTCAACTGATATTAACACACTCAACTGATACTAACACACTCAACTGATACTAACACACTCAACTGATACAAACACACTCAACTGATACTAACACACTCAACTGATACAAACACACTCAACTGATATTAACACACTCAACTGATACTAACACACTCAACTGATACAAACACACTCAACTGATACTAACACACTCAACTGATACAAACACACTCAACTGATATTAACACACTCAACTGATACTAACACACTCAACTGATACTAACACACTCAACTGATACAAACACACTCAACTGATACTAACACACTCAACTGATACAAACACACTCAACTGATATTAACACACTCAACTGATACTAACACACTCAACTGATACAAACACACTCAACTGATATTAACACACTCAACTGATACTAACACACTCAACTGATACAAACACACTCAACTGATACTAACACACTCAACTGATACAAACACACTCAACTGATATTAACACACTCAACTGATACTAACACACTCAACTGATACTAACACACTCAACTGATACAAACACACTCAACTGATACTAAGACACTCAACTGATACAAACACACTCAACTGATATTAACACACTCAACTGATACTAACACACTCAACTGATACAAACACACTCAACTGATATTAACACACTCAACTGATACTAACACACTCAACTGATACAAACACACTCAACTGATACTAACACACTCAACTGATACAAACACACTCAACTGATATTAACACACTCAACTGATACTAACACACTCAACTGATACTAACACACTCAACTGATACAAACACACTCAACTGATACTAACACACTCAACTGATACTAACACACTCAACTGATACAAACACACTCAACTGATACTAACACACTCAACTATACAACACACTCAACTGATACAAACACACTCAACTATACAACACACTCAACTATACAACACACTCAACTGATACTAACACACTCAACTATACAACACACTCAACTGATACAAACACACTCAACTGATACAAACACACTCAACTGATACAAACACACTCAACTGATACTAACACACTCAACTGATACAAACACACTCAACTGATACAAACACACTCAACTGATACAAACACACTCAACTGATACAAACACACTCAACTGATACTAACACACTCAACTGATACTAACACACTCAACTGATACTAACACACTCAACTGATACAAACACACTCAACTGATACTAACACACTCAACTGATACAAACACACTCAACTGATACTAACACACTCAACTGATACTAACACACTCAACTGATACAAACACACTCAACTGATATTAACACACTCAACTGATATTAACACACTCAACTGATATTAACACACTCAACTGATACTAACACACTCAACTGATACTAACACACTCAACTGATATTAACACACTCAACTGATACTAACACACTCAACTGATACTAACACACTCAACTGATACTAACACACTCAACTGATACAAACACACTCAACTGATATTAACACACTCAACTGATATTAACACACTCAACTGATATTAACACACTCAACTGATACTAACACACTCAACTGATACTAACACACTCAACTGATATTAACACACTCAACTGATATTAACACACTCAACTGATACAAACACACTCAACTGATATTAACACACTCAACTGATATTAACACACTCAACTGATACAAACACACTCAACTGATACTAACACACTCAACTGATACAAACACACTCAACTGATACTAACACACTCAACTGATACAAACACACTCAACTGATATTAACACACTCAACTGATACTAACACACTCAACTGATACAAACACACTCAACTGATATTAACACACTCAACTGATATTAACACACTCAACTGATACTAACACACTCAACTGATACTAACACACTCAACTGATACTAACACACTCAACTGATACAAATACACTCAACTGATACAAACACACTCAACTGATACAAACACACTCAACTGATACAAACACACTCAACTGATACTAACACACTCAACTGATACTAACACACTCAACTGATACAAATACACTCATCTATACAAGACAAACACACTCAACTATACAACACGAACACAATCGCCTATACAACACAAACCCACTCACCTATACAACACAAACACAGTCAACTATACAACACAAACACACTCAACTATACAACATGAACACAATCGCCTATACAACACAAACACACTCAACTGATACAAACACACTCAACTGATACAAACACACTCAACTGATACAAACACACTCAACTGATACAAACACACTCAACTGATACAAACACACTCAACTGATACTAACACACTCAACTGATACAAACACACTCAACTGATACAAACACACTCAACTGATACTAACACACTCAACTGATACTAACACACTCAACTGATACTAACACACTCATTTATACAACACAAACACAATCATATGTATAATGATAACACACTTTATACAAAACGAACACAATCGCCTATACAACACAAACACACTCAACTGATACAAATACACTCATCTATACAAGACAAACACACTCAACTATACAACACAAACACACTCAACTATACAACACAAACACACTCAACTGATACAAATACACTCATCTATACAAGACAAACACACTCAACTATACAACACAAACACACTCAACTATACAACACAAACACACTCAACTGATACAAATACACTCATCTATACAAGACAAACACACTCAACTATACAACACAAACACACTCAACTGATACAAATACACTCATCTATACAAGACAAACACACTCAACTATACAACACGAACACAATCGCCTATACAACACAAACACACTCACCTATACAACACAAACACACTCAACTGATACAAATACACTCATCTATACAAGACAAACACACTCAACTATACAACACGAACACACTCAACTATACAACACAAACACACATTTAACTGATACAACACAAACACACTCAACTATACAACACGAACACAATCGCCTATACAACACAAACACACATTTAACTGATACAACACAAACACACTCAACTGATACAAATACACTCATCTATACAAGACAAACACACTCAACTATACAACACGAACACAATCGCCTATACAACACAAACCCACTCACCTATACAACACAAACACAGTCAACTATACAACACGAACACAATCGCCTATACAACACAAACACACTCAACTGATACAAACACACTCATCTATACAACACAAACACAGTCAACTGATACAACACAAACACAGTCAACTGATACAGCACAAACACAACTGATACAACACAAATATACTCATCTATACAACACAAACCCACTCACCTATACAACACAAACACTCAACTATACAACACAAACACACTCGCCTATACAACACAAACACACTCAACTGATACAAACACACTCATCTATACAACACAAACACACTCAACTGATACAAACACACTCATCTATACAACACAAACACAGTCAACTGATACAACACAAACACAGTCAACTGATACAAACACACTCATCTATACAACACAAACACAGTCAACTGATACAACACAAACACAGTCAACTGATACAGCACAAACACAACTGATACAACACAAATACACTCATCTATACAACACAAACACAGTCAACTGATACAAACACACTCAACTGATACAACACAAACACAGTCAACTGATACAGCACAAACACAACTGATACAACACAAATACACTCATCTATACAACACAAACACAGTCAACTGATACAAACACACTCAACTGATACAACACAAACACAGTCAACTGATACAGCACAAACACAACTGATACAACACAAATACACTCATCTATACAACACAAACACAGTCAACTGATACAAACACACTCAACTGATACAACACAAACACAGTCAACTGATACAGCACAAACACAACTGATACAACACAAATACACTCATCTATACAACACAAACACAGTCAACTGATACAAACACACTCAACTGATACAACACAAACACAGTCAACTGATACAGCACAAACACAACTGATACAACACAAATACACTCATCTATACAACACAAACACACTCAACTGATACAAACACACTCAACTGATACAAACACACTCATCTATACAACACAAATACAGTCAACTGATACAAACACACTCATCTATACAACACAAATACAGTCAACTGATACAAACACACTCAACTATACAACACGAACACAGTCAACTGATACAACACAAACACAGTCAACTGATACAGCACAAACACAACTGATACAACACAAATACACTCATCTATACAACACAGACACACTCGCCTATACAACACAAACACACTCGCCTATACAACACAAACACACATTTAACTGATACAACACAAACACACTCGCCTATACAATACAAACACACTCATCTATACAACACAAACACACTCATATGTATGATGATAGCACACTTAACTATACAACACAAACACACTCATATGTATGATGATAGCACACTTAACTATACAACACAAACACACTCGCCTATACAATACAAACACACTCATCTATACAACACAAACACACTCATCTATACAACACAAACACACTCATCTATACAACACAAACACACTCATATGTATGATGATAGCACACTTAACTATATAACACGAACACACTCGCCTGTACAACACAAACACACTCATCTATACAACACAAACACACTCATCTATACAACACAAACACACTCATATGTATGATGATAGCACACTTAACTATATAACATGAACACACTCGCCTGTACAACACAAACACTCTCATCTATACAACACAAACACACTCATCTATACAACACACTCATCTATACAACACAAACACACTCATATGTATGATGATAGCACACTTAACTATATAACATGAACACACTCGCCTGTACAACACAAACACACTCATCTATACAACACAAACACACTCATCTATACAACACAAACACACTCATATGTATGATGATAGCACACTTAACTATATAACACGAACACACTCGCCTGTACAACACAAACACACTCATCTATACAACACAAACACACTCATCTATACAACACACTCATCTATACAACACAAACACACTCATCTATACAACACACTCATCTATACAACACAAACACACTCATATGTATGATGATAGCACACTTAACTATATAACACGAACATACTCGCCTGTACAACACAAACACACTCATCTATACAACACAAACACACTCATCTATACAACACAAACACACTCATCTATACAACACAAACACACTCATATGTATGATGATAGCACACTTAACTATATAACACGAACACACTCGCCTGTACAACACAAACACACTCATCTATACAACACAAACACACTCATCTATACAACACACTCATCTATACAACACAAACACACTCATCTATACAACACACTCATCTATACAACACAAACACACTCATATGTATGATGATAGCACACTTAACTATATAACACGAACACACTCGCCTGTACAACACAAACACACTCATCTATACAACACAAATCCGTATAAAACAGTCTTGGGTATTTTAGATTATAATGAGTGGAAACCAAACCCCTCAGAAACTCTGACACACCAGAAGCTCAATTTCAGCCGATCTACTCCATGGAGATCTGCAGGCCACCAATCAGGCCTTTAATCTCTTTCCTTTATTTATTCAGTCAACATCAGCATCAATAATCGCAAGTCCTACATTTTTAAATATTTATCACATTTCTTCTGGACGCACCATTTGATCTATTTCCTTAAACACGAGCAACAAAAACCAAATAGCAATCTGACAGCTCCACACGTCGTTACTTCACACACACACGGGAATTATCCTGCTTTCACTTCACGTCAGAATAACAGCAATTACATGACGACCACGAAATTCAGAAATTAGGTGGATATTCAATATAGAAGGTTGGGGATATTTTATTATGATTATTACGTACTAGAAAATGATAGGGAATGCTAATAACGCTTTTTGAATCTTTACTACTTTAACCGTGGAAGTGTCTTTCATTTACTCTACCGTGTTTGTGTAGAACGTGACGTCACACTCTATCCGGTTAGATATAACCGAACATTTCCGGCATGATGGATTCCGACGAATGGTTTTTATTAGAATTCTGACATGACATGAATGCACTTTATAGAGTGCTGCAGGAACGAGTCCTAAAATGTGGAAATGAGCATCGCAGCACTTCTGCTTCCATCGTCCCAAAGTTAATGGCTTTTTTGAATGGGTTTTTGGTTAAACGCCTGAAATAAGGTCTGTGCTTAACTCAGGCTTGAGATATTTTCACGTTTTATTCTACTACATAAAATACATCAGTAATACCCCACTCTAGATTTTTAAAGCTTTTACACGTTTCGGAAAAGACGGATGTTAATAAGTGGCTAAGCGGGACTACCGAGGTTGTCAGGGATGTTAGACGTCATCACGCCGAAGAGGAAAACTCATCCTCAAAACAGCCTCGTCGTGTCTATACTAATAACACACTTTTTATTCATTCAGATTCTTTCACATAAAGAGCAGAGTGGATCGTTATCAAGGGGATGTTTTTAGATAAAGCGTGAAGGAGTTAACGCTTAGACGTGGTGATGTCATGTGACTGTGCGGGGCGGAGTTTGTTTTGAGCCTCCACATCTTTAACCTTTTTCATACTTAGGCTTCAAAAATAAGGTGAAAGAATCATTAATTTCTGATGGTCAGAGTTTGCAATAATATAAAAGCCAATTTTTTCTTGTCGAGGGATTCAGGGAGATTCAGCTAACTTCCAGGTTGGTCTACAGAAATACATCATCCCTATAGTGGGATATATAAATTTCCACTCATATAAAATTAAATTTTATATAGAGCTTTTAACAATGGACATTGTCTCAAAGCAGCTGTAGTACAAAAAGTTCAAGATTAATATTAGACTTAAATGTATATTTTATTAATCCCTAATTAGCAAGCCTGAGGCAATTGTGGTGGTAAGATGGTAAGACAAAGAAACCTTGAGAGGAACCAGACTCAAAAGGGAACCTATAGATTAATATCAGACTTAAATTTATTTGTATTAATCCCTAATCCCTGAAACGGATGAATCCCTGATGAAGCGGACATCAGATCTCACATGACTGTAGGTTTACTGGCTCTTTTAGTTGTTACCATGGAAATAAACTCCTCCCTCCAGTTTTATTCAATTCTACAATGTTCTACAACATTTAAAGCATATCGACTGAATAAAATGTTCACACAGCCCTATAGTTACACTACTACATTTTAAATAAAAGTTTGAGCAGAAAGCCTGACTAGTTCACAGTGTGCATGTAGTTTAACTCTGACTCCCATAAATCATGGTGTCATCACCACACAACCACAAACAAAATGGAAAAATGTGGGAAAATGGCTGATTTTTGATATATATATATATATATATATATATATATATATATATATATATATATATATATATATATATATATATATATATATATTACAGAAATGAGTGGAGGCATTAGCATCAAAGTGTGTGGTGGGCGAGACGGCAGAGGTGATATACGGGAGAGATTAAGAGCTTGTCGAGACATGAATCATGAGTTGATGACTCCATCGATTTTTAGCCAAGAAAACTGGTGAGAAACACAGTGAAGGTGTTGAGATGTATGAGGAAGGCACACGCATGGACTGACCTGGCTTTTCCCGCACTTAGCTTTTAAATTAAGGGATCGATAACTTGTCTGTACCGTCTGTGAGAACGAGGTCGAATCACCGAATATTTGCACACACGCCGTGTTTAGCCAGCGGCCCTGCCACCACGGGCCATCTGCAGCGATGCATCACACTGCGAGGTATTTCGGAGCTCTGGCTCTGACAGAAAGCATGACTGTTGACGGGCGTGATGATGAGATGCTCGGGAACAGGTCTGGGCCGGCATCCAGAGCGAACAGTTGGCAGCTCGCGTCATCACCTTTGATTACGACAACACATTCTGCGCTCCGCTCCTCCTCCGCAAAAGGGAGGCGACTGACATGTCCCAAGGTTAACGTCAGTCGGTGAACACCTAGAAACTTCAAACAGCCTGATCTGATGTCTTTCTGTCCACCGTGCTCAGATCTAATTCTCTGAATATAGTGTCACGCCGGCATCTATGAGACTAAACGTAACAGTTCTAATACAATACAAATGTTTATAAGCTGTATGCAAGATGCCTTTTTCCTCACCGTACCTGAATATCTGCAGCCTTATCATTTTAATTATCTTTATCTCTAGATAAAGGAATCTACACAAACCCACAGATCATCACTCTGTTTAGGCTTAGAGATTATAATCCACCCCCAGCTCTGATTCGGTTTTTTTTTTGTTGTTGTTGCTGAATCAAAAACAAATACTGACTCGCTTAATCCTCTGCTTTAATTATGGAAAGTCACCGGCTGCACGGGCTCATGTCCACGCCGAATTTGACCGACAGCCAATGCAGGACGGCTGTAAGCCCAGTCACCTCGACTGCCTCCCAAACGATCAGACCTGAAAGTGGCCATTTACATTATATTACACAAACTGTGAGCTGTTTGATCTGCTGAAACCAGGCCTTGATTTTTTATTTTTTTTCAGTGCGAAAAGGGTGCCCACTGTTTGTTTACACAGGAAACAAAACACTGATTATTTTTAAAAAATGGCACGATAATAAGATAAGGTTTTGTAATACAGGACAGAAAGTGTTGCAGTCAGTTGTTTATACTAACATTTATTACGTTGTATTATTTACTTATTACTGAATTACATAATTTTATTCATTTATAGCTACATTTAATTATTATTTTTAGATCCTCTGTAACTGTGTTGGAAAATGTAAAAGAACAATCCTACAATTTATCTTTGTAGATAAACGTTAACCTTTTTTTAAAATTCTTTCTTGATAAATGTTAACGTTTTTCTTAAAGAAAAAAAAATAGAATATCAAAACATCCACTGTATATGTTTAGTAGCAAAATAAATAAAATAAGATAAAAATAAATAAATACATAAATAAATCAGGTGTCCTTGTGTTAAACCAACATAGATAAAATAGTAAAATAAAATAAATAAATAAATAAAAGGAATTTTACCATTACCATATTGAATTCATTGATTTAGTATCAAATGGATATTTGAAACCTGCACAATTGTCTACAAATTTTAAATATCAAAGCGTATCTGCTACCAAAACTCTTACATATTTGACAAAACTGGTATATACATATTAACTCACCAACAATCTATCTATCTATCTATCTATCTATCTATCTATCTATCTATCTATCTATCTATCTATCTATCTATCTATCTATCTATCTATTCATTCATCCACCTACCAACCTATTTATC